>NW_006921773.1:912420-928174 GCF_000298275.1 Orycteropus afer afer | reverse complement strand
GCCATCTTGCCCCGCCTCCTGATAAGATAAATTTTTAAAAATGGGAAGGAGAAAAATTTTCCATGAAGAATTCCAAATAAATTATGAAGATTCTCCTTCCTCACGGAGGGGAGCATAACTCTTTAAGTATGATCTGCTTGTAATAACTTCCTCCCAAGAATACAATATGGAAAAAGGGAGGGAGGAAAGAGTGACTTTACAGAATTGTTGTTGTTGTTGTTAAGTGCCGTTGAGTCGTTTCCGACTCATAGCGACCCCATGCACAGCAGAACGAAACACTGCCCGATCCCGCGTAGAAACCTCATTAACGCTACCTCAGCTAATTTATTAGGGTCAAACTCAGCAGTGATAAATCCTGTTGATAGTATGCCCGCTTTATAGGATATGATTAAAATGGCACTTTAGCTATGTGGTCTTCCTCCCCACAGTTCACATTTCTAATATACATATGAAAAAAGATAGAAAATGTCAATAAAGGAACAGTCCACACATTACCTGACAAATACTCCTCAAAACTATCAAAGTCATCAAAAGCAAGGAATTTCTCAGAAGCTGTATAGCCAAGACCAGCTTAAGGAGACATAATAACTGAGTATAATATGGTATCATGGACGGGATCTTGGAATAGAAAGTGTAGATTAGAGAAAAGTTAAAGTACTATGAATAAACTATGAACTTTAGTTAACACTAATTTATGAATGCTGATTCACTAATTTTAAAAAAATAAAGTGCCATACTAATGATAAAACCAAACCAAACCCACTGCCATCAAGTCGGGTCCAACCCATAGCAACCCCTCCTTGTGTTTCCCAGGCTGTATCAATATGGAAGTAGATATAGTAATGATAGATGTTAATAAAAGAGGAAACTAAAAGTAAAGGTATATAGAAACTTTCTGTACTCTCTTCTTAATTGCAATACAATTCAAAAATGTTCTACAAAATAAAATGTTTTTAAAAGAAAGTTTCCATAAAGGGGGCTATGATTTATTTTAAAGAATGTTGAGAAACACTCCTTTAGGATACAAATCTGATTTGCCAATGCTTTGTGTTAGTTCACAAAGCCATCTGCCTTCCATTGTTGCTATTGAAAAGTCAGTCATCAATCTAATTACCATCCCTTTTGTCTTTCCTTTTACTTTTAAGATAATATCTTGTAACTCAGAATAAACTTTTACTATTATTTACCCTTTTGAAAATTTCTTCTTAAATATCCTTCTTTAGATGAATTTAGTCTTCTGGATTTAAAGGCTAATATCTTTACATACATAGGTAGACAGACAAGAAGATCAGGTTTGTTGTTATTAGTTACCTTTGAGTCAGCTCCATTTCATAGCAAACTTATTTACAACAAAATGAAACACTGCCTGGTCCTGTGCCAGCCTCACAATCCTAGCTATACTGGAACCCATCATTGCAGCTACTGTGTCAGTCCACAGAACCCTGGTTGAGGGTTCCCCCCTTCTTGGCTGACCTTTTACTTTATCAAGATTTGTATCCTTCTGTAGGTAATTGTCCCTTCTAACAACATGACAAAAGTTGAAAGGAAGTCTGGACACTCTCACCTCTGAGGAGCATGCTGGCTGCCCTTCTTCCAGAGCAGATTTGTACGTTCTTTAGGCTGTTGTTATTGTTAGGTGCTGTCGAGTTGTGTAATCAAGATGCGTTGATTATCACTAGTAATTTGAATGCAAAAGTTGGGAACAAAGAAGACTCACCAGTAGTTGTAAAATACGGCCTTGGTGATAGAAATAATGCTGGAGATTGCATGATAGAATTTTGCAAGACCAATGACTTGCAAATTCATTGCAAATACCTTTTTTCTACAATATAAATAGTGCCCATACACATGGACTTTACCATATGAAAAACATAGAAATTAGACCAGCTGCATCTGTGGCAAGTGGCGATGGAGAAGTTCAATATTTTCAGCCAAAACAAGGCCAGGAGCTGACTGTGGAACAGATCATCAACTGCTAATATGTAAGTTCAAGTTGAAGATGAAGACAAGTAAAACAAGTACACAAGAGCCAAAATATGACCTTGATTATATTCCTCTTGAATTTAGAGACCATCTAAGAAAATAAATTTGATGCATTGAACACCAATGACCGAAAACCAGAAGAATTGTGGGGTGACATCAACAACATCATCCATGAAGAAAGCAAAAGGTCGCTAAAAATACAGGAAAGGAAGGAAAAACCAAAACGAATGTCAGAAGACACTCTGAAACTTGTCCTTGCACAGAGTGTATCTAAAGCAAATGGAAGAAATGATAAGATAAAAGAGCTGGATAGACGATATCAAAGAGCAGTTTGAGAAGGCAAAGCCAATTATTATAACAAAATGTGCAAAGACCTAGAGTAAGAAAACCAAAAGGAAATTCAGCTTACTTTTCTTAAGCTGAAAGAACTGAAGGAAAATTCAAACCTTAAGTTGCAATATTGAAAGATTCTGTGGGCAAAATATTGAACGATGCAGGAAGCATCAAAAGAAGACGGAAGGAATACACAGTCACTGCACCAAAAAGTTCTTTAGGCAGTTCATGATATTTTCAATATTCTTCACTAACACCACAATTCAAAGTCATTGACTTTTCTTCTGTCTTCCTTATTTCTTGTCCAGCTTTCACATGCATATTATGTTATTGAAAATGCCATGCCTGGATTAGGCACACCTCAATCTTCAAAGTGACATTTTTGTTTCTTAATACTTTAATTCTGCAGCAGATTTGCTGAATGCAATATGGTGTCTGATTTCTTGGCTGCTGTTTCCATGGATGTTGATTGTGGATCCAAGTAAAATGAAATCCCTGACAACATCAATTTTTTCACCTTTTATTGTGATGTTGCTAATTGGTCCAGTTGTGAGGGTTTTAATTTCCTTTATGTTGAGGTGTAATCCATACTGCAGACTGTAGTCTATTCTTCATCCATAAATGCTTCAAGCCATCTTTACTTTCAGCAAGCAAGGTTATGTCGTCTGGGTATCACAGGTGGTTAATGAGTCTCCCTCCCATCCTGATGTCTCACTCTTCTTCATATAGTCCAGCTTCTCAGAATATTTGCTTAGCATACAGATAGAATAAATACAGTGAAAGGAAAAACCCTGATATACTCCCTCATTGATTTTGAACCGTGCAGTATGCCCTTGTTCTATTTGAACAACAGCCTGTTTGTCTACACAGAGGCTTCTCATGAGCACAATTAAGTATTCCGGAATTCCAGTTTTTCTCAATGTTATCCATAATTTGTTATGATCCACACAGGCCAATGCTTTTGTATAGTCAATGAAACACAAGAAGCATCTTTCTGGTATTCCTTGCTTCCAGCCAAAATCTATCTGACATCAGCAACAATATCCCTTGTTACAAATCCTCTTCTTAATACAGCTTGTATTTCCAGAAGTTCCCTATCAATATACTGCTGCAACCATTTTTGAATTATTTTCAGCAAGATTTTACTTGCGTGTGATAGTAATGATATTGTTTGATAATTTCACATTCTGTGGGATCACCTTTCCTTGGAATAGGTGGAAATATGGATCTCTCCCAGTCAATTGGCCATGTAACTATCTACCAAATTTCTTGGCCTGAATGAATAAGTTCTTCCAGTATGCCATCCATTTGTTGAAACATCTCAATGAGTATTCTGACAATTCCTGGAGCCATTTTTATCACCAATTCCTTCAGTGCAGTTTTGACTTCTTCCTTCAATACCATTGGTTCTTGATCATATGCCACTTCCTGAAATAGATGAATATCAACCGTTTTATTTTATTATTACTATTATTATTATTATTATTATTTGTACAGTGATTCTGTGTATTCCTTCATCTTCTTTTGATGTGTCCTGCATCAGTCAATATTTTCCCCATAGAATATTTCAATCTTGGAACTCAAGGCTTGAATTTTTCCTTCAGTTCTTTCATCTTGAGAAATGTCAAGCATGTTCTTCCCTTTTGGTTTTCTAACTTCAGGTCTTTGCACATTTCATTGTAATAATTGACTCTGGTTTGTTGAGATGCTCTATGAAATCTTCTGTTCATCTCTTTTATCTTGCCATTTCTTCCATTTGCTGTAGCTACTCTCCATTCAAGAGCAAGTTCCAGAGTCTCTTCTGACATCTATTTTGGTTTTCCTTCCTTTCCTGTCTTTCTAATGTGCTTTTTGTTTCTTTGTGTATGATTCTCTTGATGTCATCCCACAATTCCTCTAGTGTTCAGTCACTGGTGTTCAATGCATCAAATTTATTCTTTAGATGGTTTCTTAATTCAGGTGGGATATCAACAGGCCATATTTTGGCTCTTGTGGACTTATTTTAATTGTCTCCAGCTTCATCTTGAACTTGCATATGAGCAGTTGATGGTTTTGTTCCCCAGTCAGCTCCTAGCCTTGTTTTGGCTGAAGATACTGAGCTTCTCTATCACTTGTTCCCATAGATGTAGTCCATCTGATTCCTGTGTATGCCATCTGGTGAAGTCCGCATGTATAGCTGTCATTTATGTTGTTGAAAAAAGTTATTTTCAATGAATAAGTTGTTGGTCTTGCAAAATCATGTGATCTCTTGCAAAATTCTATCATGTGATCTCAGAAGAAGAAAGGGGTCATGCACTTCTCAAAGAATTGGCCAGTGAAAACCTTATGAACTACAGTGAAACACTGCCTGATGTTACTTTTACAGTGTAGAGATATGTTTTCCTTCTAATTGCAATTAAATACTATGTGTAATGGTCTCTCTTTATAAACCATGTTTCTTGTGTTATTATTTTGTTTTCTCTTTGACTCTCTAGGCACATTCTGTATTAATTACATAAATGAGATTTCCTTTTCTCTAGTTATATATTAAGATATGTGTAAAATATTGTCAAATTATTTACTAAAATTTAATATTACATTTTCTCTTTTTCTTCCTGAAAGTTTTATTTGATGTTTTTTCTCAAATGATGCACAATAAGCTTAGATATTTTACATTTGTGTCTTAAAATTTCATTATGTGAAATCTTTATGGGTATGATTATCTTCTGTTTTTGTTTTGTTGATCCTGACTTATGTTACAATTTGTGTTTATTTATGTATGAGAGCTTAAAATCAGAGACATTTGATGTGTGTAAATAGAAAGCAGAGCCTTAACTCAGTTTTAGAGTCTTGACATAAATCTAGAATCCATGTTGAACTTTTAAGCTGACTTTTCTAACAGAAGTTCCTCTAACCTTGATGCTGACATAACCTTGATGCTGACTCAAAAGGAGACATTCTTTTTCTCTGAGGTCTGGCAGGTGCAGAATATCACAATCTATCCCAAATGGTCAAACAGATGCAAGACGTGAAAGTTTATACCCAAATGATCTTTATGCACAGTATTATCAATGAATCTTTACTACATATCCCCAGAAACAGACATGATTGAGAAAGCAATTTTTATAGCAGGTTACCCAAAAAAGCTGTCCTACCGTTGTCCTTTGACTATCCTGTTATAAACTGAAAATGACTTTGCAATTATGTACACTTAACTGCTAATATAAACCCACATGTGTTATCCACCGATTCCGGCTAGATCCTTCCTTTTAGACATCCTTCCTTTCACTCCCTGATTCTTTTTCACTCAGTTATGATTTTGTAACTTTCAGTTCCTCCTCCAGCTGTACAATAATATTTCCTTCTTTATTGTTTGTCTGAGTTTCCGTCTTCATTCTGTGAATTTGAAGTCTTCCTGGTCCAACCTCTTTTGCTTTTACTTAAGCAGACTCAGTGATTTTGCACTATGACATTTCCTTTTCGCATTATTTTTATGTTTGTGTGTGTGTGTGTGTGTGTACGTGTTTTAACTCAGAGAGTTCATTTTTCTTGAAACTTAACTTGTGGGGATAACTAGAATCCTGAAGCTGTTTGTGTATGCTTCTATCAGAAATTGAGTATACTACCAATCAGGATCATTTAAAATAAATTTTTCACTTGAGATTATTTCCCCCTCACAAATGTCTATGCATGTAAAATAAAACTTACATCAGGGTTAGTTTATGTTCATTATATATCAGCATTTTTTCTTTTCCTCATCCATCTAGTACAAAGATTGAAACAAGCAAATCCCTTGCTGTTCTTTTCTGAATGATAAGCTGATTGATTTGTTTCTATTTTAACTGAGAGTGTAGTACTTTGGGAATTAATTTTACTTGTACTCAACCTGTAAATAGGGTGAGCTTTTGGTTTTATCTCTTTTTTTCCTATATTCTACAAAGAATCTAAAAGAGAACCTTTATATCTCCAGAATTCGGCAGATATGCCATAGACTGTGAAGGGTCTGAGAATTACCCTACTACAAAACTAGTTAGTCTGGCAAGTGTGTCATAGAAGCTGTTAGAAGACAGAAAACTGCTAGGTCAGTGACAAAGTATTTTATTACTCAAGGCACAATAGGCACTATGAGATTTGTATTCACAATTGTGTCCCTTTCTTCCCAAGTTTCAGTGAAACAGTGCAAAGTGGGCCAGGTGTGTGCTGTATATACAATGGCTTTGTGTCACACTTGAGGAACCCTAAATTTAGGGTACCCTGACATTATGAAAAAAACTATAAGTATACATGCTCAACACTTGCTCTAAAAGGTCAGGAAATGTGTACCCTCTTCCCTAGAGGCATATATTGTCTTTATTTCCTGTGACATGAATGAAACACTATCTTTATCTCTAGTGATTTTTTGCTATACAAAAGCTGTCAGAAGGTATGGAGAAACACAATGCATTATTGCTTCCCCCAAAATCCTGAAGATGAAATTGGCTCTTGGCCCTGGATTATCTCTCAGAATATCTGTTTTTAATTCATTTTTTATCTGTCAGATCATCAGTGAGTTTTAAAATCTCTTTTAACAAATTATTTAAATCAGAATTTTTGAGTCTGCTCTATGAAGAGACATAAAGTTTATCTCATCTAAATATTTTATTTAAAATTCCAACTTATTGGAAACTGTAACTATCTAGGGAAGAACTAATTTTAGACAATGACAGACCTGGTCTTTGTTCCACCTTCTGAGTAGTAACTTCTAAACCCTTAGACTTTTCTGCATAGTAAGAGTGTTTATGTTATTCACAGTGAGTCTTTCTGACCATACCTGATGGTTTCTGCTAACAATAATTCAGAAGTCTGGCCACACCAGAATAGCTAATCATGTGAGCAACATAATATAAAGCCAACCTCAATGAGGAAAGGGAGCTGTAGATTGACTTCAATCACGAAGGCAATGTTTCAATGAATTATGCTTAAACTATACAACCTGCATAAAAATTCTGGACAATGAATCTTGAGTGAGCTTCTCTGGTTGGCAGTACTCTGAGTATCATCATGCTTTTATACCTAGAGGATAATATGTCCCTGTGAGAAACAGAAGCATCATATTTTTAACTCTCCCTGACCTCATCAAATGAATCTCTTATTTGGAATAATTCTGATATATATCCTTTCCTACATTAAAATTTCAGTGATATAATATATATATATAACTATAGTGGTTTCTTTGGTTGCGTGAGTCATTCTAGAAAAACACCAAACATGATGGTCGTCATGGAAACTGCCAAAATTGTAGCCAACTAGTCAGCAGTGAAGGAGCTCTGGTGGTTTAGTGGTTAAAACATTTACATGCTAACCGCAAGGCCAGTGGTTCAATGAGACAGTCTGCTTCCATAAATATTTACAGCCTTGGAAATCCATATAGGGTTGCTATGAGACATAATTGACTCAATGGCAGTTAGTTTGGATTTCATTTGGTCAGAAGTGAATTTGCCCCTGGGGACCACTAAACTCGCAGCTTATATTTGAAGTGAGAGTAGTCTTGTGGAGGACTGTGCCCTAGGATTTTGAAGTTTGCCAAACTTGTAATGAAATATATATAAAAACACACAAAACAAAGAGTATGGCATAAAATTTTGCCACAGTTTTATTTGGATGTAACTTTGTATGTATATCGTATTTTTTATCTCACTAGGTATTCATTGAACTGGAATCTCTAACTTGATGTCTTTCATCAGTATCAATTTTGAAATTTATATGCCATTATATCTTCTGTATTATCTCTATCTAATTTCTTTAGCCTCTTTTTTTGAGGACTGCAATTGTACATATTAGAACTTTTCCACTACATCATTTGTTTCTATCATGTCCTCTATATTTTCCATTATCTTGTCTTTCTATGCTTTATTCTGCTTATGACATTCTTACTAACCCTTCATTTTACTAAACACTTGGGTCTAATAAGACAAATTCACCTATTAAGTTTTTTTATTGCTATATATATATTTTTTTTAGAAGAGTTCTAGATTTACAGAAAAATGGAATAGAGAGAGCAGATTTTATTATTATCATTTTTCATTAATGTGGTGCATCTGTTATAATTACTGAATCACATTCTTAGTTTCCTAGGACACCAGGTACAAAGACTATGCAGGGCCATGTTAAGCATAACATTTTTTTTTTTTTTTTTTTTTTTATATCACAGATATTAAAGCTAGGAATCTGAATTCAGATATCAGCAGGGTCATATTCTCCCTATCTGCTCTAGGGGAAGATCTTTCCATGTCTTCTACAGCCTTTTGTAGCCCCAGGTATTTTTGTCATTCCTTTGATTTTGGGTGCATCTTCACATGGCATCTGGCTTCTCCCTGTGTAACTCTCCATGTCTGTACCCACTTTTGTAAGACACCACTCTGAGAGGCATAGGACTTACCACCTACTCTGGTATGATCTTCTTAACTGATGACATATTCAAATAAGATCACATTCACAGGTGAAAAGGTTAGGACTTTAACATATCTTTTAGGAGGATACAATTCAATTCAATCAATAGCGTTGTATTATTTTTAAAGTCTATATTTTACATTAAAGTTCCCTCTTTGTGTTGTATAGCTCTATTGTTTTTCACAAATGCATAATACCATGTACACACAACATTTTAATATAGCTCAGTTTCTTAGATTATTTTCTCAGCATACAAACTGAATGAATTAGTATGGTGAAATGACACAACCCTGACACACACTTCTTCTCATTTTAAACCATCCCATACCATTGCCTTCACTTATTCAATACATTGTTTATTGCTTTTAATAAGCAGTTATTTATTAGATTAAGAAAAAAGTAAGAAAACAACATTTTTTTTTCAATTTTACTTTTGTTTATTATTTCTCTCCTTCTTTCCCTTTCTTTATATAGATGCAAGCTTCTGACCTATCTCTTTTTCCTTCTCTCTGAAGAACTTCTTTTACCATTTCTTATAAGAATCATCTAATAAAATAAATTTCCACCATTTTTGTTTGAGAAAGTCTTTTTCTTCCTTTAGTTTTGAAGGAAAATTCTGTGGAATACAGAATTCTGCTTGTTGGATTTTGATTTTGATTTCTTTTCTTTCAATACTTTAAATATTTCACTCTAACCTTTTATTATTTGCATGATTTCTGATGAGAAGTGCACTACAATTCTTATTTTATTTCTCTATATCAAACTAAAACCAAACCCTCTGCCACTGAGTTGATTCCTAGTTGTAGTGACCCCATTAGGTTTCTGAGGTGGCAAATCTTTATGGAAATAGATTGCCCCTTCCTGTTTCTGCAGAGTAGCTGCCAACCTTCTGGTTAGCAGTCAAGTGTATTAGGCATTGCACCACCAGAGCTCCTTTTAGGTAAGATACACGTTCAACTCATATCCTTATATTTTTCTAAATTTTCTGCTTCCATGGTTATTGCACTTGGATATGATTTTCTTGGATAGATCTTGTTTTTGGTATTTATATACTACCTGGTGTTTTCTGAGTTTTCTGGATATATCTATTATTAATTTTGAAAATCTCAGCCATTATTGCCTTACGTAGTTCTCATCTGTCTACCTTTCTTCTTTTGGTTATTCCATTATGCATAGTTTACAACTTTTACAATTTTCACACAGTTCTTGGATATTCTGTTCCATTATTTTATTATTGTTTCTCTTTGCATTTAAATTTGGAAAGTTTCTATTAACATATCTTTCAGATCACTGATATGTTCCTTTCCTGTGTCCAGTATATTAATGAGTCCATCAAAGACATTCTTTAATTTTGTTACTGTTTTCCTTGGGTAAAATACTGAACCCAAAAGAAATATGTGTACAGTCCAATCCCTCAAATCTGTGAGTCTTAACTTATTTGGAAATAAATTCTCTAATGATCTAATTAAAGGTTATGAAATGAAATTATTCTGTACTATCTGGGTGGACTCTAATACAATTATAAGTGTCCTCATAAAAGAAACCAAACCAAAAAACTGAACTCACTGCCACGGAGTTGATTCCCACTCATAGCAACCCCATTGGGATTTCTAGGTTGTAAATATTTATGGAAACAGAGTGCCTCATCTTTTTTTCCCTGGAGCAGCTGGTAGGTTCCAACCACAGTTTTTGGTTAGCAGCCAAATGCTATAACCACTGTGCCACCAGAGCTCTTTCATAAAAGAAAGGCAGAGAGAAATTTGAGCATACACATGAGAAAACAAAGAGACCATGGAGGCTGTGATTGAATGATAAGCTAAGAAATACCTACAGCCACTAGAAGCTTTAAGAGACAAAAAAATAGATGCCACTCTAGAGCATTGGAAGAGAGTGTAGACCTGACACTGTGATTTCAGACCTCTGACCTCCAGCATTGTGAGAGAGTGACTTTCTGTTGTTTTAACCCATCCAGTAAGTACTTATTATTTCCAGTGGTCCTAGGAAACTTATACTCGTTTTTCTTTTGTTTCTTTGTTAGAATTCCCACCTCTCTGCTTACTTTATCTATCTGTTATTGCATGTTGTCTACCATTTCTACTAGAATGCTTAAATTATTGATCATAAATATTTTAAATCCTCAAATTTTTGTAAGATCTGAGTTTAATTCTGTTGCTTGTCCTATTTCTTCAGACTGTGTTTTCTTTTTCTCTTGTATTTATTATGCCTTGCAATTTTTTTTTTTGTTGTTGTGTTTGTTTGTTTTTGCTGTTGAAAGGCAAATATGATGTGTATGGTAATGTTGTTGTGGTTAAGTGCCATCGAGTTGGACGTGACTCATCGCGACCCCACCTTGGGTTGTCAAGGCAGTATCACTACGGAAGTTGATTGCCCAACCTTCTTTCTGAGGAGTGGATGGTGGGTTCGAACCGCCAGCCTTCTGGTTAGCAGTCAAGTGCCTTAGGCACTATGCTACCAGAGCTCCCGTGTATGGTAATAGGAAAGTGAAATAATCTGTTCTTTGGGGAAAATTTTTATGTTAATTTGTCTAAAATCTGTTGTTGTTCACAACAGAGTGAAATGCTACCCTGTCATTCACTATCCCCATAACTGCTCAGAGATCAGATCATTGTGCCTTATAGTTTTTTGTTGTTTCATTTTTGTTTCTGTTATTGATAAAGTACATATACCAATTCAATTGTATCTACATGTATAATTCAGTGACACTGATTACATTCTTTAAGTTGTACAATCAATCTTACTCTCCTTTTCTGAGTTGTTCCTTCCCCATTATCAGAAACTACTGTCACCTGAGATAACTATATAATCTTTCAAGCTGTTATTGTCACTTTGATTCCACATAGATAGTTTTTGAAAGAGCATAATGATTTTATTGACTGAGTTTTGGAAGTTGTTTGCCATGGTGTTTTTCCCAGTCTATCTTAGTGTAGAATTTACACAGAAACTAGTTCAACATAAAAACAACATGCAGGTCTCAAATGACAGATGGACCATGACTTTCTCCTAAGAAGAATGAACGTTAGAACCTGAGAGAGGTGGGTACAATACAGATTCTTTGAAGAGAATTATTTAAGAGCAAATCAATTAAGTAGTTGTAGCATTGATCACATGCAAGAGGGAGGATACATATATATATATATATATATATTTTTTTTTAAACTACCAGTAATGAAATGTTGTCTTCCGCACTGAGTGAACAATTTAAAAATAAATTAAATAATTCTTTAAAAGTATCTTTCATCAAATACTATTTTAATCTTATAAATACTATTCAGTTTACAAATTTTCAGTTAACTCAGACTGGTTAGCACTTTTTATCTACCTCTGAGTAGAATAGCAAGTTTTATGTGTGTGAATGTGTGGGTGTATGTTTGTTGTCACTAGTTTGCATGTGCATGTCTTTCAAAGCTTAGAGCAAAATAAAATTAAAATCAATACTATTACTCAAACCAAGCAGAAATACTTAAATGAGAGTGACAAGAAGGGGAAGACTAAAATGAGAAAAGGAAAGATAAAAAGGTCAGGGAAAGAATGGGTAATGGAGAAATAAAATGATAATTGAGGAGTAGAGAAAGGGAAAAAACAGTTAAATAAAACTGGAGCGATTCACAGAGACATAATGAGCTAAAAATATGTGTGCATGAAGAAGACAAATAAAAAATAATGAGGACTGGAATAAGTAGACAAAAGGGATACTGTGGTAACACGATTCATTTGTTCAATTAAAAGTTTCGAACAAGATGATAAACAAATATGAAAGTAAGACCATCTAAGTGGAGGGAAGTAGAAAGAATGCCTTAAAGGCTTTTTGGTGAAAGGGAATCTTTGAGACATATGTGTCTAGTAAAATTTGATCAGATGAGAACATTTTTCATAAAGTTGTTGACATTATTAGTCACAGAATTGCATGGGATATGGTATTGATTTTTTTAAATCCAATGTATTAATGTAGTAGAAGAAATTAAAAAAAAAATGGAATGAAGAGATTGTACTGAATGATCTTTTGAGATTTTATTTTCAATGTTAAGGTTTTTAATTTTGCAACTATTGATATTCTATTTACAAAATTATTTTTAATATTCATTGATAGCATCAAAGAAGCATATAGATTCTTCAAGCACCTAGATAAAAAAGATAGTGAAATTCAGGTTATCTGACTTTGCTTAAGCAGTCATCCCAAAAGAGGCTTTTAAAAAAAGTAAGGCTGATATTCTGAATCAATGCTGCCTAACTGCTGTATTAAAATAATGCTGAAAACAGTATTATTTTAATTAAAAGGTAAGTAGTGGACTATAATATACTCCACTCTCCACTATACTGGTGTTAGCAAATAATGCTTAACTGTCGTTGTCTCAGCCCATTAGCTTCTCCATCTGGTTATCTTATTATAGTGGCTCAGTAAATTGGTCGATGTTCTTATAACCTCCAGGAAGCCCAGAACAGGTCATGTCTTTTGCTAGATTGACTGGAAATTGCTGTCATTAGGTAGTGTGTCTGTACTCTCTCCAAGAGTTAATAGGCACAAGTGTAGAATGCATTGGGGCCTGCAGCCTGCTTGCTTTCCCTTCTTTCTGTGTAGACCCTGGAGGGATGCAAAGATATATGGATGGCCAAAGTTTTTGCAGGTTTATTCCTGAAAATACTCCATCAGCCCCATCAGTTCTAACTTTATCTAAACACTGAATTGCACTTGTCCATTAATATAAAACCTTTAATGCCTTGGTTCTGAGATGCTGTGTGATATGCAAAGGCCTAGAAAATAAGTTTTAAATTTTTTTATTGTTATGGGCTGCCATGTGGCTGTGGGTGATGTCATGTGGGACCAGAATATTAATAATCTTCAAATTAATCTATGCCTCTCCTTCTTCAGTTCTGAATGAGAATCTATTACATTAAATGGTTACCAATAGGTGCAAAAACTACACTTTTCTACAATAATTTTTCTTTTGCATTTAATATCCCCACCTTCTGTGCTAACTACATAAAAATGGAAAAACACAAAAGCTAGAACAGCCCGAGTACCTTATCATTTCAAGTATAGTGCCTAAGGTACTTGACTGCTAACCAGAAGGCTGGTGGTTCAAACCCACCAGCCATTCCTCAGAAGGAAGTTTGGGCAATCTACTTCCGTAGCGATACCACCTCAGAAACCCAAGGAGGGGTCGCTATGAGTTGGGTCCAACTCCACAACACATAACAACAACAACAGCAATAAAGAACTCATTGCCATGGAGTTGCTTCCAACTCAGAATGACCCTACAGGACAGAGTAGAACTGTCCCATAGGGTTTCCAAGGCTATAAATCTTTCTAGTAGTAGACTACCCCATCTTTCTCCCTTGAAGCACCTGGTGGATTTGACCCTCAGACCTTTTGGTTAGCAACCCAATGCTTTAATCACAGTACCACCAGAGCTCCTTAAAATGTACACTATATTACATAGAAAAGTAGACAACTCTAAGTTTAAAATTAAAATGTCTACTTTGCAAGATAAGAAAAAGATACTGCAGATGTATGTTGGGGAAGAGAGGTAATCATGGCTACATGAGAAGACATGATCAGATAGTGAAAAGTCCCCCGGGATAAGGAGTTTGAACAACTACTTCAATTTTGGAAGGTAATAAGATCAAATTTGAGTGCTTTGGGAAGAATGACCTGGCAATCTGGAGAGAATAAAGACTTTTTTTTTTCCACCCTTTATAATTCAGGAACATAGTATTACATTTATTAAACAGAGCAGAGGATGAAGGAACCATTTAAGTTTAAAATATAATTCACCAGGCAAACAAATTATACTGAGGGATGGTTTCCTTATATCGGTGTCAATCACATTTGAAATTGTAGTGTAGCTTTACTCAAATTTTCTCAAATTGAGTATATTTATAGAATTAGGAATTTGTAGAAAAGATAGTGTCTAAACTCTTTTCTAATGCACTTTTTTTTTTTTCTCTCCATAATGTTTCTGTATTTGCTTGCAGTGATGAAAAGCTAACTCTTCAAAAATAGCAGCTCTTACTGTGGACACTTCTATTCAGAAAAAACTAAACCAAAAGTCTTGCTTATGTTTGCAATGTTAAATATACACCTATCAATACTATTTGTTTCCTTGTGACAGATGTGCATGTGTTTTAATTGCCTTCTAGAGTAGGGAAGGTTTCCTATTCTCAAATATATGAATATCAATGCATATTTTTATTGGCATAATTTTATTTATGTAAAAGTTTATGATCAACACATACATTTATCTTTTACAATATGAATAGAAAGAGTAAGAAAGAGAATATGTAATAGAAAACATCAGCCTGTTTAAAGTCTGCCTAGTTTCACATCCTATACGCTGAGAAAGGAAAAGTTTGCTTTGTTTTATCAAATTGTGTCAAATAGTTTTACTTCTCAAAAGCTGCTGCCCCTGGTGTGTAGGAGAGAGTAGCAGCAGTCCAATGCACCAGAACAGCATGAAATAAGCATAGGGTCAGTCAAATCTGATAACAATGCCAGCAGGGAAAAAAATTCACCTCAATCCAAGAAGGATTCATTTGGCAATAGCTCTAATTGTGTTTTAGGTTGAGATTTCAGAATGTGTTGGATTGGAGCATTTCCTTTGGGTTTAAATTTTTAAGTCCATTTTGTATTGCTGATTAGATTTGTTGTGCTTCATCGTTGTCATCCCTCTCAGTTTAATTTGTGACTGTAGAAGAGGACCTGAGGAGAAGATGGTGGAATCAAACAGCAGTGAACACGTGACTATCATACACACATATACTTCTATGAATCCACTGTGTGCTGAAGAAGATGGGTGTAGAGTGAAAGCAGTGTTATTGAGGAGAAAAGGGTGTTCTTTATTGTACAGGAAGTCCTAACCAGGGCCATAAGGCAAGAAAGGGAAATCAAAGGCATCCAAATTGGTAAGGAAGAAGTCAAACTATCTCTATTTGCTGATGATATGATCCTATATCTAGAAAACCCAAGAGATTCAGTCAAAAACCTACTGGAACTAATTGAGAGATTTAGCAA
>NW_006921773.1:896175-909645 GCF_000298275.1 Orycteropus afer afer | reverse complement strand
ATTGTAAATTTTGGTCAATGACATGAGACAAAGTATATGTGAACTGCTGTATGAAAAGTGAATTTACTCTGTAAATCTTCACCCAAATCCTAATAATAAAAAAAAAAAGTTAAAAAAAAGGGTGTTCTTTGCAAATATAGTCTTTCTACTTGTCTTATCTCTACCCTTTAGACCCTGAACTTATGTTCTTTGTGTTCTCTAGTCCTTCCTACTCTGAAAATTTATGAATACAGTCCACCAACATCCATTAAACAATGGAGAGATGATAGCGAATAGGAACTACCCTGGTCTCAGGTAAAATGCACTACAATTCTGCTAGGAGAGTCCATGATTTCTTGGTTGTGGGTCATGTGTGTGTAAACAGTGTGAATTTTTATATAGGTAGCAATAAACTAAGAATTTTTTTTTGCACTTTATAAACAAACTAATAGTGATGATAATAATAGTAATAGCTA
The DNA here is from genome assembly GCF_000298275.1 of Orycteropus afer afer. Classification (NCBI taxonomy): domain Eukaryota; kingdom Metazoa; phylum Chordata; class Mammalia; order Tubulidentata; family Orycteropodidae; genus Orycteropus; species Orycteropus afer. The sequence goes on along the minus strand of NW_006921773.1, from coordinate 909,190 downwards.
TCAATTCTGATTGTCTTGTATGTGGCGCGTGTCATATTCAAACCTTAGCATTTATTTCTCATATAATCAATAAATTAATAAGGTAATTAAGAGGTATATTCTACTATCTTTACCTTACAGATAAGTGACTTAAAAAAGGAATTAATTCTCTCAATCTCAAACAATAATTAAAAGTAGGAAGAAGTTAAACCATAAATGATTCACAAGCCCTGTAATATGCTGAAGCACTAAATTGGAGTGCCATACACCCATTCTTCATGGTGATTTCCCTTTTGTAACTTTGTTTTATAAAAATAGCTTGTATATTTAGTTTCATTTTAAAAAGTCATATTTTTCTTATTTGCTTCCATTTTCCGATAGACTATACCTTTTAACAGAGTTTTTTTTTTTTTTTTTTAAATCTAAAAATCAGTCAACATATACTGTTAACTCTTGCTTTTCTTATATTGTTAACTATTATATCATTAGCTGATGCCTCATTGTGGAAGTTAAGAATTTGGCTTCCACTTACCAACACCAGCTCTCTCTGTCTCTGTCTCACACACACAAACTCTTCTTAGCCACCATTTTCCCAATATATCACAAGTTTGGTTTGTTCCTATTAGCACTTTATATTCTGTCCTATACAACTTTTTGTTTTCACTGGTGAATTATCATCTTGCTTTTCAAAATGCTCTTTTCTAAAAAAATGTACTTTTCACTAATTGAACATAAACTTCCTAACTCTTGTCTGACTTCCTTCTAAATATGTGCAGACATATGAAAAACTCTGTTGGTGGTGGTGTTGTTATTTGCCATCCAGTCGGGCCCGACTCACAGTGACCTCTCCTTGGGTTTCCGAGGCAGTATCACTATGGAAGTAGATTGCCCAACTTTCCTTCCGAGGAGTGCCTGGTGGGTTTGAACCACCAGCCTTCTGGTTAGCAGTCAAGTGTCTTAGGCACTCTTTTAGACTGAAAATTAGGTTAATCTCATCAGCTTGGTGATCCCTGGTTGTTTTGTTTGTATTTAGAAAGCTGACTGAAGCTCTATAAGCATGCTTTGGGATGTGAGTCCCTGAAAGATGATCTGTCAAGGCTGTTTGTTAAAACTTTTCCAATGTCAGTTTTCTTAGATCTTTTCTGAGTAATCAAGTTCCTCAGAGGATTCTTCCAATATCCTACCCGGTCTGGGTGGACTTGCAGAGATCATGAAGGAAACAAGTGAGAGAAAAGGGCTAGCTGTCTCCCTGTTTGGCCATGTATGTGCTCAATTCCCTTATTTTATGTACTTATTTTTGCTATAAATGTAGCTTTATTTTACTATTTTCTGCCATGATGAGGCAGGAGCAGAGTCCTAACTGCATATATTTGTGGTATAATCATTTATGGTCATATATTTGCCAACTCCCATTGCTTTCCTTAATGTATGCTAGCTCTTTTAGTTTTGCTCCAGTTTGGAACCTGTATGTTTTTATCCCCCTCTTCAATATGATTTCCAGATAATTTGCTAGTGATTTCTCATCTTTCTTCACTGTTGCCTCTGAATATTAAGCCGGTTACTACTCATCCCTCTATTTTTAATTCTAAAAAGTTATTAATTCCTTTTTTTTTCCTCTTTTTCATTATAAGATTATGCCTTTTAAAAATTTATTTATTACTATGATGTGAGGTTTCAGGAGGGACTCAAAATTAATATGAATTTTCTTCCTCTCATTTTTACCAACAAAAATTCTTCACAATGTAACAAAAACTTTTCATAATGCCCCATTTTTATAATAGAATATTAGTTGTGTTTAAATATAATAGGCCATATTATCCTAATTAATTATATATACAGCTTCAATTCTAATAAGATTATCTCCTCAACTAAATGTGTTCTTGCATGGTTCAGCAGATCGAGAATACATGCAGTGGGCTGGGAAAAGAGGGCTAAGATCTACCTGGTCAATTGGTAGTAACATCTCAGTCTACTGACACAGCATTTCCCCTGTGAAATATTCCACATATACATGTAGAATATTTTTTGAGAAGATACTTGCTTCTGAGGATGGGCAGTTTCTCTTAGAATTCAAACTGCTGTTGCAACTGACTTCATTTCTTGCTGACATAATCTCTCATGGAGGGGAAGAAATTAGAAGATAGGAGCTGGTTTGGGCAGGGTTTCATTTCAGAATCAAGGCAGGCTTCTGCTGTTGTTGGTGTTGTTGTTAGGTGTTGTTGTTAGGTGTGGTTGTTGTTAGGTGTTGTTGTTGTGAGGTGCTGTGCTTGAACCCATTGTTGCAGCCACTGTGCCATTCCATCCTGCTGAGGATCTACCTCTTTTTCGCTGACCGTCTACTTTACCAAGTCTTACGTCCTTCTCCAAGCACTGGCCCCTTCTGACAACATGTATAACTTATAAGAGAGAAAGTCTCACTATCTTAGTTTCTAAGTATTCTTGCTCTACTTCCTCCAAGACAGATTTGTTCATTGTTCTAGCACTCCATGGTAAAGTCGATATTCTTTTCTAACACAACACTTCAAATGCAAAATTCTAAGGTTTCCATATTCATTGTGCAGCTTTCACATGCATCTGAGGCTACTGAAAAGAAGATAGTTGCTTGGGTGGGGTGGCTTTAGTTCTCAAAATGCCATTTACTTTAAAGATGTCTTTTACAGTGGATTTGCCCAAGGCAATCCATTGTTTGATTTCTTGACTGTTGCCTCCATGGGCAATAATTGTGATTCCAAGAAAAGTGAAATCCTTTACTGCTTAAATCTTTTCTCCATTTATGATGATGTTGCTTATTGTTCCAGTGATGAGAATTTTTGTTATGTTGAGATATAATCCATATGGAAGACAATAGTCTCTGATCATCAGTAAGTGCTTCGAGTCTTCTTCACTTTCAGCAAACAAGTTGTGGCATCTTTTTTTTTTTTTAATTTTTATTGTGATTTGGGTGAAAGTTTATAGAGCAAATTCGCTTTTCATACAACACCTCATATACACTTTGTCTCATGACATTTACTGCAATTTCTCACAGTGTAACAGCTCTCTTCCTACTTCTTCCCCATGGTTACCTCTCCCTGTGTTCTTCCCTCCCCTGCACTCCTTCTCTTCAAGCTGTCTCCCTGTGCATACATAGTCCTTCTATTCTCCCATGATTGATCTCTCCAAGGAGTGTATCTACCTAATGTAAATGTTTAGCTCATATGCCTGTCTTTTGTTTGGCTGGAAGCCACAGGAATGAGTTCAATTCCAGACTTGAAGGGCAGCTAGGGCCCATCATCTCAGCGGTTCCACAAGGCTCTTCCAGACCAACAAACCTGGTACCCCCCTCTCATTTTTTTTTTTAATGATTTTGGGTTTTGTTCCATGTTTTTCTACCACTCTATTCAGGGTCTCCTACATAGATCACCCTCTGAGTGGTTGACAGTGGCAGCCAGACAGCATCTAGTTCCTCTGGTCTCATAGTTATATAGGCTGAGGAACACATGGTATACCAGTTACTTGGACTAATTATTTCCCTGGGTCCTTGATGCTCTTCATTCTTCTTTGCTCTGGATAAGGAGAGATCCATCATTGCATCTAGATGGCTGCTTGCAAGCTTTTAAGATCTCAGTTGCTACTCATCAAAGTAGGATGTGGAACAATGTTTTGTGTGTTACATTATGCCAATTGTGCTTGATGCCACCAGCAACCAAACGGTCCTGAGGCCATAGGTCTAACCACAACCTGGGCCCTTGTCAGCTCTACTATGCACCTGGACACTCTTACAGCACATACAAATACACATGTACAAACATTGTCTACCAAACCTATACATGGTCATGGGCACACTCCCCCAGCATAGACATGCATAGCATACCATTCAGCTTATCCACCCATCTATCCACCCATATATATCAATGTTTGCAATCACTGACAACGCAATATTGTGTGGTGCAAAAGGGTTCATCTTTGTTGTTTGTACCTCCCATGCACCTCTCTATGTTTTGCTCTTCATCAATGCCACCGTGTTGATCACTCCCATTTGGTATAATGCTCTTCCCTTCACCAAAATCAATATTTATCTCTACCTATCTAACAGTGTTCCTTCCCCTTCCCTCCCACGCCTGGTAACCAACAAAGAAAATTTCCTTCCATATATAAACCTTTCCTTGATGTTTTAATAATAACAGATGAATGTAATATTTGTCCTTTTTTGATTGACTTATTTCACTCAGCACAATGTCCTCCAAGTTCATCCACAATATGCTATGTTTTGCAGATTTTATGTTATTCTTTAGGGTTGCATAGTATTCCATTTTGTGTATATACCATAGTTTGCTTATTTATTCTTCTGTTGATGGGCACCTATCTTCTGTTGATGGGCACCTAGGTTGTTTCCATCTTTTGGCTATTGTAAATAGTGCTGTAATGAACATGGGTGTGCATCTATCTGTTTTTGTCCTGGTTCTCAGTTCTTTAAGATACAGACCTAGTAATGGAATAGTGGGGTCAAATGGTATTTCTACTTCCAACTAGTTAAGGAATTGCCATACTGCTTTCCACAGTGGTTGTGTCATTTTTGGTATTTCTAATTCCAACTTTTTAAGGAATTGCCATACTGCTTTCCACAGTGGTTGTATCATTTTACGGTCCCACCAGCAGTGTATGAGAGTCCCAATTTCTCCACACCCCTGCCAACATTTCTTATTTACTGTCTTGTTGAACTTTGCTACTAGTGCTGGGGCAAGATGGTATCTTATTGTTGTTTTGATTTACATCACTCTAATGGCTAATGGTCATGAAAATTTCTTCATGTGTTTGTTGGCTGCCTGAATATCCTCTTTGTTGAAGTGTCTATTCGTGTCTTCTGCCTATTTTTAAATTGGACATTTTTGTCTTTTTGTTGCTGAGGTGTTGGAATTTTCTATATATTTTAGAGATAAATCCTTTATCAGATATGCCATTGTCAAATATTTTTTCCAGTCTGTAGGTTCTCTTTTCACTCTTTTGGAGAAGTCTTTGAAAGTATATAAAAATTTAATTTTGAGAAGGTCCTATTCATCTAGTTTCTCTTCTGCTGTTTGTGCTTTTGGGTTATGTTCGATAGTCTATTTATGCCATATATTAGGAGTCCTAAATTTTCCCTTATTTTTTCCTTGAGGAACTTTATAATTTTAGGTTTCACATTTAAGGCCCTTGATCCATCTGGAGTTAGTTTTTGTGTATGGTGTGAAGTACAGTTCTTCTTTCATATTTCTGGAAATGGATATCCAGTTTTGAGAGCACCATTTGTTAAACAGACCATCTCTTCCCCATTTAATGGATTTTGGCCCTTTGTCAAAGATCAGCTGACCATAGGTCAATGGATCTATTTCTGGATTCTCCATTCTATTCCATTGTTCTATGTGTCTGTAGTTGTACCAGTCCCAGGCAGTTTTGACTCTTGTGTCTGTAGAGTAGGTTTGGAGACCTGGCAATGTGAGACCTCCTCCTTTGTTCTTTCTCTTCAATAATGCTTTGTTGATCCAATGTGTGGTAGTTATGTTTGTGTGTCAACTTGGCTGGGCATTGTTGAGTGTCTGGGCAGCTGGAAATAGTATTCCCCTTGATGAGACTGATAATCAATTCCATGGTGGAATCTACTGTGAGCAGCTGAGTAACTGCCTTAGAGTTGTGATCTGCTTCTTGTATATAAGGAGAAACCTTGGAGAATGGTCTCTAGCTTATGGCACACTTGAACCCTGCATGTAGCCATGTTGTTGCTCAGCAGCCTGCCATGCTTTGCAGAACTTGGGACTTTCAATGGACTTGAATTAATAGCCTGCCATGTGGTTTGATAACATTGGGACTGTGCCTTTTTATTTGTCAACCTTATGTGTGTCAGTCTCAGCAGCCAGCAACTCTGTGAAGGAAGAAAAGCCTCTAGCTTCAGTGGGCCACGAGCAGGACACAGAGCTGAAGCCCAAGGTTGAGGGGCTTTCACCCAGCCCCTAGAGCCTGGCACTTTGAACTCAGATTTAAAGCCTCCAAACCGTAAGAGAATAAAATACTGTTTCTTCAAGACATCCCATTTGTGGTATATTCTTGTCAGAATGGTACTAGTTGAACAGAACACAAGGTCTCTCCTTTCCATGTAAAGTTAGTGATTAGTTTTTCCATATCCTTAAATAATGTTTATTGGATCTAGATTGGGATTGTATTGCTTTGGGTAGAATTGACATTTTCACAGTGTTCAATCTTCCTATCCATGAGCATGGTGTGTTCTTCCATTTATGTAAATCTCTTATGATTTTTTGAAGTAGTCTTTTGTAGTTTTCTTTGTATAGGTCTTTTGTGTCCTTAGTAAAATTTATTCCCAACTCTTTAATAGTTTTGGTAGCTGAACAAAAGTCATTTAGATTCCTCTATACTAGCAAAGTGATTGCCAAAAAAGAAATAAGAAAATCAATTGTAAATGGTATTGATTTCCTTATTTCTCTTTCAGCAATCTCTTTGCTGGTATAGAGGAGTCCAACTGATTTTTGGATGTTGATCTCATGACCTGCCACTAAGCTAAATCTCTCAATTAATTTCAGTAGTTTTTTTGCTAAGTCTCTTGGGTTTTCTAGGTATAGGATCACATCAGCAGCAAATAGGGATAGTTTGACTTCTTCGTTACTAATTTGGATGACTTTGATTTCCCCTTGTTGCCTTTTTGCCCTGGCTAGGACTTCCAATACAATGTTGAATAGAAGTGGTGATAGAAGGCATCCTTGTTAGGTTCCTGTCCACAAGGGGAATGATTCAGTCTCTCTCCATTGAGGATAATGTTGGCTGTTGGTTTTGCATGATGTTTTGTTGTTATATGCCATCGAGTCCAACCCAACTCATAGTGACCCCTCCTTGGGTTTCCGAGGCAGTATCACTACGGAAGTAGATTGCTTCATCTTCCTTCTGAGGAGTGGCTGGTGGGTTTGAACCTCCAGCCTTCTGGTTAGCAGTCAAGTGCCTTAGGCACTACACTACCAGAGCTCCCACAGATACCCTTAATTATGTTGAGGAATGTCCCTTCTATTCCTATTTTGCTGAGAGTTTTTTTCAGGAATGGGTGTTGGATTTTAAATGCTTTTCTGAATTAATTTATATGATTATGTGGTTATTTTCCTGTTTTATTTATGTGATGGATGACATTGATTGTTTTTCTAATGTTAACCACCCTTGCATACCTGATATGAATGGCACTTGGTCATAATGTATTATACTTTTGATATGTTGTTTGAGTCTGTTGGCCAGGATCTTGCTGAAGATTTTTGCATCAATATTCACTAGGAATATTGGTCTGTAGTTTTCTTTTTCAGTGATGTCTATGCCTGGTTTTGGTATCAAGGTTATATTTGCTTCATAAAATCACTTCAGGAGGATTCCATCCTTTTCTGTATTCTGAAATAGTTTGAGTAGGATTGGTGTCAGGCTTTTGAAAGTTTGGCAGAATTCTCCAGTGAAAACTTATGGGTCAGATTTTTTTGTTGTTGTTGGTAATTTTTTTATGATCTTTTCAATTCCTTCTTTTGTTATGGGTCTGTTCAACTTTTCCACCTCAATCTGTGTTAGTTTAGGTAAGTCGAGTGCTTTTAAAAACCTGTCCATTTTTCTGTTTCAAGTTTGTTGGAATACAGTTCTTCATAGTATCCTTCTTATTTCTGTTGGTTCTGTTGTGATGTCACTCAACTCATTTCTTGTTCATTTTATTTGTATTCTCTTTCCCTTTTCTTTTGTTAAATTTGCCAGTGGTTTGTCAATTTTATTAATCTTTTCAAATAACCAACTTCTACTCTTGTTGATTTTTTTCTATTGTCTTTCTACTTTCTGTTTCATTTGATTTCTGCTTGAATCTTTATTATTTCCTTTATTCTTGTGACTCGGTAGGCTTTTCTTACGGTTTGTTTTCTAATTATTGGAGATGTTGGTTTTGGCTTTTTTTTAATGTGCATTTGTTGCTATATTTTGGCCTCTGATGACTGTTTTTACTGTGTCACAAATATTTTGGTATGTTGTGTTTTCATTTTCATTTGATTCAAGGGATTTTTTTCAATTTCATGTTTTATTTCTTCTATTACTAGCTATTCTTAAAGTGTGTTGTTCAGTTTCTATATGTTTGCTCTTTTTCCATTGATCTTCCTATTACTGATTTCTAATTTGATAGTATTGTGATCTGAGAACATGCTTTGCAGTATTTCAATGTCTTTAAATTTATTGATGGTTGCTTTGTAGCTTAATATATGGTCTTTTCTGGAAAGTCTTCCATGCGCACTGGAAAAGAATGTATATTGTGCTGTTGTTGGGTGAAATGCTCTATAGATGTCTATGAGGTCAAGTTGGTGGATTGTATTGTTTAGTTCTTCTACATCTTTGCTAGGTTTCTTTCAAGTTGTTCTATCTTTGATTGAAAGTGGTGTATTAAAGTCTTCTACTATGACTATGGAGTCACATATTTGTCTTTCCAATTCTGTTAAAGTCTGATTTATGTATTTTGGGGTTCTTTCATTGAGTCCATAGATATTTATTATGGTTATATCTTCTTGTTCAATCGATCCTTTAATCATTATATAATGTCCTTTTGTGTCACTTACGGTATTTTTTGTCTTAAAGTCAATTTGATCAGAAATTAATATTTCCACTCCTGCTCTTTTTTGGTTGCCATTTGCTTGATATATCTTTTTCCACCTTTGATTTTTAGCCTATTTTTGTCTTTGTGTCTAAGATGTGTCTCTTGTAGACAGCATATGGATGGGTTATTTTATTTTATTTTATTTTTATCCAGCCTGCAGCTCTCTGTCTTTTGGGTGGTATATTTAATCCATTGACATTCAGTGTAATTATTGACAAGTATGAATTTGCTTCTGTCATTTTGTTATGTGTTTTTTCATGGTATTCCTAGTCTCCTTGTTCCTTGTAATTTTCTGTTCTAAGCTTGCTTTGTTTATGAATTGTGGTATCATTTCCTTCTTTGCTGTTGTTTTAATATTTGCTACATATTTGTGCTTATCCTCTTTTTTATTGTGTTGTGAAGGTTTATCATTTTTCTTTGAGGTTACCCTGTGATTTATAATTTTCTCCCTGACTTTAGAACAGTACATTCTATCTTGCAAGATTGTGTCATCTTCATATCATAGGTTGTTAATGATTCTTTCTCCAATCCTGATGCCACATTCATCTTCACATAGTCCAGTTTTTTGTATTATTTTCTCAGCATACAGAATGAATAAGGATGGTGAAATGATATAATGTTAATGTAAATATTTCTTATTTTTAAAAATAAGCAATACCATGTGTTCTGCATGAGCACAATTAAGTGTTCTAGAATTCTCATTCTTTGCATGGTTGTCTATAATTTGTTATGATCCACACACTCAAATGCTTTTGCATAATCAATAAAACACAGTTGGACATCTCTCTGAGATTTTTTGCTTTTAGCCAAGATCCCTCAGGCATCAGCAGTGATATCCCTCCTTCTATGTCCTCATCTATGTCCTTTTCTGGAAAGGAACTGTGACCACCATGCGAACATTAGGAAATGGGAAGACACTGACTTATGCACATAAGAGACAGATGATAGATGCTAATACCAACCATTGGGTCCACAATACTGCATTATCATTAACCAAACACAAGCCTACGGATAAACACATAAACACCAAGAGGATCAGATTGGGGTCAGTGAACAAGAATATACTCTAGACCAAGGACAGATACAGCTGAAGCTAATCTTGCACAGACATCAGTGATACAAAATACCTGCAACCATTACAGAAACAATAGAAGACAGACGCACAGAGTAATCCATCACAGTCACCCAGACACTATTGGTAAGTGATCCAATAGATCTACTGGCTCAGGACCATAGTGCTGTGGAACACCAGACTCAATTGACACAACAAAATATATAAAAGCCTTGTTCCACATCCTATGTTGCTGAGTAGAGACTGGGTTTTTAAAAGCTTTCAAGCAGCCATCTATGATGCAGCTAATGGTCTCCTAGCATGAGAAACAAAGAAGAGTGAAAAAAAAAAAAGGCATTTGGAAGCAATCAGCCATAGGACACAGTGGCCCTTAAAAGACTAGAAGAACTAGATGGTGTCTGGCTACCAATGCCAACCACTCAGGAAAGGGTTAAATCTGGAGATCCTGGATAGAGTGGGAGGAAAAATAGGGAACAAAATCCAAAAACTCAATAATGACCAGAATTACTGGTCAGAGGATGTCTGATGAGACCCCCAATACTATGGCCTTGGAATACATTCTGTGCCTTTAATAAAACTCACCTTAGGGGCTGGTTCTCAGCCCAATAGTTAACAAGATGTACATACAAACCACTCAACCCAGGATGATGCACCCACATACTCTATGGTAATACATCCCGTAGAGCAATGGGCCACGGGGCACCAGATGACCAACATTCAGGTTGAGGAAATGCAGGACAAACAGGAGTGCATAAATATGAGGGGCACAGAAGAAGGATTACAGGGTAGGGAGGGGAGGAGACTGGGTTAGGGTTGGACATGGTAAATAGGGAGTGAAACTAGATGTACACATAATGTGGAATGTAAAACAAGCATTTAAAATAAAAAATAAAATGGCCAATACCCATCCACTTCAACTCACTAATGTCTAATATCTCTCTCTATGCATTCCATTTTTGACAACTTTTAATTCTCCTAGATTCATAGTTCACATATTTTACATTCCAATTATTAATGAAGGTTTTCAGCTATTTCTTCTCATTTTGAGTTATTCCACATCTGCATATGAAGTCCTGAATGCTTTACTCCATCCACTCCATTAAAATAATTGCTATTTTGAAGAGGCATTTCTTTCCCAATCTTATTTTGAATGCCTTGCAACCAGAAAGTTTCATCTTCTGTCAGCATATCAGATAGTGTCTCACTACTATTCATAAGGTTTTCAGCTACTATTTTTTTTTTCAAAAGTTGAACCCTCTTTCTTCTTCTTAGTCTGTCTTAGTCTAGAAGGTCTGCTGAAACCTGTTCACCATGGGTGACCATGCTATTATTTAAAATACTAGTAGCATAGCTTCCAACATCCTAGCAACATGCCAGAAACCACAGTATGACAAACTGAGATGAGTGTGGGCAAGATTTCATTTTAGAATTTTAGGTATCTTCTATAGGTCTTAAATGTCAAGATAGCTGAACTCATACAGGTGGTGTTCCACATGAAGAGAAATGTTTGATGGAGTTAGGACTTTATTTCCAACAATAGGGAACCATTATCTGTGCAGACTTAGTAGAAAGATTTGCCTTGGATTTGGCCCAGGCCCCAAAATGTGGTGTAAGGTTTAGAATTCAAAGTTCTCTTTTCCTCTTGAGATGAGTGGTTGGCATGTTACACCCCAACCAAAATAATAAAGTAGTATGTTACAGTAGAAAGATGAGGTTGGAATACTACACTAATGCTATCTTTGTAGTAGTAAAATTCCAAAGCTAAAGATATAAAAGAAAGGAAACTAAAACCTGTTGTGAGTTAGTCAGTTCTGACTCATGGCAATCATGTATGTGTTACAGAATAGAACTTCCCCAGAGAGTTTTCTTGGCTGTAATATTTATGGAAGCAGATCAACAAGCTTCTCTTCTATAGTACTGCTGGGTGAATTTGAATTGCCAAACTTTAAGTTAATAGTTGAGTACAAACCACTTGTGTCACCCAGGGACCACCACTTAAGCCTAAGATATGCATGGTTTTTGAAGAAGTGGTTGGTTAATGGTCAGAGTTTGAAGACTATCAGGAATAACACTGGGATACAAAAGTCTTGGGGACTTTCTCAAGCAATAATATTAAGGCAGAAACATCAACTACTAATGTTGTGGGATCTCTGATTAAAAAAAAAAAAAAATTCAGTTTCTGTGTTCTACAGACAGAGCCTACACTCAGTCTACCACAGAAATGTTAGAAAGATAGTAGAAGCTAAATGGGAAATAGGAGCTTTTAATTTAAAGACAAGAACAGAATAATGAATGATATAACTTCAATAAAGCCTTTAAGAAACTGGTTTTGGGAATTGATTATATTTTAGAATTTCTGTGAGCATAAGGCTGATATTTGTATAAAAGATGTGTCTTGTTGATTTACTTGAAATTAAGAAATGTGGGAAACATGATCAATTTTGAATCAGAATGATCCTTACCACAATGATTGTGTTGGAGATATTTAATAAGACTTAGTAAATGTCCTTTATAATGCACAGAAATTGGTACTGTAAGAAGAAATGTAGAGTTCTGGTAAGATGGTGGAATAGGCAGAAAGATTGCCCAGACCCTCTTCAACAAAGAAAAGGGGAACCAATTAACACAGATACAGAAGATAATCTGTGACCTCTGAGCCTTGAAGGGAAGGGTATACAAGTAGACTAAACTCCAACTAGCAGAAGAATTTGCATTAAAATACCAAAAAAGGGGACATACAGAGCTGTGGTCTGGCAGAGATCCAGATAGCATTGATAGCTTGTATATTTCTGAGTGGTATTAAGACCTAAGAATTAACCTAAAAATCAGCGCTGCTAGCCAGGGGACTGCACAGAGGACTGCTCTGGTGGCTGGTGAATAAAAGGGGAAGCAGTGAAGAGGAAGGTGGGTTGAGAAGTGGACTTTTGCCTATCCAGCCATTTTGAATGTTTACAAGTAGATTGACCATTTTGGATATTTAAAGTGACAGAATTCTCCCAGATTCAAGGGACTTAAGAACAATCTCCACTCTCCAGGAACCCCAAGGACATTCCAGAACCAGACAACTGGAAAGGTGTAATGTTCCCCTTGTTACTCTTATACCCCACACCCTCTTGTTGAACTGAGGTTCAGTCATCCCTCACTCCCAACCACCTTCTGGGCTGGCAATAATTCCATCCCAGTCTCTGTGCTCAGTAGAATTGATGCAATGGAAGACAGAATTAATGAAATTGAAAACAAACACATGACTATTTCTTTGGAAAAGGATCAATCAGAAAAAAGATTAAAAAAAAAAAAAATGAAGAAAGCCTAAAATTCATGTGAGATACCATCAAAATGAATAA
>NW_006921773.1:894609-895235 GCF_000298275.1 Orycteropus afer afer | reverse complement strand
GGACAACAATAGACTAAAAATCAAAGGTTGGAAAAAGATATATCAAGCAAATGGCAAGTAAAAAAAGGGTAGGAGTAGCAATATTAATTTCTGATCAAATTTACTTTAAGACAAAAACCACCATATGAGACAAGGAAGGACATTATATAATGATTAAAGGGTCAATTGAACAAGAAGATACGACCATAATATATATCTACGGACCCAATGAAAGAGCCCCAAAATGCACCAATCAGTCTTTAAAAGAATTGAAAAGGCAAAGGGATGATGCCACAGTCATAATGGGAGATTTTAATACACCACTTTCAACAAAAGATAGAACAATTAGAAAGAAATTCAACAAAGATACAGAGCAGCTAAACAATACAGTCCACCAACTTGACCTTGTAGACATCTACATAGCACTTCACCCAACAACAGCATAATATACATTCTTTTCCAGTGCACATGGAACATTTTCCATGATCAACCATATGTTAGATCATAAAGCAAGCTTTAACAAATTTAAAAATGTTGAAATACTGCAAAGCATCTTCTCAGATCACAATGCTATCAAATTAGAAATCAACAATAGGAAGATCAACAGAAAAAGAGTAAACACTTGGAAACTGAACAACACCTTCCTT
>NW_006921773.1:892395-893682 GCF_000298275.1 Orycteropus afer afer | reverse complement strand
CAAAGGAAAACTACAGACCAATATCCCTCATGAATATAGATGCAAAAATCTTCAACAAAATCCTAGCCAATAGACTCCAACAACATATCAAGAAAATCATTCATCATGACCAAGTAGGGTTCTTATCACGTATGCAAGGATGGTTGAACATTAGAATAACAATCAATGTCATCCACCACATAAATAAAACAAAGGAGAAGAACCACATGATTCTATCAATTGATGCAGAAAAGGCATTTGATAGAATCTAGCACCCATTCCAGATCAAAACTTTAAGTAAAATAGGAGGAATCATCCTCAACATAATAAATGGTGTCTGTGCAAATCCAACAGCCAACATTATTCTCAATGGAGAGAGACTGAAACCATTTCTCTTGCAAACAGGAACCAGACAAGGATGCCCTCCATAACCACTTCTATTCATTATTGTACTGGAAGTCCTAGCCAGGGCCATAAGGCAAGAAAGGAAATCAAAGGTATCCAAAATGGCAAGGAAGTAGTCAAACTATCCTTATTTCCTGATGATATGATCTTATACCTAGAAAACCCAAGACACTCAGTTAAAAATCTACTGGAACTAATTTAGAGGATTTATCATCATGCTAGGATGCAAGATTAGCATCCAAAAATCAGCTGGATTCCTCTACACCAGCAAAGACATTGCTGAAAAGGAAATAAGGAAATCAATACCATTTACAATAGCTACCCAAAAAAATACTTGGAAATAAATCTTACCAAGGACACAAAAGACCTGTACACAGAAAACTATAAAAAACTACTTCAAGAAACCATAAGAGATATACATAAATGGAAGAACATCCTATGCTCATGGATAGGAAGATTGAACATTGTGAAAATGTCAATTCTACCTAAATCAATCTATACATTCAATGCAATTCTAATGCAGATCCCATCAAAATTGTTTAAGGATATGGAAAAAGCAATCACTAATTTTATATGGAAAGGAAAGAAACCTCAGATAAGAAAGCACTATTGAAGAAGAAGAACAAAGTTGGAGGTCTCACATTGCTGGATCTCAAAACCTACTATACAGCCACAGTAGTCAAAACTGCCTGATATTGGTACAATGAGACACATAGACCAATGGAATAGAACTGAGAACCCAGAAATAGATCTATCAACTTATTGTCTGCTGATCTTTGACAAAGGACCGAAATCCATTAATTGGGGGGGAAAATGTTTGTTTAATAAATTGTGCAGGCAAAACTGGATATCCATTTGCAGAAAATTGAAACAACATCTGTACCTCACACCATACACAAAAAC
>NW_006921773.1:890120-891586 GCF_000298275.1 Orycteropus afer afer | reverse complement strand
GCCATTAGAGAGATGCAAATCAAAACAACAATGAGATACCATCTTGCTCCAGCACTAGTAGCAAAGTTCAACAAGACAGAAAATAACAAGTACTAGTGAGGATGTGGAGAGATTGGGAATCTCATACACTGCTGGTGGGATTCTAAAATGGTACAACCACTGTGGAAAGCAGTATGGTGATTCCTTAAAAAGTTGGAATTAGAAATACCATTTGACCCAGTCATTCCATTACTTTGTATATATCCTAAAGAAGTGAGAGCCATGACAAGAACAGACATATGCACACCCATGTTCATTGAAGCACTATTTTCAATAGCCAAAAGATGGAAACAACCTATGTGTCCATCAACTGAGGAATGGATAACCAAACTATAGTACATGCGCACAATGGAACACTATGCAACCCTAAAGAATAACCTAGAATCTGCAGAACACCATATAACGTGGATGAACTTGGAGGACATTATGCTGAGTGAAATAAGGCAACAACAGAAGGACAAATATTGTATTAGTCCATTATTGTAAAAGTCAAGGAAAGGTTTATCTATGGAAAGAAATTTTCTTTGTTGGTTAGCAAGGGTGGGAGGGGAGGGGTAGGAACACTGTTAGATAGGTAGAGGTAAGTATTGATTTGGGTGAAGAGAGGACAATGTACCAAATGTGAGTAATCAACATGGTGGCATTGAGGAAGAAGAAGATATAGCAAGGTACATGAGAGGTGCAAACAACAAAGAGGAACACTTTTGCACATGCAGTACTGCATTATCAGTGAAGGCAATCATGGTTATAAGGGTGGATAGATGGGTGAACAGTCTGAATTATTACATATGTCTATGCAGCAGGGAGTGTACCCAAGACCATGTATAGGGTAGGCAGACAATGGTTCTACAAGTGTATCTGTATGTTCTGTAAAAATTCCCAGGTGTACGGTAGAACTGACAAAGGACAAGTTTGTAGTCACTCCTTGGGCACAGCCAGCTACCCAGAGGAAGCAAATAGTTGAACCTGTGGACTTGGGACTATAGTCACTGTGGACATCAAGCTCAATTGTCATAACATACTACACAACACATAACAACAACAACAACAACAACAGAATCACTTGAAGGACTTTCTTTTTAAAACTTGAGAATGAACAAAATATTTCTTTTCATGATGTTTTTAAGGCCACACAGATCTAAGCTCTTGTTTTCTGATAATGAGCAGAGTTTGAAAGGGAATTCATTAATTTTTCGTATAGTGTAAAGAAGCAAATGACCTACGGAGAACTAACTTCAGTTAGGGTTGCCAGATTAAGCAAAAAACAAGACAAAGCAACAATAGCAAAAGAAAGCAAGAATGCCCAGATAAATTTGAATTTCCAATAAACAAGAAATAATTGTAAGCATGTTTTATGTAATTTCGGAATTTATACATACATATATATATATATATATATATATATATATATATATATCTCCATTGGT
>NW_006921773.1:877150-890020 GCF_000298275.1 Orycteropus afer afer | reverse complement strand
AAAAAAAAAAAAACCTCACTGCCATTGACTGGGATCTCACTCATAGTGACCTCTCCTTGCATTTGTGAGATGGCATCACTATGGAAGTAGATTGCTCAATCTTCCTTTCAAGGAGTGGCTAGTGAGTTTGAACCACCAGCCTTCTGGTTAGCAATCAAATGCCTTAGGCATTACTCCACCTATATTTCATTTTATGACAACCTTCTTTCAGTTTACAAATATAGAAGAATCACAGATTTGAGGACGAGAGCCTGATATGTCCAGTTGAGTGAGTGGATTGTTTTGAACGTTGGAGCAAAAGTAGTTGCTGATGTTCTCAATTCAGTACCTCTTGAGTAGAGAAGTATGGCTAGAAACCACCTTCAATATGGACCTTTACTCTGTCTACTGTTATAAAAGGGTCTCTGTAACAATCTCAGAGACCGTAGAGACCAGGCTGTGCTGCACAAGAAAACTGTGGTGTAACTGAAGGCTTTGTTTGGTTGGTTTTACTTCCTTGTTTTACTTAACACGTCTCCACTTGAGAATGAGGCTTACTCAGTATAGACATTACATCTTCAGCTCTTTGACTCTTTCATTTAAGACTTTACCCTTTTTTGTAAGGAAGTATTGTTTTCTGAATTTTCGTGTGGCTTTGAAAACGTGTTTAGTTGTTCCTTCTTCACACTGTAGCTATCTGCCTCCATTGTCCCTCAGCACCTTAGCCTCATGTCTGCCATGAGAGTCATAATAAAACTAACAACTTGAATGCTAAATCATATGCCTGTCATCCTCAGCCCAGGTTCTAGAAGCAGGAGTTTGCAGATATGACTTTATTTTATATTATAAAGAACTAATAAATGAAAAACCTTAGTTTTAGAGAGGTTGAATAATTTTCCCCAGAAGCACACAGCCATGGAGTATCAAATCTATATTTAATTTCAGATTTGTCTGAATTTAGAAGTCTTAATGCTCGTTCATGGTGTAGTATGTTGTTGTTAGTTGCTATCTAGTTAATTTGTACTTGTGATGAAACCATTTGTGCACTGTAGAACTGCTTTTTTTTTTTTTTTTTAATATTGTGATGTGGATAAAAGTTTACAGAGCAAATTGGTTTTCCATTCAACAGTCTTTACACCTTCTGATTTGTGATATTTACTGCAATCCACATATTGCAACAATATTCTTCCTACTTCCTCCCTATGCCCACTACTTCCCTTAGTCCTTCTTTATTATCCCCTCTCACCTTCCTAACACTATTCCTGGGCAAATGCTGTCCTTTTGATCTCATAAGTTCAATTGTTCAAATGAGTGCATACCCTCTTGATTCACCTTATAGGTATCATTGACTGACAGTTGAGTCATGGGGCTTAAGTTCAGTTCCTAGCTTGAAAGATGAATAAGGTCATAGTCTCAGGGATTTCATCAGTGTTCATCAGGATGAACCTGGCACTTTTTATGACTTTGAGTTTTGTTCCACATTTTCCCCCTACTCTAACCAGGACTTCTTATTGTCCTTTTCAGAGAAGTCAATAGTTATAGCTGGGCACCATCTAGTTCTTCTGGTCTCAGGGTCATGGAGGCTGGGGTTCACATGCTTTATTAGTCCTTTGGACTGCATTTTGGTTACCTAGTGCTTCTCTGACAGGAATATACCACAAGTGGGATGGCGTGAAGAAACAGGGGTTTATTCTCTTACAGTTTGGAGGTTTAAAGTCCAAGTCCAAAGTGTTAGGCTCTAGGGGCTGACTGAAAGTCCCTTGACTTTGGGCTTCAGCTCTGCCTCCTGCTCCCGGTCCATGGAAGCTATAGGCTTTTTTTCACTCAGACAGCTGCTGGCTGCTGAGACTGACAATCCCAAGGTTGACAAGTAAAAAGTCACAGTCCCGATGTTACCAAACCACACGGCAGGCCATTAATTCAAATCCATTGAAAGTCCCAAGGTTGTCAGAGCATGGCAGGCTGCTGAGCAACAACACAGCCACATGCAGGGTTCAAGTGTGCCATATGCTAGAGACCATTCCCAAGCTGTTTCTTATATATGGGAAGCAGACCACATACCCAAAGCAGCTACTCAGCTGCTCCAACAGATTCCACCATGGCGTTAATTACCAATAACTACATTCAGCTGCCCAGCCACTCAGCCAGGCCCAGCCAACTTGACACACAAACATAACCACCATAGACTGGCTCCTGAATCTTTGATTTTCTTCACTCTTCTTTGCTCTGGATAGGGAGAGACAAATAATAGCACCTTAGATGGCTGCTCACAAGATTTTAAGACTCAGTTACTACTTACTAAAGAAGGATATATAGATTATTGTCTTTGTAAACTGTTGTACTAATTGACCTTAGTGTCCCCCAAGACTTTGTCTTGAGCCTCCATATCCAGTGACACATTCCCTCAAGATGTTTGGTTATGACTAAAGTGTTTTCATAATTTTGTCCTTGTATGTTCTACTACATTCATGGATATAGCCTTTGTCAAACCTATATATTTTCATGAGTGTAGTCCCGTTTGCCTTACCATGCCTCTTCAGATGGTGTGTCTATGTATTCATTCATTATCAGTACTACTATTATTATTATTGTTATTACTATTATTTCAAAATAATATTATGTATATTGTAGTAGTCACCTTTGTTGTTTTATTTCTTGTGCTCCTCCACTGCCTTGTTCATTCTGTGCTGACTTCCCTCTTATTGTATATTGCCTTTCCCTTCACCCATGTTAATATATGTCTGCCTTCTAGTTGGTGATTTTCCCTGCCTTGCACTACTATCCCTGGTAAATATCACAGAATATTTCTTTTTATGTGTAAGTTTTTCTTAACTTTTTACAGTGGAGATTTCATATAATAATTGTCCTTTTGTGATTGACTAATTTCATTCAGCATAATATCTTCTAGGTTCATCCATGTTCTGAGGCATTTTGCAGACTCACCATTATTCTTTAACATTAAGTAGTGGTATGGCACTTCCTGAAAAGTTGGAAATAGAAGTACTATATGATCCAGCAATCCTACTACTAGGTACATATCTTAGAGAAATAAGTTATGAAATGAATAAATATATATACACATCACAGAATTATTCACAATAGCAAAAAATGGAAACAGCCTAAGTACCTGTCAATGGATGAACGGATGAACAAACTATGGTACATACACACAATGGAGTACTACTCTCCATAGATTTTTTAAGGCTGTGACTTTTCAGAAGCAGATCCAAGCTCATCTTCCAAGGTGTCCCTTTTAGTTAGTAGTAGAGCACTTAACCATCTGAATCACCCAGGGACTCCTGTGATGTAGTATTTTACCGTGCATGGGCAAAGAAAAGAGGATATATTATTTAGCTTCTCTTTTGGTTCTCTAAGAACATTCCACACATTTGCCTTCTATGTACGTGGAAGGGTGTTTATCTCTAGTAATACAAGATATTATGGCATCTGCCCTCCATACCTAGCATAAAACAGGTATGTATTAGGTACTCATGAAATAGCGACCTAATGAATAATTGGATGTGTTTCAGTGACTTAACGTTTAGTTGATTTACTATCATTAAGATAGCATATTGGGCTTATGAAATGTACTCACATGATAATTTAAACCATAGTTATTGCAGATATTACTTTAATAGGATATACAGAGATGCTCATTCAATGGGGTGTGGGGAAGAAGCTTTCTTTTATAATGATTCTGACCTTGTAATACAATTATGAAAATCTGAGTGATAAGATGTCAGGACTAAGGTCAGTATGGGACAAAAAAGAAAGGCATGACAACATTCTTCCCTAGCCATCCTGCTGGTTAGAAGAAACTAGAAATCTGAAATTAGGAAAGGACTATGTGGTAATCAGGATGTAGAGATAGACATCTGGAGATGGAGAGTGAAACCAATGAAAAAGCATGGCTGAATACACACTCTGCAAATAAGTTACATCTGCGTCCATGGGGTGGGGGATTTCTATTGAGGTGGAAAGGGGGCTTAGGGTTTTCTCTGAAAAACCAAAGGGCAACAGCACATGTATAGTCTCTATTTTGCAGCAGAACTGTAAAGACATGAAGGAGAAAACACTTGTGAAAACATCTGCTATGCTAACCACTTCGACACCAATAAGCAGGCAGCAGAATGAGCACATCTGCCCAGACTTCAGCACGTGCAGCGATGTTGTGGGATGAGAGCAACAAAGATGAGATGTAATAAAGAAGGGCTTTGAGGGCACGTGTGTCCTTCAGTTCCCCTGAGTTTTGGTTGGAGGAATTGAAGAACACTTAATCATCCAGAGGGTGTTTAAGATAGAGAGACACTCCTCTCAATCTGGCTACCAAATAGAAAGCTGCCTGTGTAGGAAATGTAATAACAGTAGCTGGAAGGTAATAGCAGATTAAAGTCAGTTGATCATCACAGATGTGGAAATTGTTGTATTATGTAGAGGTTGGTGAAGCTCCTGGGACTTTTTTGCCTGAGGCAGTAAACCTGTTTGAAGAACCATGACCTAGCCAACCCTATCAGAGTTAACACAAGACTTAGGTCTTATGTTTTGTGGTAGGATAGATATTTGTAAGGAATTCTAAATACTAGTGTTACTCAAACCGAGCAAGGCACTTTTTTTTTTTTTTTTTTTTTAATATAAACAAATCTTAGGAACCCTGTCGAAAGAAGGATTACCTGGTGGCTCACTATGGATTTCCTGGTTGTAGTACTTAAGGTTAAGGGTCAACTTAGCTGGGCCTGGTATTGAGTTGTTGGGCAGCTGGATATAGTTATCCTTCATGATGAGAATGGTAATCAACTCCATGGTGGAATATATTGGAGCAATTGAGTAGCTGCCTTTGGGGTGTGATTGGCTTCCAGTATATAAGAAGAAGCTTTGAGAAAGGTTTCTGAGCTTCTTGGCACATTTGAATCCTGCATTTGGCTGAGTCATCAGTGGTCTTTCATGTTGTCTGCCAATTTTGGGACTATTTAACTGGTGGGCCTGCCATGTTACTTGATTATTCTAGGAGAGTGCCATTTTACTTGTCAACCTTGGATTTGTTGCCTTCAGCAGCCAGCAGGTGTCTGAGATAAGAGAAGCCTCCAGCTTTAGTGGGCTGAGAGCAAGAGGCAGAGCTGAAGCCCAAGGTTGACCGGATTTTACCCAGCCCCCAGAGTTGGCATTTTGAACTCAAACTTCTGGCCTCCTAAATTGTAAGAGAATACATCCTCATCCCATTTGTGGTATATTCCTGTTAGAGTGGCACTAGAGAACAAACACACTGGTCAACCTGTTTTCTGCAACCAAAAGCCCTGCCTTCTGGCTGGGAGACAGTAGCATTTCATAAGCATCAAGTCAAAGCTCCTCTTGGAAAAATGATCTGAAATGCCTTCATAGTAAGTCTACATGACATATTGATAAAGAAACTTGCGAATGTTTTCCTTGATAGATATTGCAGAATTACATGCAGTCTACATTATAATTCTTAGAATCTCTAAATGTTTCATTACATGGGAAAAGGGACATAATACAGATGTGCTCAAATTAAGGAGTTTGAGATGAGAAGATTATTCTGTATTATCCAGGTGGGCCCAACTAACAAAAACCAAGCCCACTGCCATCGACTCAATTTTAACTCATAATGACAGAACATTTTCTGCATGTGCTCAGAGAAAGAAATGTGATGATGGAAGCAGAATCAAAGGGATGTTACACTGCTGATTTTGAAGACAGAGGAAAGCAGGTGTTAGCCAAAGAATACAGGTGACCTATAAAAGCAAGATAAGGCAAGAAAATTAATTATTTCCCAGAGCTTTCAGAAAGGAGTGTAGCCTTTGCCAATACCTTGATTTTAGTGCAGCAAAACCCATGTTAAACTTATGATCTACAAAAATGTAAAGTAATAATTTTGTATTGTGTAACCTGCTAAGTTTGTGGTGGTTTGATATAGAAGTAATAGAAAACTGGTATATATTATAACCATTTATTTGGGTAAAATATTTTCAGATATACAAATAGATCATTCTAGGGTCCTTTTTCAACCATTTCTTAAACTCATCTAATTCCTTACTTTGAAATTTTGCTCTTATACTAAACAAAACTTACATAGAATTAATTAATAATAAATTTAAAAGATTGTTTACCTAAATAGTAAAATAAATAAGTTTCCTTCTACCTTCTGAAATTCCAGAAGAAATTTCACCACAGATACATTACATGTAGATCTTAAAAAAAAAAATTTTGGGGGGGATTTTGAAAGAAAATTTAATTCTAAAATAAATCATTTGGAAATATTTTGTAAATGAAATAAAATAACAGAAGCTGATAATCCCTGCATCAGTATTTGACTTAGTTCCATTAAGTACCAAATACTTTTAAAATGTCTGCTAGGTACAGTGCAGATGAAACAGTAATACAAAGAAAACTCAGGGTTAATATGAAACTTATCACTTCAAAACACAGCATGAACATGCAGTATTCAATAGAGAATACATAGGGATTTTTTTCCATACAACTAGTTTAGAGAATCAAAGACCAGAGGCAAGAATGATGACCCATGCTGAGCAAGACCCAAGGTGAATATTCCATTTGGAGAACTGTGAGGGCAGCTGCAGCCACACAATCATTAGGCTTATAGCTAAAACTGTGCCCAAATCCTGCAAGGGATAAGAAGGGGTTTGCTGTGAGGTGGCTGAGGTGCTTCCTCAGAAGGCAAATCTCTTGTAGCACCAGAAAAGATGACATGCACAATTATAGTAAATGTATAAACTGAATCTTGCTGTGATATGGTCCTTCTGGGATAAACTTAGACTCACTATTTCTCAAAGGGCTACTGATGAGGGAACTAGACACTAGCCTCATTTCTACCTCCCTTTCACTCCACAGAAACTGACAGAAGAGATTATGGATATCAATGTGTAATTTAAGTATGTTGTTGTTGTTATGTGCCTTCGAGTCAGACCTGACTCATAGCAACCCCTCCTTGGGTTGCTGAGGCAGTATCACTACGGAAGTAGATTACCCCATCTTCCTTCTGAGGAGTGACTGGTGGGTTTGAACCGCCAGCCTTCTGGTTAGCAGTCAAGTGCTTTAGGCACTACGCTACCAGAGCTTCCAATTTAAGTATAAAGGTGAACAAAATATCCTTTTTTCACTACCTGTGACCTTCCATAACACATTATGTAAAGAAGTAT
Organism: Orycteropus afer afer; assembly: GCF_000298275.1. Classification (NCBI taxonomy): domain Eukaryota; kingdom Metazoa; phylum Chordata; class Mammalia; order Tubulidentata; family Orycteropodidae; genus Orycteropus; species Orycteropus afer. The sequence continues at coordinate 882,869 of NW_006921773.1, read as the reverse complement.
AATTGCTAAGCTAAAAGTTGCTATACTAAAAGATGCCAAGAACAGAGAGGTAATATTATAAATATAATTATATATACATATATCCAGGAGCTCTGGTAGCGTATTGCCTAAGACACTTGACTGCTAACCAGAAGGCTGGCAGTTTAAACCCACCAGCCACTCCTTGGAAGGAAGGTTGGGCAATCTACTTCCGTAGTGTTATCGCCCTCGGAAACCTAAGGAGGGGTCTCTATGAGTTGGGTCCGACTCCACGGCACATAACAACAACAACACCACATATATCCATATATATGCAGACAGACATATGTAAAGCTTATGTAGCTGCCATTTATATTTTTTTTTTGTCTAAAAATATCACACAAATTAGAAAGTATTAATTTTTTGTTTGTTTTTACTACAGGATCTTTGAACAAAAGCCAGATTTCTTAATTTGTTTATAATATTAAACTCTTGGATGTTTACTACTAAATGCACAACATAAATTAAAATACAATCCTCTAATAGACCTTTACTCTGGACTAAATACCTTTATTCCACTTAAAAAATATTTTATATGTTTTAGTTTTAAAAAAAAAAAAATCCAGCATATTTGTTTCAGAGAAATGACCTTGGTGCAAATATATTTAATAGTAGAAATAATTATAAAATACACATTTTCCTACCCCTTCCCCTAGAACTTTCCTCAGAGGCAAACAATGTTAATAGTTTTTATTTTTAGATCTTCAAGAGGTTACCATTACAATCTTAGATGACACCATATTTCTATTATCTATATATTAATCAACTTTTTTTTTGTTTTAGTGTTTTAAAATTTATTTTGATCAAGCTAACACATTTACATATTTTAAGTCAAATTATTTACAAAGCTTATGGTGAAAAGCAGCAGTATGTTATCCTCCTCATCCCCACCCTGGGAGTAACCATTTTAAAATGCATTAGCTGATATTTCTAGTAATTCATTTCTGACTTTCCAGACAATGTGATTCTCTGCACAGCTCTTTCTTAATTTCCCAAATCCATTCACCATATACGTATTTACTTCCTTTTGTGGGAAATGAGGATTCTGTTCTCCCACACACTGTTTCCTACTAGTTTCCCAAGGTCCCTGATAATTTTTTAATTGAATCAATATTTAGATTTGTAATAGTATGCCTATGTAAACACTCTTCACATTTATGGTTACAATTCAAATTTTTTAAGAAGTTAATAATTACCTTTTAAATTTTTTCTTTTCTTTTCCTTTTTAAAACTCCTTTGCTCAATTATCAGTACATTTTCCTCAGACTTTTTTACAGAACTATAAAATTATTCTGAAAAATTTAAAGTAGTAGGCTTATCAGTTTCTTTCTTTCTTTCTTTCTTTTTTTTTTTTTTTTTGCTTCATTCTTTTCTGGAGCCCTCTCTATCCTTCCACTATTTGAATGGGATCTCTTAGAACTTAGCTCCACAGCAGTCAAAAAATATAATCCCATTTTACCTCCCCCCTCAGTAATTTTATTACATGGGACCAAGCTTCTTCTTCTTCTTTGGCATATTTCCACATTTTGACAGAACAAAAACTCCAGTACACTCTTGAGAAAGAGCATATGGAAAGTATACTTTTTATTTCTAAAATGGTGTTTATTTTATTGTTATGCTTTATTGATCATTTAGATTAATATATAATTCTGTATTGAAATTCATTTTTTCTCTCAAATTGTGAAAGCATCATACAATTGTCCTTAAGCTGTTTGTTGATGTTACATGCATGCGGTTTTTTTTCCCCCCCATGGAATATTTTAGTTTTTTTATTCATTCCTGGTGTTCTTAAAGTTTATGACAATATACTTCCTTTGATTCTTATTTAACCCTTTACCATCATAGTAACTTGATGGTCTCTTTCAAGTCCAAACCTAGTTTCCCCCAGTCCTAAGAAATTTTTTCCATGACTTTATATTCCAACACATTTATTTCTTTTCTTCTTTTGTATTTTGGTTTTGTGTTTTTATTTTTCTGGAGCTCTTTCTTTTTCCTTGAATACTCTCCTTTAATAGCATCCTGCATTCTTTCATGTATATGCCAGCTGCTGTTATCTTTCAGAAGGTAACTATCATAGTTTTCTTCTGCTTCCCTACATTCTCAGATTGATCCAAATATCTTTTATCCATTTATATATTTTTGTCTCAGCTTTTCTTTTTAGCTTTGTTTCTCAAAAGTTTAAATATTCGTGTTTAAATTTGAATTTCTAAATAAATTAATGGAAGGTCTTTGTTTTGTGATGTGTTGGTTTACTGTGCTGTATGGTGATCAATAGATCCCAGAAAAGTTTGTCTGAAAGACTCCAACGTTTTTCTAATCATCACTTTCTCTGTAGAGGAATCCTACTGTGTTTGGCCTCAGATGAAAGTATGACTGCTGGCATTCTTGAACCTAATAGGACAAGATTATCTGGAGAGTGAGTACTCACTGTTCATATATTCTTCCAATTTTCAGTATGTTTTCTAATCCCTGAACCAGTGGTGACTGCTGTCCCTGTAATTAAAACTATGTGGTTCAGGATTTTCAGAAGCCAAACTGTTTTCTTCTATTGGAATTAGGAAGATGTAAATACAGGCAGTGAAGTGTGAGGAGAAAGGGAGTCTGGTGGTCTATTTGATCTTTACACATACTTTGAATCAATTCATTATTTTCAACAGGTTCTCTTCACCATTATCTTCTGCAAGACCTGGAACCTTCAGTACTGCAACTCCTTGGTATCCTTTTGTGAATTTCTCTCATTCATGATTCAGTATTTTATATTAATTCAGTTATATATGGTTGTCCATATGTCCATGTTGAAGTTTCTTATTTGCTGTCATTCCCTTGCCTATTCTAACTTTCCTTATGGGTTTATATGTGCCTTTAGTTTTAATTTTTCAAAGTCGTTTACTGTTGTTTTACTGAGGATATAGGAAGAAGCAAAGTCAAAAAGATGAGTTGAATACATTACTTGCAATTAGAAACTGAATCAATTAATTACAAAAAAAAAAGTAATAATTTAATTTGAAATGAAAAAGTGTATGTAAAATGCACACTAAGTCAAAGCAAGAGAGAGAGAAAGGGATAGAAGAAGTAAATACAGGCAGTAGTCCAAGACTTATGATATATTTGAATTATGACAAACTACACTTACAACAATCCAATTTTGGGGTTTTTTATATATCTTATCATTAGTAGTACGTAGTACATAAAATGTTACATCGTGTAATTTGCTGATGTTATCTTTTACAGATATTCACTCACAGATATTCAATTTTATGATTTACTATCTACTTCCGTGGTGATACTGCCTCAGAAACCCAAGGAGGGGTCGCTATGAGTCGGGGCCGACTCGACGGCACATAACAACAACAAACAAATCCAAAACACTGCCATATTGACATAATTTTCTAAACTAAATAAAGGGTTTCAATTGCTTGAAAACCTAGACCAAAACCCTGATCATTTTGCTCACTAAGGGAGATACGCAGATTCAGGAATAAATGAAATGATACCATACAATATATAAAAAAAGAGAAAAGGACTATACAAACAACTCTCACTAAGTTTTCTGACTAGTGCAATCTCCATTTCTAGGGATAGACCAGATGATCCAGAACCTTCCATAAGTGGAATTATTACTACCACTGAGAAAATACCAACATAGTCCAACTTTTCTTTACCATCAGAGTAAATTTTTATGGTTTCTATATTTTTCATGAGTGTATTAATATATTTGTATTAAAATATATCTGTAAGTTTATGTGAAATGTTTCCAGCCTCCAAAGATAAATAAAGATTGGATTTATAAAGATACTGATGATAAAAAGCAATAAAAATGAAAACAAGAGAAAAATAAGGTTTTCAACTCACATCAGAACCACCTTAAGATGGAGTTGTCAGAATGGAACCCCATTGTAAATCAGGGACTAAATTTATGTTAATTTTCCCCATTAAATAACAAAAATTAGAACTTGGGTTGTGTAAACTTGTAACACTCTTGGCTAACTAAATGTCAGAAGTTTGAATCTACCTAGAGAAGCCTCAGAAAAAAGGGTCGATGATCTACTTCTGAAAAGTCAGCCATTGGAAAACCTATGGAGCACTGTTCTACTGACACACATGGAGTTGATGATCACAATTACTTTTTTTTTTTTTCTTTTATAGGAAAAGTCAGTAAGATTCTATTATTGAAGGTAATAAATAAAGACTCAACATTTGAACTGTTTTTAAAAATATTAAAGGCAACAATTACACTTAAAAGTACTAGAGAACCAAATAAAACCAAAGGAAATAAAATAATGAGGACAAAGAAAGAGAACATGAGAGAAAAAAAATCAGACAGAATTAGAGCAAGATAACAGAAATTGATTCGATCATTTCTAAAAAAATATTTAAATAGACAATGTTACTCCATTAGTAAAGATACATATCTCAGATTATGTTAAAACAAAAATTCCCACTATGTGCTGTCTCTTTAAATGAAACACTTGTTGTTGTTATTGTTGTTGTTATGTGCCATCAAATCAGACCTGACTCATAGTGACCCCTCCTTGGGTTTCCAAGGCAGTATCACTACGAAAGTAGATTATCCCATCTTCTTTATATATATATTTAAAAACTGATATTTGAACATAAAAATGAATTCATTTATGACATCTATAGCTAGAACTGTTACTGTTATTTTCAAATAATTGATATCTATCTAAACACAAAACTTTTAAGAATCATATAGGAAAAATAGAATGTCTGAGGCCTAAATGTAGCTCCATAGGTTTTTTTACAAAATAAAAAAATGTGGTAAAATATGTTGTTGTTGTTATGTGTCATCGAGTCGGACCCGACTCATAGCGACCCCTCCTTGGGTTTCTGAGGCGGTATCAGTACAGAAATAGATTGCCCAATCTTCCTTCCAAGGAGTGGCTGGTAGGTTTGAACTGCCAGCCTTCCGGTTAGCAGTCAAATGCCTTAGCCACTACGCTACCAGATAAAGATGTTCTGTTCTTAGAAAATCCAGCTACTAAAATAACTGGGAAGATAAAGATTCCATTTTAAATACAAACAAGAGTATTCTATGCAGACAAAATTTGCATATAAAAAATAAAAATTTGACAGCTATATGAAGACAACTTCAAAACTTGACCAATGTACAAAAAAAAAAAAAAAAAAAAAATTGACTAAAGACATACCCATCATTTTGAATATAAGATCCAGTACCACCATAGTGTTTCTTCTTTTTTTTTAATTTGTAAATTTAATGCAATTGCATTTAAAATCCCCAAGTGCTTTGTTATAGGATTTAGAAAGGTAATTCTTAAACTCATCTAAAAGAACATTGAAGGAAACTTTGAAAAGGAATGATTTAGGTGCCTTCCATTGTCAGCTATTGTAATATTCTACAGCAAGAACAATTTACACCAGGCAGCTTTGTTGTTGGAACAGGCAAGAAGGAAATTGAGTACAAATTTTGAAGTATCTGAAAGGATCACGCTCAGGTTGGGCTTTAAAGTATTACTTGATCATTTGTCCTTATATATTTAGCTGCCTATGCTTTGATGGGAGGGACTTGTAAATGGAATCTTTACCTCACAACTTCATTCACACTCATTCACTGTTGTCCAGTCGGATCCAACTTGCTGTGACCCCTCCTTGGGTTTCTGAGGAGTTATCTCTATGGGAGTAGATTGCCCAATCTTCCTTCCAAGGAGTGATTAATGGGTTT
>NW_006921773.1:865967-877050 GCF_000298275.1 Orycteropus afer afer | reverse complement strand
TTTGTTTATAACGTTTAAAGGAAAAGCTTTTCTAAGGATAATACTAAAAAAAGTATCATAAAGGGAAAACAGACTTTAAAATTGTTCTGGATATGAAAAAACAACACAAGTAATATTAAGACACATACCGCAAGCTGAGAATTGTGGGATAGCAAAATGAGGATGGAAGTAGGAGTTAAAAACTGGAGATTCCAGAATTAATACATCATTTAAAAAATGAGCATAAAGTCTTATAGTAAATATGGCATATAGGCCTCTCAGGTCCTTCCAAATCCTTGAAGCCAACCTTAAAGCTTGTTTGGAGTTGGAAAGCCTGAGACCACCTTCACCAGACTCTTCAGAGCCTAGGGTCCAAGCTCCAGCCAAGAAGACTGCACAGTACTAAACTTAAGAGAAATGTGAGATAGAAGCTATACTTGTGCTGTTCTTGCTGCTTCTGCAGGTGAGTTTACCTGTGGAGGTGATTGGTTTATGCAACAGTAGGGGAGCTCTGGTAGCATAGTACCTAAAGCATTTGACTGCTAACCAGAAGGCTGGAGGTTCAAACCCACCAGCCACTCCTCGGAAGGAAGGTTGAGCAATCTACTTCCATAGTGATACTGCCTCAGAAACCCAAGGAGGGGTCACAATGAGTCAAGTCCGACTTGAGGGTACACAGCAACAACAGTGGCAGCCCAGTGTCCCATTCCCAGCTTTCTAGACTTTAGGAGGCAGGATTCAGAGCATCTGTTATATTCATGTGGATTGGAACTTGAGCATCTCTGGGGCAGCAGCCTTTCTCATTCCTCAGCTTGATTTCAAATTTGTTTATCATCTCTCACAGTGAGTTTTGCAGTATTGTTTTCATGGTCATTGCATTCAATTTCCCTAGAAGCAGAGTCAAAGATGGAGATCTTTGTGTAAGTGATTTATTGATGGAATGTTTTTAGAAAAAGGTAAGTGATGGAATAAGGCTGAGAATGAAGAGATAATAAACAAAGTTGTAGCCAGTGCATGAGGGAGTTTTAGCTTGATCCTTCTGGGAGCATTGGTCTATGAGTTACAACACCTTGAAGAGAGGGATATGGCTTTTGTACCTCATATTAGTCAATTATCAGCTGTGAGTTTCCTCTCAGAATGATGGTTACTTAATTTTGGGGTGGGTGTGGGGTTATATATACATATATAAAACTCACTAACTTCAAGTCGATTCTGACTCATAGTGACCCCATTGGGTTTCCAAAGCAGTAAATTTTTATGGAATTAGATTGCCCCTTCATCTCTCTGAGTATTCTGGTGGGTTTGAACCACCAACCTCCTGGTTAGCAGTCAAATGCCTTAGGCACTGCACCACCAGAGCTCCTAAGGGTTCAAAAACCATCAAAAAACCAAACTCACTGCCTCTGAGTCAGATCCGACTCATAACAACCCCTCCCTGGGTTTCCAAGGCAGTATCATTACAGAAGTAGATTGCCCAGTCTTCCTTCTGAGGAGTGACTGGTGGGTTCGAACAGCCAGCTTTCTGGGTAGCAGTCAAATGCTTTAGGCACTATGCAACCAGAGCTCCTCTGTTCAATAACAGAGGGTGGTAAATTAAATACCTGATAATGTCTAGAATGCCACAGAAGCCATATATATGAGGAGGATCTCTGATTGCCTAGGGCCTAAGGCATTTGACTGCTAACCAGAAGGCTGGTGGTTCAAACCCACCAGCCACTCCTTGGAAGGAAAATTGGGCAATCTACTTCCTTGGTGATATCGCCTAAGAAATCCTAGAAGGGGTGCTGTCAGTTGGATCTGACTCCAGGGCAGTTTAGTTTTTGATTTATACTATAAACAATAGGCACCCATTAAACTAATGAAAGTCTAATGAAACTGTGAGCCATCTTTTGTGTGTGTGTGTGCTTTGGGTGCAAATTTACATAGCAAACTTGTTTTACATCCAACAAATCATGCACATCTGATTTCATGACCCCAATAACTGTCCCCACCCATAAAAAACTATATTTAACTCTTTAATCCAAGTTGAGTTTGTTTTTGTGTATGGGGTGAAATGTGGGTCTTGCTTGATTCTTCTACAAGTGGATATCCAAATTTGCCAGCACCATTTAATGTTTTTTGTTCCTTTGTCGAAGATCAGCTGTCTATAGATGGATGGGTCTGTTTCTGAGTTTTCAATTCTGTTCCATTGTTCTGTATCTCCATCATTGGACCGACACCATGCTGTTTTAACTACTGTGGCTATATAGTAGGTTTTGAGGTCTGGGAACGTGAAACCCTATTTTGTTTTTCTTCTTCAACAATGTCTTGGTTATCCAAGGCCTCTTTCCTTTCCAGTGAAATTAGTGATTGGTTTTTCCATGTTCTTAAAAAATGTTGATAGAATCTGGATCAGGATTGCATTTTATCTGTAGATTGATTTGGGTAGTATTGATATTTTCACAATGTTCAGTCTTCGTATCTGTGAGCAAGGCATGTTCTTCCATTTATGTAGATGAAGATCCCTTCTAGTTTCTTGTAGTAGTGTTTTGTAGTTTTCTTTGTATTGGTCTTTTGTATCTCTGGTAAGATTTATTCCTAAGTATTTTTCTTTTCAGTAGCTATTATAAATTGTGTTGTTTTCCTTATTTCCCTTTTCAGAGGTCTCTTTGTTGTTTGTTGATGTGGAGGAATGACCTATCTGTTTTTTTTTTTTTTTTTTGGTACTGTATTGGCTTTCATATTACTGTAATATTGGAAGCTATGCTATCAGTATTTGAAATACAAACAGGCTCATGCATGGAGGACAGGTTTTAGCAGAGCTTCCAGATGAAGACAAACCAGGAAGAAAGGTCTGTCAATCTATTTACAAAAATTAGCCAAGAAAAATCTTAGCTATCACAACAGAACATTATCTGACTCACTTGCTTTGGACATGACATCATCAGGGTGGATCAAACGCTAGAAGAGGTCACAAAGATTAGTGAAGTACATAAGGTTACAATGCGATGGAGTCAGTTTAGCAGCAGCTAATGACATTGAAGGCTGTCAAAAAATGTATGTGGAAATGTAACATACAAAAGAGTAAGTAAAAAATGGGAGCTCTGGTAACATAGTTCCTAAGGCACTTGACTGCTAACCAGGAGACTGGCAGTTCAAACCCACCAACCACTCCTCAGAAGGAAGGTTGGGCAATCTACTTCCGTAGTGATACTGCCTCCAAAACCTAAGGAGGGGTCACTATGAGTCGGGTCCTACTTGACAGCTCATAACAACAAGAACAAGTAAAAAATGACTTTGCTTTGAAATATAGTTATGTATGTATAGAAAAATACCAGGAAGAACCAGCACAAAATTATAGACCTGAGATCTGGGTACTAGAATTAAGGACAATTCTTTTATTTGCTTATCATTATTTTCTATTCTTCCTACAATAAGTTTATATAATTTGTGTAATTTATATAATATATTATATTTAAAAATTGTGGGACCATCTGCTTATTAGAAGAAACTGAGTAGTTTCAGGACTCAGGTGGCTGTGTTGCTAAATCCACCAAAAATTGATGTTGGCTTTATATCTGTTTTTTTTCTCTTCCTTGTTTTTCTGAATTTGACACAAAAGGCAGAAGGAACAAATGACATGTCAATATTCTTTTTCATGCTTCTCAGATAGCCTGTTCACACCTAAAGCTGCAGTATTTATCTACCCAGTAGACTCAAAGAAACACTGTCAGGAAAATGCAGTGCTCTGAAAAGGTGCAATGATTCAGGGAATGGAAATCTTTATCATCTATCAATAGACTGGCAGTTCAGATGGCCTGGTAGCCATCTGAAAGTTGTGATGGGAATTGAAGCTTTGAGTTTCCTTCCTGTGTTTTGTGTTATTTGCTCTTTTTGAATGAATGGAACAAATGCTGAGCATTAATATCCCTCCCCCGACCCCACTTCATATGGTAATTTTAACCTTGTTCATAACACCAGTTATTTTATATGGATGGTACAATGCAGAAGCAAACTGTGGATTCATACTACATAAATTCATCGTCTCCAAACTTATGTAGCTATTCCAGAACATCCTGCAGGGTTGTCTTTTGTTATGACCTGCTGTAAAACTTGATGGTGTGTGTACTGTAAACATAGCAAGGTCTAGTTAACAAATGGGTCTGTAGTCATTTTTAAAAACCCATTTGTACTTTAAGATATTTTACTTGTGTGTTGGAGCATACACTTTATTTAGAAGTTACTTTATTATTATTTTTAGGGGTTTTAAATTATTTCCTTCTGAAATGTCACAGAATGTCTTACTCCCCATCTGCTCAAGAGGCATAATTATGAAACTGACAGTCTTTTTTGACACCTTCCTGAAGTGGGAGGAATGAATACATTTTCATTCAGTTTGGGAACTCAAATTTTGGCTTTCTTCTCCCTGTAGGATTAAGTCTGTTGAACAGAGTCCACGTTACATAAGTGTTTGCAAGATGTGTAAGAAAAGATACACTTTGAAAGACTATCACCTGTTGATATCCTCAATGATTTAAGCCACTAGTAAAATTGTTAAGTAGTCATATCAACCAACAATTGGGTAATTCCAGTTAGGCAAGTTGTACTCATCAGAGTTTTACACACTGTAAAAACGGCAAGGAGGCCACATGTTCTGACCTCCTCTAATCCCACAAGAGGAAGACAGGATTACCAGCAGTAACCCAAGGCCTATTACTGCAAGGCCAGACATGCTGCCTTCCTCCAGCCCTTTCACCAACCATTCCTCCCAAAGCACCCACCACCTCTCTCCTGGGTTCAATAATTCGCTGCAGTGGCCACACAGAACTCACAGATTACGGGGTTTATTAGGGAAGCACCAGGCTACACCTCAAGTTCAGGAAGAACGCTCAGTCTCTCTCCCAGCCCACCGTCCCTCAGCCAACAGTCTCTCACAATCTCTTTCCCAGCAGTGCTGGTCCCTTGGTGTCTCACTCAGCAGTGTGTGTCTCTTGAGTCTCTTTCCCAGCAGCACGTGTCTCTTTCAGGGGCATGTGTCTCTTTCAGCAGCACATCTTCCTCCACCAGCAGTCAGAGAGAGTTCTGCCTCTAGGAGGCCTCCTTTTGAGCCCGGCAGGGTGGTCAAACTAGCCAATCATAGGGTCAGAACTCTAAGAACCTGAGAGAGTGTGGGCACCTCCCAGAACATTGTTTTGTGCCACTCCCAACAGAAATACTCCAGGTGGACAACTTCAGCAATCAGGAGCTCCTCAGTTGCTCATAGAAAATCCCACCTTGGAGTTTACAAAGACTTATGGGTAGAAAAGCCACACTAAGTAATTTACTGCATTGCACACACATACACACAGACATACATACACAGACACACACCACAACACATGCACACAGTAAGTTCCTGGGTTGTGAACATCGAATTTAAGTACAACTCTTACTTGCACTTTAATGTAAATTTGTCCTCACTTTGAAGCAATTGAACCAACTTTATTGGCCACATATTCATCACAATCACCTTCACATGATGCCCATGTACAACTTTCAAATTATTAAAAAAACTTTGAGTCTTTTCTTGCACTAAAGTAAGGCTAAATAAGAACCATATGCTCCTGTTCCTACTTAACTACCAATGCAATTTAAAGACACACTTAGGAATGGATCTTATTCATAACCCAGGGACTACATGTATGCTATTTTGTGTGTGTATATATGTATATGTTGTTGTTGTTATGTGCCGTTGAGTCGGACTTAACTCTTAGTGACCCCTCCTTGGGTTTCCAAAGCAGTATCACTATGGAAGTAGACTGCCCAACCTTCCTTCCGAGGAGTGGCTGGTGGGTTGGTGGGTTTGAGCCACCAGCCTTCTGGTTAGCAGTCAAATGCCTTAGGTACTATGCTACCAGACCTCATATATATATATACACACACACACATATATATTTCTTTTCAGAACAAAAGAGCCCTGATGATAGAGTGGTTAAAGCACTCAACTGCTAACCAAAATGTCAACAGTTCAAACCCACTGGCCTGCAGGAGAAAGATGTGGCATTCTGCTTCCATAAAGGTTTATAGCCTTGGGAACCCTATGGGGCAGGTCTACTCTGTCCCATAGGGTCACAATGAGTTGGAATCAACTTGTTGGCAGTGGATTTTTTCAAAGCAATGTAGAAAATACAGGTAAAGGTTATTTTATTGCTTCATTTTATTGTGGCACAGACACTGCATTTTTTACAAATTGAAAGTTTGTGGCAACCCTGCATCAACAAGTCTATCAGAGCCACTTTTCCAATAGCAAGTGCTGGCTTCACATCTCTGTATAACATATGGGTAATTCTTACAATATTTCAAACTGTTTCATAATCCTATCACACACTTAATAGACTATATAGCACAGTATTAATATGTATTGTATACACAGTGAGAAACCAAAAAATTCATGTGACTCACTTTATTGTGATATTCACTTTATTGTGGTGGTCTAGAACTGAACCTTCAACATCTGCACATTATGCTTGTATAACACTACACAATTTTATAATATTTTAAAAGTGGAGCAACAGTAATATTTATGAAAAAACTTAGAAGACAATGCGTAAAAATTATACAAAATGATATTTACATTGAAGATAATTGAATTACAACTAGTTTTATCTTATAATCTATTTTTTAAAAAACAATATATTTGCCCTATCAAAGCCCTGTCCTTTTAAAACACTTCATCTCATTTATTAAAAAAAAAAATCCTTATTAAGACACTTGAAGCATCATTTAGGATGGCCCTATATATGTTCATGATTAGCTGATTCCACTCATTGTAGCCTTTGGTAACCTCTGACAAAGTGATAACTCTAAGAGTGCCTTTTTAACATGAGTAAATCAGAATTTTTCAGTTTGAATGTCATTTCAGAAATTTTTATAACACTAAACAGATTCAACTCTGGAAGCAAAAAAAAGCTCTGAGTAACAAGTTATCTATTTAGAAAAGAAAACAAGTCATATTTTAAGACTGTGCCAAAATATAACATGAAATAATATGATAAATAAAAAAGAGAGATATGAGGAATTATTTGGGATCTTAAAATATCACAGTAACTCATGAAAGTGTCTTATTTTGAAACGCTAGATACCAAGTTAAATAAAAAATTAGGTAACTACAGTGTGATATGTAGCAAGGCATGGGGTGTAAATCCTGGGGTCATAGCATGAGCCTTGCCCTAACTGATAACATAATCCAGAAAATATAAAAATGTGAAAATTTCAAGAATTGAATAAAGGATCAAAGTTGTAAATGTTTGAAAGAGGGAGAGAATGACAATGGTTTGTCTCCTCAGTGAAAGCCTAATATTGCCTTGATGGTATCACAGGAATAGTTTTTGGAGAAAATCTAAATTGCTTAGATTCTTAGTGTTCCTGTAAGGCACTGTGTTCTTCTCACCTAAAGGTAATTTATATGATATTCTGTCTATCTAAAAATATTTTGCCTTCATCAGGAAGTTAAACCCAAAAACCCAAAAACCAAACCTGTTGCCTATGAGTAGATTCCAACTCACAGTGACCCTGGAGGACAGAGTAGAGCTGTCCCATAGGGTTTCCAAGACCATAAATCTTACAGAAGCAGACTGAATACTCTTTCTCCCCCTCAGTGGCTCATTGGTTCTAATCACTGACTTTTTGGTTAACAACCAAATACTTTAATCCTTATTCCAATGGATCTCCTGCCAGAAAGTTAAGAGGTCATTCAAATGCAAAAGTGTAATATAATAAGAGCCAGGATTAAGATGATGACAGGAGACAGGAAGCAATATATTATTGAGGACCTAGGAGCTCTGGTGGTGTAGTGCCTAAGGTATTTGACTGCTAACCAGAAGTCTGGTGGTTCAAACCTACCAGCCATTCCTCGGAAAGAAGGTTGGGCAATTTACTTCTGTAGCGATGTGGTGGTTGTTGTTATGTGCCGTCGAGTCGGACCCGACTCATAGCGACACCTCCTTGGGTTTCCGAGGCAGTATCACTACAAAATTAGATTGCCCCATCTTCCCTTGGAGGAGTGGCTGGTGGGCTTGAACCACCAGCCTTCTGGTTATCAGTCAAGTGCCTTAGGCACTGCACTACCAGAGCTCCCTCAGAAACCCAGGGAGGGTTTACTATGAGTAAACCAACTCGACAGCAGTGGGTAAGTGTAAGTAAACTATGTGCCAGTCACCATTAGACTTGTGAACGCTCTCATTTAATTACACCTCAACATTATATCAGAGACATTAGTGTGCCCATTATTCAGATGAGGAAATTAAGGGCAATGAGACAATGTCACTCTCACAGAGCTAATACATGCTGGGTAGAATCTATTTGGCTCCTCTGCATCATGGTTTTCTTGATGAAATAAAGTTGTGATGAAAAAAGTAAACAAGACAAAGAGACTGTTTAGAGAGACCATGAATAGAGAAGTGCTAATACTAATTCCCCTTTCAGTTTTGGTTTTGTTTACAGAAAGATCTCAGCTTTAGAATTTGGGGGGAGAGCAGGGATGATGGGCTTCCATTGGCCTATTCAAACATGTACATGTACTAGGCTAATAAAATATGTGCATTATGTATAGATGTGCATTGCATACCCCATAATATAGTTCTTTATACTTGTAGGTACCCCAGAACAGTTTTAGGTTGATCAATCTGATGCCAAGAGTTTTAGAGCAAACCATAATCCTGAACTACTATGATATTTTTAGTTTGAAAAAAAGTCCTCATGCTTTCTCTCTATGTTCAAGAAGATAAAGGAGAATGTATGGGTTAGCTCAAATCATTTAATAAATGTAGTTTGATATTAAGGATATTGTACAGTATGGCTATATCAGTAGAAATTCAGGTGCAGATAACACTAGTTCTTTAAAATATGAAGGTATTTAATCCTGGGAATTAGAGTTCCAAAAGTCAATGTAAGGGCTGACATGCTGAGATTCATTGAATCCCCAAAGAAATTCTGTAGAAGTGACACAACAAAAGGAGTGCAAATGTGGCCAGAATCCAAAATCTTGAAAATAGGGTAACTGTTCACTAGATTGCTGGAGAAGTGGGGCTCAAGGAGCTGCTGCCAGAAATGGGAGCCCCAGAACACTGGTGGTTTCTTATAGACAATAGAAATTGAATGGTTTCAGGGCTATCACCCTGCTCCCTACTTAACTTAATGACAGATTCAGTACCCAGGGAATTGTATATTGTTCCCCACTCAGAGATTTGGTGGATTCTAAATTATGTTTGGAAACCCAGGTGTTGCCAGGGAGTCTGGCAAATACAATTATTCCATATTTAATAAAATATTAAGTCATCATTAAAGAGTGTGGAACCTGAGATTCAAAATGGAGTCTCACCAGTGAGAACCGTGTTTTTTTCACTCTGGCGTCTAAGAACTTTAAGAACTAGGTACCACAGTTTGAATTGAGATTTTTGGTGCTCTGAACAGCTCACTGATCCTGATTGCACCAAACACAGAAGAGCAGAATTGGAGGAAAGGTACAGGGAGATTTTTTTTTTAGGAAAGAGCTACTACTGGAAAATGAACAGGCACCTAAGAGAGACCATTGGAAACCTTTCTGGGGCAGTCATTGTCTGCCAGGAAGAGGTGGCAGCCTGAGATCCCTGAGCCAAGAACAAGATCAATTATAGCAGTTTACCAGTGACCAATACAATATTCCAGTGGTCAGTGACAAAGACCTGTCTCCAGCTGCTTATTTTGTCAGTAATTTGGGAGGTGAGGGGGCAGCAGAACACGGACACCATTGCTGTTACACAGGTGGAGATCTCACTGGTGCACCAGAAAGGCTAAGTCCCTCCCCTCTCAGCAGATTACAGAGCGGGTTTTGGTCAGACTGGGAGACACTGTGTTTTTCTTTGCCATGGTTGTCAAGACTGCAGATCACTGGCAGGTACTCCCCTGAATCCACCACAGCTAAAATTGCATGCATCTTTGGCGCCGCAGGTGGGCCATATTGCAGAAAAACTCCAGAGCCGACCATTGCCTTTCGGACGGGATCTCATTATCACTGTGGGTGGACAGGGCACAAAGAGCAGAAAAACCACAGCTGAATGCACTTACTCGAATTTTGCCCTGGAGCCTTGCTTTGGCGCTGTGGGCTGCGGAGGTGGGGTCTTTGAATGTGCATGAAATTGGCAGAAATTTGTGACCCACTAATAATACAAATCGTTCCTGAGATTGAGCCGCAGTCTTGCAAATAAATATGTCATAACTAAGAGCCTACTCAGGCACTCCCCCGAGCCCAACACACCTGAAATTGCACGCACCTTTGGTGCTACAGGGGCGGTATCACAGACAAACTCCAGAGCTGGCCATTGGTGGTCTGGCTGGATTGAGTCAGCATCGTGGGCAGAAGGGACACAGAGAACAAAGAAACTGCAGCTGAGCCCAGTCCCCAAATTTTGCCTTGGAGCCATGCTTTGGCACTGTGGGGCCATGGACAGGGCCTTTGAGTGTGCCTGAAATTAGCAGAAATTTGTGACCCTCTAATTAGAGGGATACAGGTGAGGAGAGACAACTCAGGGACACACAAAGCAGCAGACCGGAAGAGCAGGAGAAAGGGGATTAAAAGCTAGGAAGCCAGAGACAAGAGCAATCAGCCAAAGGGATTAGGTGAGGAGAGGAAACTCAGGCCTGCCCAAAGCAGAAGGATGGGAAAGCAGGAGAAAGGGGATAAAAACCCAGACCAAAGAGCAGTAAGCCCTAGGGATACAGGTGAGGAGAGACAACTCAGGGATGCTCAAAGCAACAGGCCAGCAGAGCAGGTGAAAGGGGATTAAAAGCCAGGAAGCCAGAGAGAAGAGCAATCAGCCAAAGGGATTAGGTTAGAAGAGGAAACTCAGGCCCGCCCAAAGCAGCAGGACCAGAGAGCAGGAGAAAGGGGATAAAAGTGAGGAACCCAGACAGAGGAGCAGTCACCCCAGGGACAACTCAGGGATGCCCAAAGCAGCAGGCCAGAAGAACAGGAGAAAGGGGATTAAAAGCCAGGAAGCCAGACAGAGGAAAAGTCAGCCACAGAGACCCAGTTGCGGGTGATAAGAGAGGTCTCCAACAGCAAGACAAACTTGTCTGTCAGTTTGTCCTACTGTGGTGACATGTAGAC
>NW_006921773.1:833843-858834 GCF_000298275.1 Orycteropus afer afer | reverse complement strand
AACATTTACCTCAAGTAGATGCACTCCTTGGAGAGAACAATCATGGGAGAAAGAAGGGCTGCTTATGCACAAGGAGACAGCTCAGGGGGCAGGAGTGTATGGAGGGATGAACACTGGGAAGAGCTAACTGTGGGGAGGAAGTGGGAGGGGAGCTGTTGCATTGTGGTAAACTGTGGTCAATGTCATGAGACAAAGTGTATATGAATTGTGGTATGGAAAGTGAATTTGCTCTGTAAATCTTCACCCAAATCACAATAAAATAAAATAAATAAAATAAAGAATATAACTTTTGGCAAGTCATAGGAGAGAAAATTATTATACTATCACTTTTAGATTAAAAAAAAAGAGCTCTAGTGGTGTAGTGGTTAAAGCATCTGGATGCTAACCAAAAGGTCCATGTTCGAAACCAGCAGCCACTCCACAGGAGATAGACGAGGCAATCTGCTTCTGTAAAGATTTATAGATTTGGGAAACGTATTGAGGCAGTTCTACTCTGTCCTGTAAGTTCACTATGAGTCATAATAGACTACTCAATGGTCATGTTTTATTATTATTATTATTATTATTATTATTTGTTTTTAATCAAAATAGCTCATTTTCCAAATGATTTGTCTATTCTTAAGTCATTATCAATTTTTGTCAAAATATATAAAAATCTCTGTGTAAAGAATGCTTGTCATAAAATGAAAAAATGCATAATGCTAATAAATTACAGTTAAGAATTAAAAAAAAAAGAGTGTGGAACCTATGTTGAGCAAGACAGTAAACCAGATTTAACCACAACAGAGAAACATAATGCCTTTGAGAATTTTTCTATTTCCTATTACTGAGGAAGAAGGGAGAAAATGAGGGGCAATAAAGAGCCACATTCAGGAATATAATCATTAAGGAAAGCAAGGATTACAGAGTTCTGTGTAGCCTTGGAAACAATCAGTGTAATGAGAAAGGCAGAGGGTGTGGGGGATTTCATAAAATCTGCAGTGTAAACTTGGAGATTTCATCTGCATCCTTTACTCAAGATTCCCTAAATGAGTTGATACAGCACCAGAAATAAGACCAACTCAGACTTAAGTTAGGATATCCTTGGATCATACACTTTCTTCTTTTGCAGAAGTGAAGAAGGTGAAGGACATAGTTAAAGAAACCAAGTAGATTGATCCTAGAACCGCAACGATGAAGTTTATTTCTACTAATCTTTCCAAATTCAATTGTGCTTTATGTTCTTGATGCATTTGGAAAATGATCATTCCATATGATAAATTCATACTGCAAACCCTTGTAATGTGCCAAATGAGCTTTTATGTGACACAGTAACTTTTAAATCTTGCCAAAACTTTGAAATGTTGCAAAAGGTGTTGCTAGCTTTCAGCATGTGCTAATTGGGTTTGCCTATCCAGATGGCATAGAAGAAGGGAAAAAAATAAGAAAAGAACAAATAAAGGTTCCAGTTTCTAAACTGTTCTGATCAAGAAAAGTAATAGGGATAACCCACACAAAAACAAATCATTAAACCTCCTTATTTACACTGGTGGATATAATACAGGGAATTTAATTTTATTTATCATGTTTTATGGGATTTATGTGTATTGTTTATGGTGAAAAATAGAACCACAATAGCACAAAGTAAATAATTCAGCTCTTGTAAGAATCTGAGCAGAGTTTTCAGATTTCTAACTTAAAGTGAACCATCTAAATTTTACAATTATATAAATGAATCTGGTGTAACTGTTTCAACTGAGTGGCTTCTTTGTGAGAAAACTGATAGAATTTTCTTGTTACTCCATATGATTTTCTTACTGAAGTCTACACCAATAATCACTTCTTTCTCCTTCTTGGATTGGAGTTGATATGGTGCTTTAAATCCACCAGCTGAGCTATGACTACTTTCTCACAGATCAGTAACTGAGAATCACATATGTGAAGAGAATGGGCCATTTTTCTTGTAAGGGTTTGTGATTCCTACTGTTGTTAACCCAGGATCACATGTTCCACTATTCTGTGTGAATACATTACATATTATCAGATTGCTTAAAATAATGTACAATATCCCACCACTCCCTCACTTATTTGACACAGAATTATTATTTAAAATGTATAATATAGACATTTTAAATAGTAATTCTATGTCAAATCAGTCACCAAATCAATCAAGCTGCTTCACGTTTTATTGGTTCTTTCTTTTGATGTTTTCTGATATTTTATTCTGTCAGAAACACCAAAACTTACAATTAGGAGACCTGACATTCATGAAAAGTAATGAATGACTGATTTGAAAAACAAACATAGTGAACTATCAAAGTCAGTATAAAATCAAGGTAAAAGTTTAGCCCTCAACACCAAGTGAAAACTAAGTGAGATTGTCACATTTTGTTGAGAAATCAAGAACACTGAAAACTATTGTTTAATATATGTAAAAAAAAAAAAAAATTGACATGTTTAATTTTAAAAATCTAGTAAAATCAACATAAGATGCAAGTGCTCACACACCTCTACCCTTTCTCTGACTCAAATTGTAATGACAAAGGAAAAGAGGAAAATGCCTGAATTATTCTTGGAAATCAAGTGAAAAGTGTTCAGATTTGGCATAATTCTGGTACATATCATAATCTGAGACAATTTTTTTTTTTTTTTTTTTAAAGGGATATACCAAGAACTGACTCACAACAACTTCCTCTCTGGGAAAAACATGACAAATTGAAGGAAACTAGCAAAAAAGAATGTTACAAAACCATCTCAATGCTCATTAATTTGAAAAGTTAGGGTCTAGAGATAATACCATGTCCAGTACAGAATGAGTTAGTTTTTGGTGCACTAGTGTGCAGGGGCTTAAAGCAAATGAAGAGAGAAGGCCTACACTCTGGCAGCACACTTCTTTAACTTAATAATCAGAAGAACAAAAGGGCTTCTTAGGTACAGAGTATTTTTCAAGTGAATGAAAGAATTGCATATCAAATAAATGGGAATAAAATAATTTAAAAAGAAAATATAAGAAAGCACAAGACAATTGGAAAAAAAAAATACAAGTGATCAATAATTTTAAGACCTTATGATGATTTTGTTCTAATTATACAAGGGAAAGAAAAATACACACAATAAAATGATAGATAAGTAGGTATAAACCTAAATAGATAGGCAGTTAACTCTATTTCTATTGTTAGATGCTGTTTAGTTGCCTTCTGACTCAAGGTATACAACTAAATGCCATGCCACCCCTATGATCCGTTGCTGATGGAACACTTTGTAGTCCATAGGGCTTTCTTTTGTTGATTGTTGGAAGTAGATGTTGTTGTTACGTGCCATTGAGTCAATTGTCTGCTCATTTTGACCCCAAGAAGTAGATAGGCAGGGCTATATAAGTACCTATGGTAAAAAAGGAACGTACCCATAAAAAGAAAAGACATGATAGTATATGTAGGTAAATATATTTAATAGACAAAGAACAGTTATAATTCAATCAGAAATGCTTCTAGGTATTTCTAGGACCTTAAAATAAGTTGGAACCTTTATTTTCTTATAGTTAGAAGATATTTAATAACATTGCTTTGATTTTGCTATATAGCCTAGGTACTTTATGGATGTAAAACTTGTATACGTTGCTTGACACTGACTGCAACAATTGGCTCAAGCATAGTGATGATTGTGAGGATGGTGCAGGACTGGGCAGTGTTTCATTCTGTTGTATGAGTCAGAACCAATTCAATGGCACCTAACAACAGCAATGACATATAGTAACCATTTAGTAATAGTTTGAAAATATTATTTTATATCCTAGTTAATCATACCTTGGAAGGAAGGTTGGGAAATCCACTTCCATAGTGATACTGCCTCGGAAACTCAAGGAGGGGTCGCTATGAGTCATGTCCAACTCGACGGCACATAACAACAACAATAAGTTAATCATAAGGAGCTCTGGTAGTGTAGTGCCTAAGGCACTTGACTGATAACCAGAAGGCTGGCGGTTCAAACCCACCAGCCACTCCTCGGAAGGAAGGTTGGGCAATGTACTTCTGCAATGATACCACCTTGGAAACCCAAGAAGGGGTCGCTATGAGTCAGGTCCGACTTGACAGCACATAAAACAACAACAACAAGAGTTGATCATAATCTCTTTTACTTGTCTATGGAGTCCTATATAATCCAGTTCCACTATCTGCTGATGTTTCCCCTTGAAGATTGCACTAGTTGTTCTATCTGCTGGAAGCCTTAATTTCCCAGATACCAGTATGAGTATGGCTGACTTCTCATCACCCAGGCCTATGCTCTATAGTGACTTTCCCACTATAGCTCTAAAGCGACTTTCCCACAGAAGTAATTTAAAGCAGGCCTCCGATCTATTTCTGAACACACTCTATTACAGAGGTTGACACTGAAACTCTTGTTTTTTCTCCTAATGTTTGTTTTGATGTTCCGTTTATTATCTGTCACTCTTCATAAACATGTGCACACCATGAAAACAGATACTTGTATGTCTTGTTTATTACTGTGCTTCCAATGACTGTAACAATCCTTCCTAGAGACCAGTAGGTTCATGTTGAATGGATGAATGAAGAAATGAATACAATAAAAGATAAAAGGACCAATGACTATATTAAAATAAATAAAAAATAAAACTTCCACTTATTTGATAATCAAAAATTTTCAGTTAAGCAAAAATGAGATATAACTCTTAATCTCTCAGGTGTTAAACAGTTTTGATAATAACTACTCTCAGCAATGGTAGAAATATAAACAATTTTATCTCATGTTGTTGTTACTGTTAGGTGCTGTTGAGTTGATGCCAACTTATAGTCACCTTGTGTACCATAGAATGAAACATTGCTCAGTCATGTGCCATCCTCACAATACTTGTTATACCTGAGCTCATCATTGTATCCATTGTGTCAATCTATCTTCTTGAGGGTCTTACTCTTTCTCTCTGACCCTTCACTTTACCATGCATGATATCCTTCTCCAGAGTGATCCCTTCTGACCACATGACCAAAGTAGGTGAGAGAAAGTCTGGCCATTCCTGCTTCTAAGGCGTATTCTAGCTGCACTTCTTCCAGGATAGATTTGTTCATTCTTGCAGTCCATTGTACTGTCAGTATTCTTTGCCAACATCACAATTCAAAGCATCAATTCTTTGGTCTTCTTTATTCATTGTCCAGTTTCACATGCATATGAGGCAGTTGGAAATGCCATGGTTTGGGTTAGGCACAACTTTGTCTTCAAAGAGATATCTTTCCTCTTCATTTCAAAGAGGACTTTTGCAGCAGATTTGTCCAGTGCAGTAAGTTTTGACTGCTGCTTCCATAGGTGTTGATGGTGGAACCAAATAATATGAAATCTTTGGCAAGTTCAATCTTTTCTCCATTTATCATTATGTTGCTTATTGCTCCAGTTGTGAGGATATTTCTTTTCTTTATGTTGAGGTGTAGGTCCACACCAAGGACTATATTCTTTAATCTTCATTGATAAGTCTTTCAAGACCTGTTCACTTTCAGCAAGCAAGGTTGTGTCATTTGAATATTGAAGGCTGTTAGTGAGTCTTCCTACATGATGTCATGTTCTTCTTCATAGAGTCCAGCTTCTCAGATTATTTGCTCATCATATAGCTTGAATACGTATAATGAAAGGATACAACCCAGACACAAAGTCTTCCTGATTTAAAACCATGCAGTATTCCCTTGTTTTGTTTGTACAACAACCTCTTAGTCTATGTACAGGTACCTCATAACATAATTGTTCTGGAATTCCCATTGTTTGCAATGTTCTCCCTGGTTTTTTATAATCCACACAGTCAAATATCTTTGCATAGTCAACAAAACACAGGTAAACATCTTTCTGGTATTCTTTGCTTTCAGCTTAGATCCATCTGACATTAACAATGATATCCTTCATTCTATCTCCTCTTCTGAATCCAGCTTACATTTCTGGAAGTTTCTTGTCAATATATTGCTACAACAGTTTTTAAGTTATCATCAAAAAATTTTACTTGTGTTTGATATTAATGATCTTGTTAGCTAATTTCCCCATTGTGTTGGATTACCTTTCTTGGGAATGGGCACAAATATAGATCTCTTCAAGGCAGTTGGCTACATTTCCTGGCATAGATGAATAAGTGCCTCCACAATTGCATATATTTTTTGAAACGTGTCAGTGTATATTCCATCAATTCCTAGATGGAATTTATCTTATAGCAGGTAGATATTTAAATTGGTACAAAATTTTGGAGAAATAACTCAACAATACATTTTATTTGTCTTTTTCCATTAATTAATTTTTATTAAGCTACCATAGAGGTTCATAACTTTTTTTCTGTATGTATATTCTTCCTAGATTACATATAATTGTTTAAACACTTGAAATAAACAAAATAAATAAAAATACTGATGAAATAAATTTTAGTACACTTTTAAATTCATATATCTTGGAATAATTTTTTGTTCAACATTTTAATAACATAGGCATCTCCTAGTTTATCATTAAGTGGAAAAATATCAGGGAATAAACAAACCAATAGCATGTTATTGTCCCAATTTTGTTATAAATAAACAAACAAACAAACAAATAAATAAATGAAAGAGGGGCTGAATATGTTAATGATAGTTATCTCTGGGTTATGGTGTCCAAGCAATTAAGCAATTTTGTACTTCTTTTTTTTTTGTTTTTCCACACTTTCTTAAATTTTCTATAATAAACAGTACATTTGTAATTAGAAAAGGGATTATAAAATGAGAACAATTGAAGAAATCTTTCTTTTATGGCTCAGCTACAATATGTTCTTTTATAACTCTATTGTGCCTTTTATAAATGATAGGCATGCATTATTCTGTCAATAATACATTTAAACCTAAAGAATTTTCATAGCTAATGATGTAGCATAAAAAATAATTAGCCAATTTACAAGGCAGAGTTCATCAGCACTTCTCTTAGAAAGCCTAATAATTTGTTACCTTAACCTGTATCGTCATTATACCATAGTCTGCTAAATTAAGGAGTAGGAGAAAATCCTGGTTTTAACATAACAGTGGGAAGCACAAACATAACTTCTATATTATAGAATGATAATAAATTTAATGAAGACTGAAGAGTGATTTAATACGATTTTCTTTTGAAGGAAAAAAAAAAAGAAAAAAAATATATAAAAAAACTCATACCCTAATAATTAAACTATTAATTTATTTTCTTAAGTAGCCATTTTTTTCTTTTAAATTTAACTGTGGAAAAAGGATTAAAAAAAAATCACAAATATAAGAAAGAAGAGGTATATGTTCAAAAATCTAATATTCTCAATCCCATCTAAAGTCATCATGGGTGGGTGATTTGAGAGAATAGAAATTAGAGAATGTAGTTAGAAAAGCCTGTTCTCTGAAATGACCGGAAAAATGATGTATTTGCAGTTCACCTGCAGTGATGAGAAGGAACCACAGGTCTAGGGAAAGTGTGGGTAAGGGAAGCTGACTGTGGAGACAAGCCTGTGCATCAACCTTGCTTCTGCCATGTGTCAGGAACTAATCCTGTGCTCTCTATTCATTTATTTAACTCCTAAGGACAATTTCCTCATTTGTAAATTGGCTAACATTATACATGTTACCTGGAAACCTTCTTTGATGCCTAGTGAGTGCTTTGAAAATTATAGCTATTGACTTTTCCTAGCGGACAATGGACACATTACTACTTGATATCCCAAAACTTTTTAAATTATTCTTGCTTAGAAACATTATGTGTCATTTTGGAGTAATTCACCAGCCTCTGCCCAACATAATTGGGGATCTCTTTCTGTTGTCATAAGTTGGATGAAAACATGACTTCTTTTTTGATATCTCTATCATCAGAATGATGAATTAGCACATTCTTGATTTACTTCTGCTATAATTATTATCCAAGAATGGTTATACTAGTATTCATGCTATAACAGGCCTTGAAGTTATAGCACACATAGTCAATTAAAGGTCAAAGAAACAAGGGTCCTTTTCTGCTGCTTGAGGGCTATTGTCATTTTCACTTATTCTAACAAGCCAGGTTTATTGCTCCTCTGTGTTTTAACTACTTCTCAATTATCAGCCATGGGTTGTCTGAAGCAGCCTGTTCAATAGTTCTCAAACTCTTTGGCTTGAAACATTGGCATTTAGTGAGCTAGTGTGAGATGGTCCTGCATTATCATAGAATTAGAAAACAAAGTGTGGATTAGCTAGAGTTGTAAGTCATTACTTTTCCCTTGTGCCACATTCCCATATCTGATTGACACTGAATTGCATTTTATACATGCTGAATAGAGCAATGTAACATGTGATTTTCCAAATAAATCCATAGTTCTCAAACACTAGCCAAACAAGGTTGAAAGTGTTTCAAACCTATCAACTACATTGGCCTTAAATTCTAACCACCTTTCCATTCCTCTTCCTTTAACCTGTTTATTTTGGCAAGGGAAACATGAGTTATAAGTGATACGGTTTTCCAAACACTATATCTAATTTCCTACAGAGAGCTCTGGTGGTGTAGTGCCTAAGACATGTTACTGCTAACCAGAAGACTGGCAGTTCACCCACCAGCCATTCATCAGGAGGACGATTGGACAATTCCCTTCTGTGGAGATACCGTCTCAGAAACCCAAGGAGGGGTCGCTCTGAGTTGGAAATGACTCCACAGGAGTGAGTTTAGTTTGGTTTTGATTTAATTTCCTAGTACACATTTGATACTAAATTGATGTTTACTGAGTGCACAAATAAATGGCTGGAATATTGAGAGTCTGTGACAATCATGTATCTTCAACTTTGAAACAGATTGACTATAATAAACAAGCAGAATTTCATCCCATTCAGGATACATTTATAACTGTTAAGGAAAGAAAAGAAAAGAAATCGGCTTCAGGATCTTTTTCTAAGACTGCTCAGAATTTGGGCATCAGATTCTAGTGAAATAAGAGCTGATTTGGAATTACAACCATAGTACATCCATCAATACAATGCTTTAATCCCAGAGGGCACTCAGAAAATGTTATTATTGATAGTTTCTAAACTTTGTTTGGGAGCTCTGGTAGCATAGTGGCTAAGGCACTTCACTGCTAACCAGAAGGCTGGCGGTTCAAACCCACCAGCCACTCCTCGGAAGGAAGATGGGGCAATCTACTTCCGTAGTGATACTGCCTCGGAAACCCAAGGAGGGGTTGCTATGAGTCGGTCGACTCCATGGCACATAACAACAACAACAACAAACTTTGTTTATGAGCTCTGGTAGCATAGTGCCTAAGGCATTTGACTGCTAACCAGAAGACTGGCAGTTCAAACCCACTAGCCACTCCTCCTCCGAAGGCAGGTTGAGCAAGCTACTTCCATAGTAATACAGCCCTGGAAACCCAAGGAGGGGTTGTTAACACATAACAACAACAACCTTTGTTTTCTCTCTTTTAGGCACACCAAAATGAACAACAAAGAATCAAGTGTCACCCATATTACTTTTATTTGCCAATAACTTTTGTTAGATTTGCATTTGACCTAGACTTTTTTTTTCATCTAATCACTTTATATGATAGAATTAATCTGCATATATTTCCAAGGTTACTCAAGTATAAATAGACTTCAGTCTAGAGACAGTGTTTTATAAGGATGATAATAAACAAATTTAAAAGACTACACTGAATTAATTATAATAAATCCTGAATGCACTATAAAACAGGAAGTAACCTAACATCATTATTTTACTTTCTTTTGTTGAATATTAATCATTTTTGGAAAATGTTTTACCTTTATTTAATGAAAAGTATTTGTATGTTGTCAGTTTGTTTATATTTTATGTAAATCAAATGAAATGTAGTGATTCTGTGATCCTTAGTTTGAGAAATCTCTCTGACTTAAGTCGATAAGGCATTTGGTTGCTCACCAGAAGATCGCAGTTCAAACACACCAGCTTCTCCACAGAAGGAAGATAGGGCAATCTACTTCCGTAAAGACTTACTGCCTCAGAAACCCAATGGGGATTGCTATGAGTCAGAATTGACTTGATGGCAGTGAGTTTGGTTTTTGGTTTTGGTTTTCCTTTGTTGGAGCTCTGGTACCATAGTATGTAATATGTTTGGCTGCTAACCAAGAGGTCTGTGGTTCAAACCCATCAACTGCTCAATGGGAGGAAGGTGAGGCAATCTACTTCCATAAAGATTTATAGCCTTAATGGGTTAACCCTGGGTAGAGTGAATCAAATTGTGGTGGACATATTAGAATAATTGATATGACATTGTCAAATTCAGTGTATGAGAGCATTAGTAGGAAAATGTTGTTGTTGCTAGGTGCCATTGAGTCAGCTGTGACTCATAGCAACACTATGTGAAACAGAACTAAACACAGCCTGGTCCTGTGTCAGCCTCACGATCCTTGCTACACCTTAGCCCATAATTGCAGCCACTGTTTTAATCCATCTCATCAAGGGTCTTCCCCATTTTTGCTGACCCTCCACTTTACTAAGCATAATATCCTTCACCAGGGAATGGTCCCTTCCGGAAACAGAACCAAAGTAGGTGAGACCTGATCATTCTCACTTCTAAGGAGTATTCTGGCTGCACTTCATCCAGGACAGATTTGTTCATTCTTCTGGAAGTCCATGGTACTTTCAGTATTCTTTGTCACAAAAACTCAAAAGCCTCAACTCTTCTTCAGTCTTCCTTATTCATTGTCCAGCTTTCAGATGCATATGCAGCAATTGAAAACACCATGGCTTGGGTTAGGTGCACCTTAGTCTTCAAAGAGACATCTTTGCTCTTCAGCATTTTAAAGAAGTCCTTTGCAGCAAGTTTTGCCCAGTGCAATATGTCAACTGATTTCTTGACTGATGCCTCCATTGTTGTTGATGGTGGAACCATGTAATTCAAATCTTTGACAACTTCAATCTTTTCTCCATTTACCATGATGCTGCTTGTTGGTCCAGTTATGAAGGTTTTCATTTTATGTTGATGTGTAATCCGTACTGTAGACTGTAGTCTTTAATCTTCATCAGCAAGTCCTTCAAGTCATTTTCATTTTCAGCAAGCAAGGTTGTGTCGTCTGGATATCACAGGTTGTTAATAAGTCTTCCTCCAATCCTGATGCCACATTCTTCTTCCTATAGCCCAGCTTCTCAGATTATTTGCTCAGCATACAGATTGAATAAATATGGTGAAAGGGTACAATGCTGACACACTCTCTTCCTGCTTTTAAACTGTACCCTATCCCCTTGTTCTGTTTGAATGACAGCCTCCTGCTCAAACCTGATCTATATACAGGTTCCAAATGAGCAGAATGAAATTTCCATTCTTCTCAATGTTATCCATAATTTGTAATGGTCCACACAGTCAAATGCTTTTGCATAGTCAATAAAACACAAGTAAATATCTTCCTGGTATTCTTTACTCTCAGCCAAGATTTATCTGACATCAGCAATGATATTCCTCTTCTTTGTCTTCTTCTGAATCCAGCTTGCATTTCTGGAAGTTCCCAGTTGTTATACAGCTACAAACATTTTTAAATTATCTTCAACAACATTTTACTTGCATGGGATATTGATGATATTGTTTGATAATTCTCACTTTCTGTTGGATCACCTTTCTCTGGAATGGGTACAAATGTGGACCTTTTCCAGTCAATTGGGCAGGTAACTGTCTTCCAAATATCTTGGCATAGATAAATAAATGTCTCCAGCATGATATCCATTTGTTGAAACATCTCAAGAGGTATTCTATCAATTCATGGAGCCTTGTGGTTTTTTTTTTTTTTTTTAGATCTATCTGATAAAAGCTCTCTATAAAGTAAGTCTAGTCCTTTTATTTTTTTTTTTTTTTTTTTTTTGCTAGTTCTTTCATTGAAACTTCCACTTCCTCATTCAATACCATTGGTTCTTGATCATATGCCACCTCCTAAAATAGATGAACATCAACCAATTCTTTTCTGTACGGTGACTGTGTATTCCTTCCATGTTCTTTTGATGGGTCCTGCATCATGCAATATTTTGTCCATAGACATTTTCAATATTGCAACTTGAGGGTTGAATTTTTTCCTCAGTTTTTTCAGCTTGAGAAATATTGAGTGTATTCCTTCCTTTTGGTTTTCTAACTCCAGGTCTTTGCACATTTCATTATAATAATTGACTTTTTCTTCTCTAGCTGCTCTTTGAAATCTCTGTTCAGCTCTTTTATTTTGTCATTTCTTTCATTTGCTTTAGCTACTCTCCATTCAAGAGGAAGTTTCAGAGTCTCTTCTGAGATCCATTTTGTCTTTTCTTCTTTCCTATCTTTTTAATGAATTTTTGCTTTCTTCATGGATGATGTTCTTGATGTCATCCTACAATTTATCTGCTTTTCAGTCATTAGTGTTCAATGTGTCAAATTCTATTCCTTAGATGGTCTTTAAATTCAGGTGGGATATAATGAAGGCCATGATTTGGCTCTTGTGGACTTGTTTTAATTGTTTTCAACTTTAGCTTGAACTTGAGTATGAGAGGTTGATAGTCTCTTTCACATTCATCCACTGGCCTTGTTTTTGGCTGAACTTGTTGAGCTTCTCCATCATCTTTTTACACAGATGTAGTCAATTTGATTCCTATGTATTCCGTCTAGTGAGGTCTATGTGTATAGCCACCATTTATGTTGTTGAAAAAGGTATCCTCAATGAATAAGTAATTGGTCTCAGAAAATTATATCATGCAATCTCCAGTGTCATTTCTATCACTAAGACACTATTTCCCAACTACTAGTGATTCTTCATTTCCAACATTTGTATTCCTATCATCAGTAATAATCAACACATCTTGACTTCATGTTTGGTCAATTTCAGACTGTAGAAATTGGTAAAAATCTTCAATTTCCTCATCTTTTTCTTTGGTGATTGCTGTGTAAATTTGAATAGTAATAGTATTAACTGGTCTTCCTTTTAGGTGTATGGGTATTATACTATCACTGACAGCACTGGACTTCAGGATACATCTTGAAACATTCTTTGTGGTGAATACCAAGCCATTCCTCTTCAGTCTGTCATTCCCCTTGTAGTAGGTCATATGGATGTCCGATTCAAAATGGCCAATACCAGTCCATTTCATCTCACTAATGCCTAAGATATCAATGTTTATGCTTTCCATTTCATTTTGACAACTTCCAATTTTCCTAGATTCATACGTCATATATTCCATGTACCAGTGATAAATGGATGTTTGCAGCTGTCTCTGCCCATTTTGAGTCATGTCACATCAGCAAATGTAGGTCCCGAAAGTTTTACTTGATCCATATCATTAAGATCGATTCTATTTTGAGGGGGAACTCTGGTGGCTTAGTGCCCAAGGCATGGACTGCTAACCAGAAGGCTGGTGGTTCAAAACCATCAGCCACTCCTTGGAAGGAAGATTGAGCAATCCACTTCTGTAGAGATACCACCTTGGAAACCCAAAGAGGGGTCGCTATGAGTCACAATCAACTCAACGACAGTGAGCTTGGTTTTTTGATTTGGTGCTACTCTGAGGAGGCAGCTCTTCCTAGTCATACTTTGAGTGCTTTCCAACCTGAGGGGCTCATCTTCCAGCAGTATATCAGACAATGTTTCAGGAATATTCATAAAATTTTTCAGTAATACATGAGACAATGTTTCACTGTTATTTATAAGTTTTCACTGGACAATTCTTTGAGAAGTGGATGGCCCCTTCCTTCTTCCAAGTCTTTCTTAGGCTGCAAGTGTCATTGAAACCTTTCCACCAAAGTTATCCTTTGAAATGTCAGTGACATAGCCTCCACACTCACAGCAAGATGCAAGCCACCACAGTACAACAAACTGACAGGCGAGTGGTGGTATGTTAAATATATACTCTCTGCATAGTACTGTTTTAGGAAGATGTGATGATGCATAACCCCCAGTGAAGGATACATTCCTACCTCCTATTCTATATTGTGAACTTTCATCACCTTTTAAGAGCCAGAGCCTCCTCTTCAGATTTGCAGTCCTTTTCACCGCTAAAGTACTCTGTAGTCATAATGCAAGAATGAAAGAATTAAATTGTTTTTTGTCTGTGGAAAAATATTGTTCTTTCCATCCTCACTGTTAGCAGGAACATACACTGGCTCTTCCACAAATTATCAGGAAATTTTTAAATAATTGTAATTTATGGTATTAGATGCACATGTTCAAGATGGTACTGCAAATGGTCACATATAAATATGCACAAAGCACATTACATGATTACAATATTCTTTAATGTAGAAAAATATCATTTACACTCAATATACATGGAAACACTTAGGAACATGGCCAAAGTGAGAATATGAAGGCCATTAAAAGATCAGCTCGATATCTTCTTGCTGAAAACTAACTGCTGTGTTGGCCTTGACATGACCTATAGAATTTTATGTTGGCAGGAAACCAACTTTGAAATTTGTTCTATAGCAAATCATCATGGCAATATACTTCCAGGAATTAAATCCTTTACACCGTGCAGCAGTGTTGCCAAAGAGCATGTAGGGTCTCTTCTGATAGGAACCATGAAGGAGTCTTTGGCCAGAAATTCAAAGCCATATGTTAGTCCTGTCAAAAATTGTATGGATCTGCTTACAAAAACATTGCTCAGTCGCTCTGCCAGGAACCCTGTGGCTGTGTCCTGCCGGAAAGCTATTGCATGCATTATCACTGCCAGAAATTGATGCTGCCCTGGGATAATCTAACAGCACTAAAACCTCAACCTCTGGGTTTCTACTGCCAGACTTTAACTATTAGCAGAGCCTGTGAGTATATTACAGGGAAATAAGGCCTATTTGCCCTCTCTAGAGTGAGAGTGGGCAGTTCTGCTAGCTTCAAGTATTTAAAGTTAATTAGCTCTTTGGAAAAGATTCCTGGCTAGGATTATGTTAGTTATTTGTTTCCTTATGTACATAAACCCTGGCTAACATTTTCCCAAGAATATGCTTGAATGATAGTTTTGTTTGTAAAAGGGAATTGGCAGATAAAAGTAAAAGTCAAGACATCTTGTCTATATTAGTGTAGTTGTTATAAAATGTAGTAAATATCAATTCAGTGTTTTCTATACATGACCTAAAGTTGCAACTGAATTTCCTGGTTTTGATTTGTGGAGCAAATCCAGATAAAGACAAGTAACTGGCATGCTCTGTAGTATAGTCTGTATTACACATACTGATTTTAATAAAATATACGATATTGCAAAACCCTACAAATAAGCCCAATTCATACATTTGGCATACTTGATTTTAGAATTTTTTAAAAAGACATTTCAATTTTGAATCAATGATCCAGTTTACCAAAGCTATGTAAAACTGTATTACACAAAGTGTAGGCTATGGGTTTGTGCTGGTTTGCAAACTGTAATCAGTTCACAAAGAAGTAAATGCAGAAAATCAAGGGAAGTGCTTAGGATAAATATGTAGCAAATTGATATTGTTGAAAAAATAGTTTTGTATTTTATAAAATACTATTCCGTAATAGATTGGAAATTGGAAAAAAATAAAAAATCTCTACAGATAGTTCAAAGAGCACCAGCACCAGCTCTAAAGATGACAAACTTGTTACCATATCTCTCTCCTCTATCTATGCAGACATTGCTAATTGATCACAGACTGATTTAACAATTCCCTTACCATTGTTCATCCAGGTTTTGTTTATTTGTATTTTGTCTTGTAAGTAACTTTATTATGAAATATTTGTGTATACATATTTTATGCTCTAAATATCTGTAGAACAATTTCTATGTTTCCTCCAGTGGACTGTAATGTGAGCCTCCCTTTTTCTTACCTAGTTTCATTCTAGTGAATTAAAAGCAGAGATCATTTTGCCAAAAATGTGGAGTCCTTATCTATAACTTCCCTTACATGCACAGTTGAATCCAGTTGAAGAACTAGTATCTAACTTCTCCATATTAGTGATAAAAACAAAACAAAACAAAACAAAAAAACAAAAAAAAACACTTCACAAAACTTACTTTGGCCATTAATTTCATCAGTGATGCAATGATATCAAGTTTATGGTCACATAGTTTAATGAGAAATAAGTCGTCTTAAAAAACTGTAACACTCATCTTTACCACTATGATTCCTTACAAAGGTGAGTTTCAAATTCTAATACTTCCCCATACAAGCTATGTACCAGTGTTTACTTTGTCCTTAATTATGGTGTTGTCAAAGAATGTTGAATATACATGGACTACCACAAGAACACACAAGTCTCTCTTGGATAAAGTCTAGCCACAATGCTCCTGAGAAGTAAATATGGTAAGAGGCTTTGACACTTCTACTCTGGTCATGTTTTCAGGAAGGAACATTCCCTGGAGAAGGATATAATGCTTGATAAAGCAGAGGATCGGCAAAAGAGATGAAGACCCTCAATGAGATGTATTGACACAGTGGCTACAACAATGGGCTTAAGCATAGCAATGATTGTGAGGATGGTGAAGGATCAGTCAGTGTTTCAATGTGTTTTGCATGAAGCTGCTATGAGTTGGAACCAACTCCATGACACCTAACAACAACAGCAGGAAAAAATATCTAGTTCACCTTTACTTTTACTAACAGCTACTTTTAAGGAGCTCTGGTGGTGCAGTGCCTAAGGCATTTGATGGCTAATCAGAAGATTGGTGGTTCAAACTCACCAGATGATCTTTAGGAGGAAGATGAGGCAATATACTTCTGTAAAGATTTACCTCTTTGGAAACCCAGTGGGGGTAGCTCTCACTACTATCCAGTCAATTCTGAATTGTAGTGACCCCTATTAGGTTTCCAAGGCTGTAAATCTTTACAGAACCACCAACCTTTTGGTTAGCAGCCAAATGCCTTAACCACTACACCACCAGAGCTCCTTGATGAGGCTCACTGTGAGTTCGAATCAACTTGATGGCAGTGGGTTTAGCAGCTACTTTTAGAAAAGTAAGCATGAGGGTGTCACTTAGCATGTAGGTCCCTGGAGTATAGTAGGAAACATGGTAGAAACCATATCTGAGGTCACAGCACTCACTCTAGCTGAGCAGAAAAAAATCTTAAGAAACAATTACCAGGATTATTATATAAATCTTAATAGAAGGGAAGAAAAAAGCAAGAACCAAAACCACTGCCTTCGAGTTGATTTTGCCTAATAGCAATCCTATTGCGATTTCCAAGGCTATAAATCTTTATGGAAGTAGATTGCCTCATCTTCCTCCCATTGAGCAGTTGATGGGTTTGAACCACTGACCTCTTGGTTAGCAGCCAAACGTATTACATACTGTGCTACCGGAGCTCCAACAGAAGAAAACCAAAACCAAAAACTAAACTCATTGCCATCAAGTCAATTCTGACTCATAGCAATCCCCATTGGGTTTCTGAGGCAGTAAATCTTTGTGGAAGTAGATTACCCTATCTTCCTTCTGTGGAGACGCTGGTGTGTTTGAACTGCAACCTTTTGGTTAGCAACCAAATGTCTTATCGACTATTCCACCAGTGGTCCTTAATAGAGGAAAAAGGGGATGATTAAGTAAATTTTAGCATAGACATACAATGAAATACAGTCATTTACAATGATGACATGAACTTTTGTTTTGTTTTCAAATGAAAATATTTTCAGAACATATTATTTTGGCAAAAGCAGGGGATAAAATAACATATGAAAAGTAAAATTACATATTCTTGAATTTTTATGTGTGTCAATGCAGAGACAATAAATACTAGCTATGTAATAATCTGTAGGGAAAAGCTTGGGAATAAACCTTTTTCCTTTATTTTCCAAATTGTATTAATTTCCAGTAATCTCTTTGAGTTCTGCAAAATAAATAAACATAACTCTTGAATGGAATATATTCCGTTAAGAATAGAAGAGAGATTTTTCTAAGTAATGGACATTTAGTTTTGTTTTTTATAATGGAAAATTTATCAATTTTTTTTTTTTATTTCTATCTTTGGTGTCACATATAGAAAGACCTCAGGATTAATTACTATACATTCTATATATACTGTCAACATTCTGCTCATATTTTTGGTTTCATGATTCACTACTAATTCCTTAATCATTTTGAATTTTAAGTTGATGTAAGCATTTTCTCCTTTTTCAGATTCAACCATCTTTTTTTCCTTAAATAAGTGACATACAAATTATTTAGAGAAGAGTTATGATATTTTTATACTGAATTTGGAAGTATTTTAGATTTATAAAATTTTACTACAAGATACATCATTAGGATTTTGACTTGAATTGAATGAAAACCAATTTGAAAATCATTTTCATTTTTTAATTATTCAGTCTTTTCTATTCAACAGTATGATTAAACAGTACTTTCAATTTATTGAAATGAATGAAGTATTCTTATTCTGTATATAGAGTACACACATTTATTATGATGATATTCCTATGTATTTTAAATTTCTTCTTATTGTGCTTGGTGTCTTTTTCTGTCTGTTGTTGTATGCATACTATTTTAGTTTATTTGTCAGATTTGGATGATAATCATGTGAAAGCACATATTGAAATGGGTGGACTTTTCACATTTGTGTAAGCCCTGAAAGTATTGATATAACCAAGTCCTTTTTCCATTTCTTTTTCTTTACCTTTCTCCAATATGAACTTATTTTTTTTTTTATAAGTGACTATCTGGCTATCTTCTTTTCTGTTCTTTTCCTCTTAGTTTTATATCTGTGGTTTCACATTTGATCTATTGTTCTTTCATCCCTAGAGCCATTTCATCTTTGTGCAAGGAGACAGAGAAAAAAATCTTGTTTCCCCTTTGAGCACTGGCTTTAAAGATTAAATAAACCATTATTAGCACAACCTGGCATACAGCTAGATGGGAGGGACACCATATTTAACACATGTATTTAAATTAGTTCAAGGCCTTCGAACAGGTTTCCAAAATGTTAAATTAAAAAATATATATGTAATTGATGCTTAAATTTCATGGTTTTAGTAAGAGCATTATCTTTATTATTTTGTGATTTGAGTGAAAGTTTACAGAGAAAATGAATTTTCCATGGCATAGTTCATACACATTTTGGTTCATAACATTGATTGAAATCTCCATAATGTAATAGCTCTCTCCCCACTTGCTGCCTATAGTAATAACCTTTTCCTCGTCTTTGTTTCCTGTGCATTCCTCCCCTCTGAGCTATCTCCCTTTGCCCTTCTGATCTCCCATAATCGGTTGTTCTAAGGAGTGTACCTACCTGGTGTAAATGTTCACCTTATATGTGCAGTGCCTAAGACACTTGACTGCTAACCAGAAAGCTGGCAGTTCAAACCCCAGCCACTCCTTGGAAGGAAGGTTGGGCAATCTACTTCTGTAGTGATACCACCTCGGAAACCCATGGAGGGGTCGCTAAGAGTCGGGCTGACTCAATGGCACATAAAAAACAACACTGTTTGGCTGGAAGCCATGGGAATGAGTTCAATTCCAGGCCTGAAGGGTGACAAGGAGCTATAGTCTCAGGGGCTTCACCAGTCTCTATCAGACCAATAAGCCTAGTCTATTTTATGAATTTCAGTTTTGTTCCACATTTTTCTCTCACTCTATTCAGGATCTCCTGCATGGTTCCTTTTCTGAGTGGTTGACTGTGGCAGCCAGGCATCATCTAGTTCTTATGGTCTCAGGGTCATGTAGGCTGAGTATCTCATGATCCTTGGACTAATTCTTTCCATGTGCATTTGGTTTTCTTTGTTCTTTTTCCTAAGAGTCTAATCTATTATTGAGATGTAGTAATGTAGCCAAAAACTCATGGATTAGGTATATATACAGTAACTTGTTTCCCCTTTGAGCAATGGCTTTAAAAATTAAATAAACCATTATTAGCACAACCTGGCATAGAACTAGATGGTGAGGCACCATATTTAACACATGTATTTAAATTAGTTCAAGGCCTTCGAACAGGTCTCCAAAATGTTAAATTAAAAAAAAATATATAATTGATGCTTACATTTCATGGTTTTAATAAGAGCATCATCTTTATTTATAACCTCTTTATTTATAATGTATTTAATAACAATTAGCTTTTTTCAACAATAGTGTAACATTCTAGCAATTCTATACCCTATGTAGTTGGAAATCAAGTGATTTAATTTTGCTTTGTGATATTGCTTTTCTTAAACAAGTATTTTTGCGTCCTTAATAAGTGTTAAAAAACTGTATTACCAAGGACAGTGATAACCACACTAAAAATTTTGTCCTTATAGAGTCTATATTTGGGGTGTGAATGAGAAATATATAAACACATGAAAATTTTTGGAGAATGATTAGTGTCTCCAAGATAATAAAATAAGGCAATGAGTTAGAGAGTGATAGGTGGGGAATTATTACTATGTTAGCTAAGATTGTCATATGAGACCTCTCATGACAAGGTGACATTTAAGCTAAATTTTTGGAAGAAAATAATGGTTCAAATAGTGTCTCAGAAAGATGATGAAATTAATATAAAGTATGTCAGGTATCCTATGGTGTGATAGACTGTGGGAACCTCAGCCTTCATGACCCTGAGACCAGAGGAAATGGATGATGCCCAGCTACCCAATGCCAACCACTCGAAAAGGAACAAAATTTGGAGATTCTAGATAGAGTGGGAGGAAAATGTGGAACAAAATTCAAAAACACAAAAAAGACCAGAAGTATGGCCCTAGGTTATCCTTTGGGGCTGGAACTGAACTCATTTCTGTGAATTAGTTCTCAGCCAAACAGTACAAAAGCCTATGAGCAGAGCACCTACCCAAGGAAGATGCACCCCTTGGATCAATCGACTGTGAGATATCAGAAGGACATCATTTGCATAGACAGAAAGACAGGAATGCCATAGATAAGAAGGACACAGGGAAGGGGTAGTCACAGGGAGGAGAGCTGTTAATTGATGGGATTGTAATCAGTGCCAGGAAACCAAATTTGCATCTTTTAAGCCTCACCCTCTCCCATGACTGGTCTTTGCTAAGAACCATAACCTATGGAGCAAAAGACCCTGCAAAGAGGGACACTACTGGAGTAACCTGGGAAGAGAACAACAAAGACATTTCTGGTCATCCAAAAAATCTTCACCCCCTTCCCATATCCCTCTATAATCATGTTCACTCTCTGCTCCAGGAGACAGGCATTTTGGAGAAATGATTCTCGCTGCTTCCTTGGGTATTGGTACTCAGTAAGCCTTTTGCTTTCCCTCTTCAACCTGTTGTGATCATTGGTTCTTTTCAACAGGGGTAAGAACCTTGTTTGCTAAACAAATTTCTGGTGTCCTGGGTGGGTTTTTTGGCACCTGAGATGTGATAGTCCCATCTGCTCTAAGCGGCCCCTGGGATTTTCTTTTCCCAGGAAGGCTTCCCACTGCCTCTGACCTTAGATGTCACTACCAGTCCATCTCTCATAGAAGAGGAAAAGCAAAAGGAAAAGTTCAGGTGCCAGCTTTTGGTACACCCCCTACCTTATTCCTGGGCACTACAAGATTGGGATCGAGGGGGACGGTAGCTCACAATTAGTCACGATAGTATTGCTCCTCCCTGGGAGGAGGGCAGACTTAGCTGATTGTCCCCTGAGGGAACCCTGCCTTCTATGGTTCCTGGAAGAGAGAAAGACTGACTGGTTGGGGGGGGGGACTGTTTCAGGTTTGGGTCTCCAGAGCATTTAGCATGAGAGTGTGGCTTTGTATTTTGTTTTTGTAGGAATGGTTTATGTGTTTTATTATTATTATTATTATTATTATTATTATTATTATTATCTTGTGTATAAAGTAAGCATAGCAAGCTCATATTGTTATTTACTGACCTTGCCAAGCATTACACTTAAAGAACTTTGTTTAATTTGGCAAAGAGGCTCTAATTTGTGAAGACAGAACATTTAAACCAGAGTTTGTTTGTTTGTTTCTTTATTTTTAGCAGAGGTGTTTTCACCTGACCCACCTTCTCTTTGGAGGTTCACAATTGGACCCTGCCTTTTCTTTTCCTCCTTTATTTTTTCTAGAGAGGATTTAAAGGTAAAAATAAACTGAAGCCCCAATGGACTTCCTTGGTGACAATAGTCCTAGATGTTCTTTAATGTTAGCTTTCCAAACAGCTTCTCTCCTTGCTTCAGTCAGAGTCTATGGTTCTGCCAGCTGTGCAAAACAGAACCTGGACCCAGCTTCATGGTTGCGTTTTCCTGGCAAGTCAGCCAGGGGTGCCATTTGGTGGCTAGTTCATGCCTGATAGGGTAGGGGAGAAAGCTTGCAACCACCCTCCCCTAGAAATTTCTCCAGAGAACCTTGGACCTGTGACCTGGAGGACTTGGCATGGATCCAAGGATGTCTCCTTGGCAGGCAATGAAGGAATTTTGCTTCAAGTAAGCTTACGTTTGTTTTGATCAGAGGTTTGAGTTTGTAATCTGGTTATTCATAACCAATCTTGAAGTTGGTCTGCTTGAGTTGAGGGTGGCACCTGGACCCAGAGCAGATTATCTATGTTGAGGGTGACAGCACATGGTATCCAAGCAGGTTGTCTGTGTTGAGTGGCAGCACCCAGTATCCTAGCAGGGCACGTGAAAGCAATATTTATTACTGTAAGTTTTAAGACCATTAAACTAACTTGTCTATTTGTTGGCTTTTCCATTCTGATTTTCTGCTTTTGTTTATTTTCTAATCAGTTTTCAGATGCGTAACAGCCAAAGTACACCAGAGTGCACTTCTCTAGAACGTATTTTAAAACATTGAAACAAATTTGGTTATGATCCCATGAAAAAGGAAAAGGCTGGTCCTTTTAAGCACAGTAGTGTGACCACAATATGAAATAGGAGACCAAAAATTCTGGCTGCCTTATGGGTCAGTGAATTATAAT
This sequence comes from Orycteropus afer afer, assembly GCF_000298275.1. Lineage (NCBI taxonomy): Eukaryota > Metazoa > Chordata > Mammalia > Tubulidentata > Orycteropodidae > Orycteropus > Orycteropus afer. Next base: position 836,104 of record NW_006921773.1, on the reverse strand, counting down.
TTTGTTTTGCAATTGGATTTGTTTTGTTCCTGCATTAACAAATAAACAAGAAAACAGAGACCTTCATGTCTTTGTACAATGGTAAAGAAACTCAACAAGCTTGTAAGATTAAAGTTCAGACTATTACTAAGGGTGAACAACATTTAGCTCCTTCCCCTGTATTAACTGGAGGAGATGATCCTTATGACCTTTAAGTTCCTAGACCCCTCTCCTCCACAGCTGCCAGAAATAAGCTTTACATTTTAGTGAGAGCCATGGGGAACAGGTGAACCTTCAAGAAGCTCCCTAATTTCTTTTTCCACATCTGGCAGAGGACGCCCTATTAGGGAGTTGATTTGATCCAGAAAGGGTTGGAGACTGGGCCAGGCCATAGAGATGTGGGTAGAGGCCAATACCTACTTCAACAGATCCCCTCAGAGGGAGAGATGGTTATAATGCATGTGCTTTTTACCACAGGTGACTTATACAATTGGAAGAATTATACTCCCAGGTACTGGAAGAATCCAGATAAGATGTATGGACTGGTAAATTTTATTTTAACTCCTTTGATCCAATGTGAGCTGATTATTAGTCACCCCTGATTATTTTAGTAACACTGCACAGAGATGTCCAATCACAGTAGGTGGCAGGTGCTTTGGAAAATGACATGTCACTACAGGACATATTAGAACTCAAATGACAGAGAAGACTATATAAAACTTTTAATTACAGAGACTGTATTTTAATAGAAATTAGAGATGGAGCTCCCACCCTTAAGAGTCTGAATAAGGTATATAAGATTAGGCAAAAGAAGGATAAGGATTCCTTTACCTTCTTATAGAGAATTTTCAAAGCCTTCAAACAGTATACAGATTTGGATCCTGAAAGCCCAGATAATACTGTTTATCAGAGTGCTCCTGACAGTAAGAAAAAAATTTAAAATACTGAAGGAAACATGATGGTGGGCACTCAACATTTAGTAAAGTGCTATTGCGTCTTTAAGACTAAAGCCCAGACAGCCCAAAAGAAAGTGATATATTTGAGGTTCGTCAGCAAAAAAAGAAAAAGGAAATTGCAACTGGACAAAGAGCAAGCTATTTGCCAGCTAGCCCAACCACAGACAACCATACCACTTAAAGGATTCTTAGGTATGGCAGGACTTTGTCGGAAAAGAATATCCAGTTCTGGACTTGTAACTACACTTTTGTACTCTCTCCTGGAAGGAGAAAGAAACAGACCCTTTCTGTGGGGAAAATCAGAGCAACAGATCTTTAATAAATTAAAGGAGGTCCCAGCCTTAGGATTTCCAGATTTGCACAAGTCTTTTGATTTCCTTGTGCATAAGCACCAAGGCATAGTGACCAGAGTTCTTACCCAGTTCCTGGAATTTGGGTGAAGACCTGCGACATACTTTTCTAAAACTTTAGACACAGAGCTGGCCTGCCAGCTTGGCAATAATTATAGTAATAGTCAAGATGCTGAAAGCTGCTGAAAAGCTGACCTTAGGATGGACCATCTGGATTTACACTGATCATTCAGTCCTGGCAGTCCTAGGACCAAGACCCACCCACTGTCTGTCCCGAGCAAGAATTTCTCAATATCAGGCCTCCTTAGGAGGCAAGCCAAGTGTATATATCTCATCAGTAACTAGCATAAACCTGGCTATCCTGTTCTCCACTTTGCCCTGAGCAGACCCCATTCATCATGATTGTGTCAGGACCCTCAATTTGGTGTCCACCAAGAGGTCAGATTGCTCTGACCAGCCAAGGCATGAATCATAGATGGGAGTAGCTTCATGAAGAATGGACAATGGAAGGTGGGCTATGCAATCAGCAGCCTTACCAAGGTCTTGGAAGCACAGACACTCCCTTATGGAACATCAGAGTGGATGGCTAAGCTAATCACCATGATCCAGGCATTGAACATGGCCCAGGGTCAGGAGGTAACTGTATGCACAGATTCAAAAGGTCTTCCTTTGCAGGATTGAGAAAACCATGGAAGAGACCAAAAAACTATTAGGAGAGATTATTTCTAGGTATGAAATTCTGCAGACGATTGGGATCAACAACCAAATCCATTTCACTGGCATAATAATCCAGTTGGTATCTCAGCATTTGGGTATCAAGTGAAAGTTTTATGCTGCTTGGAGACCCCAAGGTAATGGCCAAGTAGAAAGAATGAATCAAACTTTAAGGATTCCTGTAGCTAAATTATGCCAAGCAATTAAATTGGGTAAAAAAAAAAAAAAAAATTCTCCCCATGGGCCTGTTCAGAATTAGAGT
>NW_006921773.1:832550-833743 GCF_000298275.1 Orycteropus afer afer | reverse complement strand
AAAACAAAATAGAAGGTAAGTCCCTTGAAATATTGTATGGGCACCCCTACTGAAAAACCTAAGTGCCACTGATTTAAATTATATCATTGCTGATGTGGGTTTTGGGGCTGGGAATATTTATGAAAAAGTAACCTGTTTTTAAAACAGTGCTTGCCGATAATAGGGCAAACTTTACAGACCCTGAGGGAGGCTAATACTTTTTCTCAGAAACAATAGCCCACTTCCCAAGGTCCCTCTACACATGGCTGAGCCAGGAGTTAAGACTATGTGAATGACTGGAATCTTGAATACTTCACAGAAAAGTGGAAATGCCCCTATGAAGTCTTGTTGTCCACACCTACTGTGGTGAAAGTGTGTGACAATCAGAAGTGGATACATCACACTAGGATTAAGACTGCCTCTGCACTGTCTGCAGAGCCCATCTGGTACAGTCCCTCAGAAGACTGGAAGGCAACTCCCTTGGAAGAACTTAAGTGGCTTTACAAGAGAAGCCCCACCAATAAATAAGTAGACACTGTTTTTGTTCAGAGGCGAAAAATATCCCTTTTATTATGCCTTACAGGGATCCACTTTGTAGAACAATGTACTTTAGGTTTCCTTACCTTTAGTATACCTCACTAAGATATACTCTATCTCTTACATTTTATCAGAAGCCCAGGCCAGGCAGAAATGAGACCTCTTCTTTTGTCAACTCTGCTTCATTAGGCATATCAGGAATAGAAACTAATCCAGTCTTAGACAAGACTGCTTTTGGGTGTTATCATTTCCAGTTTAAGGATTAGGAATATGGAACTTTTTATTCAAAATTTATCAGACATCATCCACTTCCTGGCCATGGAAACAGAGAAGGCCATTTGAATCCAATAGGCCTCTCTGAATTCCATAGGTGAAGTTGTTTTAAATAACCGTATAGACTTGGATGTTCTTTTTGCCAGATATGGTGAGGTATACACTATTATAAATAAGACATGCTGTGCTTGAACAAGTATTTCTGGGGAGGTTGAATTAAATTTGAATGCTATTTATAAAGTTACTTGATGGAACCAAGGAAGTGGATAGAGTTTGTTTGAAAACTTATTGCTCAACCTGAGATCTTGGCTCACCCCCTTAATTACTTTGAGCCTTGTGATAATCATATGTATTTGTGTCCCGTGCTTGATGAAAGTAGCCTCCAATGGAATGTCCAAAACCCT
>NW_006921773.1:822301-831781 GCF_000298275.1 Orycteropus afer afer | reverse complement strand
TTTTGCTTTCCCTCTTCAACCTGTTGTGATCATTGGCTCTCGCAATGGGTGAGGACCTTGTTTCCTTACAACACCTCCTGACTAAAAAAGAGATCTGCATTTCTGGAGCCAACTGAATAACGGAGGATTGGTAGGACCCAAGCTGAAATTGTTAGGCAGGGTCTTGGCCACCAGGTAGACTATCACTGAGCTTACATTTTGGTTTTATTCACAAATACCACATTCTGTCTGTTATTGTACCCTCTTGCCTACCTCAGCACCTAATAGGCAATGGATGCTTAATAAATATTACTTCAAATAAATAGAGTCTCTCAAAATGAGAATCATTCTGTAATCATAGCTATTGCTTTAAAATAGAAATAAACAAAACTAAAACTGAAAGTTGAATATGAATATTCTTTTTTTTTATGTAGAAAAACATATGGCTCAGAAACTGACTTTTTTTCCTTATTTTCTTTTCTCACAAATTCTAGAAAATGAAATATAATTAACTCTCGATAAGAGTTTTCCATTTGGTTAGAAGAAAACACTGACAAACAAAATTAAATTTCCCTTGAAAATTAATTGTTTCATAAAGGAAAACCCAAACATTATGGAGTGTTCCTATTTCCAAGAATAATGAGTCACATTTTTATTCTGTTAAAAGCTATTGAACAACTGTAGTGCTTTGAAATTTCAAGGACATCATTTGCATTCAATTTATGGCTTTCCTTTTTTTTTACCCTGCTCCCATTATGGGTGGACGTTCTTTTATTTTTTCCTCCCTTTAACTTCTCATAACATGAATCTTTTCATGTGCTCAGGGATTTATCTCTATTGGCTCATACTTACTAAATGACTATGCTACTATCACAATTTCCATTGATAGCTCCAGCACCCTCATTACTATTGTTTCTAGATGAGCTGATAATCAGCAGTCACACCCCAGCTGTTCAAGTTGCTAAACCTGAAATAACAGGGTTTCAAACCACTTAATTCCCAGGAGTATGGCGGTTCAAACCCACCAGCCACTCCTCGGAAGGAAGGTTGGGCAATCCTACTTCCGTAGTGATACTGCCTCGGAAACCCAAGGAGGGGTCGCTATGAGTCGGGGCCGACTCGACGGCACATAACAACAACAACAACAATGTGTTCATAAGAACCAAGAACAGATCTTTAAGAATCACCTGGGGATCTTGTTAAAATATAGTTTGTGATTCAGTATATCTAAAGTGGAAATAAAAATTCTCAGCAGGGGGCTGAACCAGAATGAGGCAACTCAAAACTGCCTAAGGCATTTGACTGCTAACCAGAAGGCTGGCAGTTCAAATCCACCAGCCATTCCTCAGAAAAGAAGATTGCTCAATCTACTTTAGTAGAGATACCACCTTGGAAACCCAAGGAGAGGTCAATATGAGTGAGGTCTGACTAAAAGGCAGTGACTTGGGTTTGGTTTTTGGTTTGGTGAAAGAGTGGTCCAGGAGCTCCCCACATGCCCCCTCTAGTCCAAAACCTTCCTTTTGACTTCCTATGTCAATCATTATTAAAGTCAATGCCAGGTCTTGGTTGACCTTCCTTCAGTGTTAAGGCCTCAATCAGCTCTGATGGAACTATAACCATGCTGGAATGGTTTAAAAATATTTTAACTATTAACCCCTGATTCTATGGTAATGAGCTAAGTGCTTTCACTATTATCTGATTAAGGAAAAAAAGAAAATATCCCTATGTAATTGGTGTTATCTCCATTTTATAGGTAGAAAACTGAAGATCAACAGATACTAAGTGGCTTGTCTATGATCACAGTACCAGTAACTGGCTTGGTTAAAAGTGACCAGCACTGACTCTGAAGGAGTTCTCATAATGGCAGTGGTTAAAAACTTGGTTGCCAACCGAGAGGTCAACAGTTTGAATATCCAGCCACTCTATAGGAGAAAGATATGGCAATTTGTTTTTGTAAAGATTTACAGCCTTAAGAACCTTATGAGGTTTGCTACAAGTCAGAATTGATTGGACATCTTTGGGTCTGATTTTGATGAGGTTAAGCATGGAATTAAGCCCCCAAAGATACGTGTCCACTTGATCGGACCACGATTTTCAGTGATTTGGCAATTATATAATGTGCAATGTGGTAGTTATGTAATGATTCTCTATGATATGGTTCAATGTGATAAACCAATCATTCCTAAAATGATTAGGATGGGATGCAAGACCCTTAATCCCATCACAGCTCTGATCAGATGTAAGAGAAGTTTCCCTGGGGTGTGGCCTGCAACATCTCTTATCTTATAAGAGATAAGAGGAGAAAAAAGTGAGCAGAGTGAGGGGGACTTACTACCACCAAGAAAGAAGAGCCAGGAGTGGAGTACATCCATTAGATTCAAGGTCCCTATGCTGTGATCTTCCTGCAACCAAGAGGTGAAGAAAGAGAAAGTCTTCCCATTGAGCTGGCTCTCTGCACTTGGACTTCTAGCTTCCTAAACTGTGAGAAAATAAATTCCTCTTTGTTAAAGCCATCCACTTAGGGTATTTCTGTTATAGTAGCACGGGAGAACTGAGACAGTGGTTCTGATGCCAATGCCTTTGATATTAAGTAGGAATCCATGTTTCCTGGTATTGAGAGTTATATGGGTACTTTTGATGACTGCATATATCCTTTTTCAAATATTTAGTTGTTGATAGTTGCCATCAGATTGATCCTGACTCACAGAGGTCTCACATGTGCAGAGTCAAACTTCTCCAAATATATTGAGATAAAAGGAAAAACAAAATGAATTTACCTAGGAGAAATCTATATTCAGGAGAGGCTTTCTGAAAATAACTGCCAATCTTAGGGAGGAATATTTTTACTTTCTGGGGTGGTTGCAGGTCCTCCTATAACTTTTCCTCAAGGCATATTAACAAAATACTAGCTTTCCAATGTGTGTTGATTATTTAAAGATTTTAAAATTTAATGGAGAACCATTTCCACTACAGAAAGAACCATATTTCCCATGAGCTGGAAGCTGAGACTATCATGAAGACATTTGTGTTTCTTATGCTACTAGATAAATAGAACAAGGAAAAAAAAAAAAGCTATGATGTTATCCAGGAAACAAATCTTGAGTATAAAGACACAATTGGGTTGTTACTATGCTATAGAGTCATGAAGGAACATAGATGTAACTCAGTGGATTCCATGAGGTGACTGTTGATAGTCACTGTCTTTTAAACAAATACCAGGTTTTTCTATTGCTTGTTGTTGTTATGTGCCGTCGAGTCGACCCCCGACTCATAGTGACCCCTCCTTGGGTTTCCGAGGCAGTATCACTACGGAAGTAGGATTGCCCAACCTAGAAATTCTAATCAATGATGCATCAGATTTTCATATTATATATGTTTGGTCATTTCAGCATAAATGTAGCAAGATGATGTCAAGTGAAACGTTGATATGATTTTCTCAGGGACAGGTAACTACTGTTATTTTCTCACTTTAAATTTTTAATTGGAACTCCAAATGCATCATTAATGAAAGCTCAAGAGAAATATGACAGCCTCTAGCAAAAGTCAATTCTGATCAAATGAAACCAGTCCAGGCTGTTACTTTTTATTTTTTCCCAAGTTTTTATTTTTTCCCCCAGTGATCATGAATGTTAAGGTTCTTTCCACCTTAATTTAAATTCCCTAATTTAATTTCAAATAATATCTTGGCAAAAACAATTTTTTATTTCCACATACTTGAGACCTCCAATTATAATGAACCTGATCTTTAGTGTGTGTGGTGCAAGTTTCCAATTAATGAGATTAAAGAATCTGAGCTTTCACCCCATTTTCTTAACTAGATCTCACAATGCTTATTAAAGGTTAACACGTCCCTGCTTCAGGGATCCATGTTTCAGGTCTATTGTCATCTCATTATTGAGGTTGATTTCATTATATCCAGGCTCATTATGAGTTGCAAAGTGTTGTGCTGTCTTCAATTGTTTCTATAACATCTTGGGTTCTATAATTGCTCGTTGCACAAACACCTCTGCTAGGCTTGCACTTTATTAAGTAGCCTATTAATCTGCCTGCTTCGGGTTCTGAAAAATTGTATGTTGATTTATATTAATGTTGGTTATAGCATTCTGCTGCTAACCCAAAAGTCCAGGTTCGAACCCACCAGGCACTTTGTGGGAGAAAGATGAAACAGTCTGCTTTCCTAAAGATTTACACCCTAGAAAACCTTATGGGTGGGGCAGTTCTACCCTGACCCATAGGGTGGCTATGAGTCGAAGTCTCATGATGGCCGTGTGTGTTTCTGATTTATTTATTTATTACTTTTCCTGTCATGTATTTTCAGCCAATTTCATCCGTAATGATGACATGGTCATCAAATTCTATTATTATCTTGATTCAGAGATACATTTTCAATAAAAATATTTGTTATTCATCACTAAACTTTTTCCTTTGCTCTAAAAGAAATGTCTACTTCATACTTGAATCAGTAACACATTTTCAGTAAAGTCCTAAAAAAAATATGTTTAATGCTTATTAATGGCTTCATTGGCTAGCTTATATCATGTCATGCTCTGATGAAATATTTACCTAGAATCTGCCAGTTTGGGTCCCACTTTTAACTGGAATAGGAAAGAGATCAATTCTGTGGATCACCAATTAAACAAACAGACTTTTTCTTCTGAAAACTTTGTTATTGATAAACAGTTTTTACATCAAAATTATACAGATTTACTTAAAATAAACTTAGAAAAATGAAAACAAGCAGATATAAGAAAGTAAATATCACCCACAATTCCCTGAGATGCTTTGTTTCCTTTAGGCAATTACTCCCCTCTCCCTCCCTCCTCCCTGGCCCCCTGGCAGCTCCATCCAATAGTTTCTGCATTTATAGATTTACTACTGTAAATACTTCATATAAATGGAATCATACAATATGTGACATTTTGTGTCTGACCACTTTAATTTGGCATGTTTTTGTGGTTCATGACTATCATAGTATGTGGTAGTACTTTATTCATTTCTAAAAATATAGTATTTTTCTATTATAGTATATACCACATTTTATTTATCCATTCATCAGTTAATGGATATTTGGGTTGTTTCCACATTTTGTATTTTGTGAATTGTGCAGCCATTCATTTTTGTGTAGAAATATTTATTTATGTAACTGTTTTTCAATTCTTTTAGGTATGTACCTAGAAGTGGAATTACCAAAATATGTAAATCAATATTTAACATTTTGAGGAACCACCAACTGTTTTCCATGAGGCTACACCATTTTATATTCTTCCTTAGCAATATATGACAATTTTAATTTCTCCACATCCTCACCAACACTTCATTGCAAGTTATTATTCTTTTTTAATTGTACTCACCCTTATGAGAATGAAGTGGTATCTCATTTTGGTTTCAAATTGCATATCTGGGGGTGTAGAGCCTAAGGCAACTGATTGCTAACTAGAAGGCTGGTGGTTCAAACCCACCAGCCACTCCTCGGAAGGAAGGTTGGGCAATCTACTTCCGTAGTAATACTGCCTCGGCAACCCAAGGAGGAGTTGTTATGAGTCGGGGCGACTCGACGGCACATAACAACAACAACAACAAGTTTGCAATTTAGATGCAGACTAATTTAGTGCAAATGTCACCTTGTCATGAAAGGCCTCACATGATAATCTTCTGGAGCAGCCCAGAAGACGGGAACCAAGAGGAGAAAAGAGCAGCGTAGTTTGAAACAGATAAAGGAGACAAACTTGCCTGTCAGTTTGTCTACTGTGGTGGCTTACATGTTGCTCTGAGGCTGGAGGCTGTGCCACTGGTATTTTAAATACCAGCAGGGTTACCCATGGTGACAGATTTCAGAAGAGCTTCCAGACTAAGACAGAGTTAGGAGAAGGAAAAGGCTGTTCACTTCTCAAAGAATTGGACAGTGAAAATCTTATGATTAGCAGTGAAACACTGTCTGACATATTACTGGAAAACTTTACAAATAGTCCTGAATCATTTTCTGATATAATGATGAAAGAGTCCCTCAGGTAAGAAGACACTCGAAATACAACTGGGGAAGAGCTGCCTCCTCAAAGTAGAGCAGACCTTAATGATGTGGATACAGTAAAGTGTTTGGAACCTTCATTTACTGACATGGAATGACTCAAGATGAGGAGAAACAACTGCAAACATCCATTAATAATTAGAACATGGAATGTATGAAATATGAATCTAGGAAAATTAGAAACAGTCAAAAATGAAATAGGATACATAAAGATTGATATCCTAGGCATTAGTGAGTTGAAATGGATTGGTTTTGGCCCTTTTGAGTCAGACAATCATATGATCTACCATGCTGGGAATGACAAATTGAAGAGGATAGCATGGCATTCATCATTACAGAGAATGTATCAAGATCTATCCTGAAGTACAATGCTGTCAGTGATAGGATAATATACATATACCTACAAAGAAGACCAGTTGATACTACTGTTATTCAAATTTACACACCAACCACCAAAGCCAAAGGTGAGGAAATTGAAGATTTTTACCAATTTCTGTGGTCTGAAATTGACTGAATATGCAATCAAGATGTGTTGATTATCACTGAATATTGGAATGCAAAAGTTGGAAACAAAGAAGAATCACCAGTGTCAGAAAATATGGCCTTGGTGATAGAAATAATGCTGGAGATTGCATGATAGAATTTGCAAGACCAATGACTTATTCATTGCAAATACTTTTTTTCAACAACACAAACAGTGGTTATACACATAGACTTTGTGCATAACAGATGGAGTACACAAGAATCAGATTGACTACATCAGTTGCAAGAGGTGATGGAGAAGCTCAATATCTTCAGCTGAAACAGGGCCAGGAGCTGATTGTGGAAAGACCATCAACTGTTCATATGCAAGTTCAAGTTGAAGCTGAAGCTGAAGATAATTAAAATAAGTCCACAAGAGCTAAAATATGACATTGATTATAACCCTCCTGAATTTAGAGGCCATCAAAGAATAGATGTCATTCACTGAACACCAATGACCGAAAACCAGAGGAATTTTGGAATGATATCAAGAACATCATTCATGAAGAATGCAAAAGGTCATTGAAACTTAGGAAAGGAAGAAAAGACTAAAATGGATGTCAGAAGAGACTCTGAAACTTGCCCTTGAACAGACAGTAGCTAAACAAATGGAAGAAATGACAAGATAAAAGAGCTGAACAGCATATTTCAAAGAGCAGCTTGAGAAGATAAATTATTATAATGAAATGTACAAAGTTACATTTCATTATAACAATTTAATGGAGTTAGAAAACAAAAAGGGCAGAATACGCTCAGCATTTCTCAAGCTGTTTGTCTACTTTCCTTTCTTTCAGCAATGTTTTATAATTTTCAGTGTATGAGTCTTTTACCTCATTGGTTAAATTTACTCCTAGTTATTGTACTGTTTAGATACTATAAATTGAATCGTTTTATTTCCTTTTCAGATTGTTTACTGTTGGTATATAGAGACATAATTGATTGTTGCATGTTGGTTTGTACCATAACACTTTGATTAAATCATCAATTATATTACCCTGTCAACTTACTAAATCCATTGATTAGGTCCAGTATTTTTCTGGTGGGTTTGGGGTCTTCACTATATAAGATTGTATCATCTGTTGATAGGCATAGTTTTACTTCATTTTAGCTTTTTTCTTGCCTAAACCACTCACTACAACTTCTACAACATTGTTGAATAACAGTGGTGAAAGTAGGCATCTTTGTCTTGTTTCTGATCTATGTGAAGTATGATGTTAGCTAGGAGATGATGCTAGCTTTGCATTTTCTGTGAATGCCCTTTTTCACATTGAGGAGTTGCTCTTTTTTTTTTTTTTTTTCCTAGTTTTCCAAGTGTTTTTATTATGAAAAGGTGTTTCAGATTTTGTCAAATGTTTTTTCTGCATCAGTGGAGATGATCAAGTGTTTTGTTTTGTTCTATTTTTTCCCCTTCCTCTATTAATGTAGTATATTACATAGACCGATTTTTATTATGTTAAACCACCTTTCCATTCCTGAGATAAATTGCACTTGGTCATAGTGTATAATCTTATTTTGCTGTTGGATTTTGTTTATTAGTGTTTAGTTGTGAATTTTTCCATTCACATTCATAAAGGATAGTGATCTGTAGTTTTCTTTTCTTAGATGATCTTTATCTGTCTTTACTTATCAGGGTGATTCTGGCCTCATAGAATGGGTTAAGAAGGGTACTGTGCTCTTCTACTTTTCAAAAGAATTTGAGAAGAATTGGTGCTAAATCTTCTTTAATGTTTGATAGAATTCACCAGTGAAGCAATCTAGTCCTGGGTTTCCTTGTCGACAGTTATTATTTTTATTTTTATTACTGATTTAATTTATTTACTTGTTAAAAGTCTGTTCAGATTTTCTGAAATAAGTCTTGGTAGTTGTGCCTTTTTAGAAATGTGTCTATGATTCTGGTTATCTAATTCATTGACATATATTACTCATAGTATTTCCAATTTTGTTGATCTTTTCAAATAATCAAGTTTTGGATTTGTTATTCCTCGATACTTTTTTTTCTATTCTCTCTCTATTTTTTTTTTAAAATCTCTGCTCCAATATTTATTATCCCCCTTCTTTTGCTAACTTTGGGTGTAATTTGCTCTGCAGTTTTTAGTTCCTTAAGCTATAACATTAGGCTATTGATTTGAGATTGCTTTTCTTTTAGAACATGGTCAATGCTTTAAATTTTGTAAGCTCAGCTTTTTACTGTATCCTATAAGTTTCAGTATTTAAGTTTTATTTTCATTCATTTTAAAACAAATTTTCTTGTTCTTTCACCAATTGATTGTTTAAGAGTATTTGTTATTGTTGTTATGTGCCATCAAGTTGGCCCCGACTCATAGTGACCACTCCTTGGGTTTCCGAGGCAGTATCACTACAGAAGTAGGATTGCCCAACCTTCCTTCCAAGAAGTATATTGAACAATTTTCACATATTTTAATTTTCTAAGTTTCCTTCTGATATCAATTTCCAACTTCACTCCACTGTAGTTTAAAGAAGATAATTTGTACAATTTCAACATTTTATAATTTATCCTAAGTTATGGTCTATCTTGTTGCATGCACTTGAGAAGAATGCATACTCTGCTGTTGCTGAATGCAAACTGTGGTAGTTAAATTTGTATGTCAACTTGGCTGGGCCTGGTTGAGTGGCTGGGCAGCTGGTGGTAGTTATTCCCCGTGATGAGACTGGCAATCAGCTCCATGGTGCGATCTACCACAAGCAGCTGAGTAGCTGTCTTGGGGATGTGGTCTGCTTCCTGTATATAAGAAGCCTTGGGGATAGTCTTCAGCTTACAGCATGCTTGGACCCTGCATGTAGCTGTGTCATTATTCAGCAGCCTGTCATGCTCTGCCAACCTGGGGACTTACAATGAACTTGAATTAATGGCCTGCCATGTGGTTTGGTAACATGGGGACTGCACCTTTTTACTTGTCAACATTGGGCTTGGCAGCCTCAGCAACCAGTAACTA
>NW_006921773.1:820268-821706 GCF_000298275.1 Orycteropus afer afer | reverse complement strand
CTGTGTTTTGAGTATATATAGGGTCTAGTTGGTTTATAATTTTCCTCAAGTTTTCTATTTCCTTATTGATCTTCTGTCTAGATGTTCTATCCATCATTAACAGTAAAGTATTGAAATCTCCAACTACTACTGTAAAATTATCTATTTCTTTCTTGAATTTTGTCACTGCTTGCTTTATATATTTGAGACTCTGTTGTTTGGTGTTTGCACATTTTACTTGTTATATGTTCTTGATAAACACTTACTAATATATAATGTTTTTCATTGCCCCTTGGAATAGTTTTGATTCAAATATCATTAACTAAAAAAGTCAAACTATTTTTTTTAGTTACTATTTACCATGATTTAGTATATATGCTCCTTACTTTCAACCAAATTAGTTCTTGGAATCTATAGCAGGTCTCTTGTATTGCAGTTTCCAATTTTCTGAAAACAGTATAGAGAAATTATTAAATAATGACTTTAAAATTTGACAGATCAGAATTCAAATGCTTACTTTCCTCCTCTTGAGTATGGCATAAATTATTTTAAACACCTTTAAACTAGATTTTTCTCACCTGGAAAAAGTGGATCATAATTTAGGCTTGGGAACATTGTAGAAAGGATTAAATTAAAATGTGTGCAAATGCTTAACTATGCTTATTCACTGTCGATTTGACTTCTAGCGACTGACCCCTCCTTGTGTTTCCAAGGCTGTATCTCCATGGAAGTAGATTGCCTAATCTTCCTTCTGAGGAGTGGCTGGTGTGTTTGAACCACCAGCCTTTTGGTTAGCAGTCAAATGCCTTAGGCACTATGCTACCAGAGTTACATTGTAAGTGCTCTAAAATTAATAATAATCACAGTAATATTTTTGACTTATAATTATGATTATTTCTTTAATATAAATTTCTAGAAGAAAAATTGTTGAAAGAATTTATATGCACATTTTTAAAATTTGAATTAATATTGACCAATTATCCATCATGAAGGATTGTGACACTTCAGCCCATTCTGTGAGAAGGTCTTATTTCTTACTCTCTCACCAGCCTCTCATCTGGCTCTGTGGTATTCCCATTTACAATGACAATTTCCACAGATTCTTCCTGTATTAGTTCTCACTTACAATGTAATTTTAGACCACTTTTCACATTTCTACATGGCTTAGTAGTGGGTTTTGTTTTGTTTTGGTGTTTCTAGAAAGGATCTAGATAATTACTATGTAAGAAAAGAGCCCTGCCAAACCCTCCCATACATTACCTCAAGGCAGGCCAGTGGGTGCTTAATTTCTGCAGGTTTTAGAACCTATGATTTTGATACATAAGTAGGTAAACGGAGTTATTACATATCTCCAAGAGTTAATATACGGAGCTCTGGTGGCAAAGAACCTAAGGCATTTGACTGCTAACCAGAAGTTCAAACCCACTAACCACTCCATGGAAGAAAGATGGGGCAATCT
>NW_006921773.1:786032-819702 GCF_000298275.1 Orycteropus afer afer | reverse complement strand
GGTGATATTTAAGAGCCAGTACATAAATGTCAACTCCCATTTTTCTCTGCATGAACCTTGTAATGTCCTAGATAAGAGCACCTCTATCATCATGAGTAACACAAAACTTAAACAGAGTCAACTTAAACAGAGTCAGAGTCAATTCATTATAGATATGTAATCTGAGTGAGAAACATGTCTTGGTTATTTTAAGTCAATAAGATTTTTGAAGTTGTTTGTTACAGCATCACAACTTAGCCTAAACTGACTGATACAGCTAGTCTACTAAAGGAATGGTTTTAATTCATGTAAGGAGAAAAATCAAATAAGATTCTTCAGTTGAATATTTTCTCATTTATTTTGATTTATCTTATTTTCATCTGATACTTCATTACTCTTAAAACATCTATTTCAATGATCCATCAAATTTTCTTTCTTCATGAATGTACCCACCCACTGTCATTAATTTGATTCCAACTCATTGTGACTCTTTTGAACAGAATAGAACTACCTCATAGGGTTTACAAGCTGTAAATCTTTACAAAGGAAACTGCCTCATCTTTCTCCCAAAGAACAGCTTCTGGGTTCAAATAGGTGATCTATTGCTAAGCAGCCGAATCCCTTAACTACTGCACTACCAGAGCTCCTTTCATAGACATACATATCAGGGAAAAAAAATCCTATTAATGTTCCTTATATAGCTGTAAACTGGATATAGATCATAAATACTAACTTTCTGTCTGTACTTCATGACCTACACGTTGGAAAACATGGACAAGAATATCCTGACTTTTCTTGGAGACTATAACAATTATGTCTAGTGTTTCCATTCAGGTCATGGATTTTAGTTCACCTCAGATACTGAAGATAGGAATTTTTAGGAAAATTTTCATCTTAGAATTTCTAAATTTGACAGAATATAGAAAAATATTTGAAAGCTGGAATTGTAGAAAGAAATACAATACATACTAGGATGAAAATCATAGAGAATGAATACCTTTAGCAGATTCTTTAAAGGTGGGGACAGTAGGGTAGAAAATATAATTATCTATCTGTCTATCTATCTATCTATCTATCTATCTGTCTGTCTATCTATCTATCTCTATTACTGTTATTTAAAATTCATTCAGAGGTAAAATTTATCCATACTTTTATTTTAAGATGAATGCATTATTTCTGTAACCTGATTGGATTAGGAGCCTCCTCTCTATCTCTTGTCATGTAGGGATCCCTATATTGATTTAAGTAAACCATCCCTACAAAAGCCTACATCAGTTGAGGTAAATGTTTTTAGACTTGAATACAAGAGAAATTCCACAAACAGAAAATCATTAAAAACAGATTCCAGTGACATTTACAAGGATTTTTTCTTTCTATTTTTATTTTAATTATTCTTTGCAAAAGTTGGAAAAGACACTGGAAATACTAGTAAGAGTTTATGCGAAGAACACTATATTGGAATTTAGATCATCTAATTACCAATCCTAACTCTGTTACATTTACTCTTTTAAATTTTTTGTATTCTTCTTTATAGAACATAAATAAAAATACGACAGATTTTTCACATACTGTTCTATCTTGCAAATTCCCTATAGGACTCTAGATATATCAAACTTTTTTTCTCACTGAATATTCTAGTATTTCATTTAATTTCTAAATTATTGTAACTTTTTAATGGAAAAAGACTTAAGGGGTCACCTAATCTAATATCCTAACTTTAGAGAGAAGATCAGGTCTTGGCCCAAGGAACTGTGAATTAAATAATAGAGGAAGTTCCATAACTCAATCCTAGGCTACAAAATGCTTTCTACCATCATTGCTGCACCTCTGTTATTAGTTTATTTCTAATAAAGCTGGAACAATTTCTCCTCTCACTTTCCTGTCCCTGTCTGACACACCAGGCTTCTTTCATGAAATATAATGCCTTTCTGGAAAAAAGAACGAGTGTAAGGAAGATTTGTGAAACAGCAACAGACACTGCCAGCAACAATTCTGCTGGCAACTGTGAGAAAAGAGGAGGCTGTGGAACCTGTCAGCATTCACAGCTCTAGTGAATGCTACTGAGCATATGCAAGCCTTGCACCATCCCTCTTTCCACAGAGGAGAGCTGGTGGATCCAAATAAACTCAAGCTGTCTCTTTCAGGTAGAGAGGCAAGATATTTACATAATAAAAATAAGTGTTGGGTGAGTTCCCAAGGTTTGGAGTGTGAGGTAGGGACAATTCCAAATGAATCATTCTTGTCCAATCTGCTGGGAAGCTGGAGTGAATACTGAGGCTAAGCTTGGTCGTGCTCTTAGTTATTGTTGTTGTTATGTGCCATCGAGTTGGACCCGACTCATAGCAACCCTTCCTTGGGTTTCCGAGACAGTATCACTACAGAAATGGATTGCCCAACCTTCTTTTCGAGGAGTCACTGGTGGGTTTGAACCACCAACCTTCTGGTTAGCAGTAAAGTGCCTTTGGCACTATGCTACCAGGAATTATATTTTGTACCTCTCTAAAGACATTCAGGTTAACCATTAAGTTGCTCTTGAGTTGATTTCTCCTCACAGATACCTCAGCAGCGGAAAAACTCCAAACTAAATTCACTACCATCCAGTCCAACCCAACTCATAGCGACCCCTCCTTGGGTTTCTGAGGAGGTATCATTACAGAAGTAGATTGCCCAACCTTCCTTTTGAGGAGTGGCTGGTGGGTTTGAACCGCCCGCCTTCTGGTTACCAGTCAACTGCCTTAGGCACTGTGCTACCAGAGCTGCCAATTATGAGAAAGAGAAAGAATTTCATTAAAAACGTTTTTCTTGAGTTTGATTCTATGGCTTAAAAGCTACAAAAGCTGTTTTGAAAGAGTCCTGTTATTGACAACAAATCACATCTTATCCAAGTACTTCTGTTGTAATGATTTGTCTGGGAAGTAGCTCAGAATTTCTTTTAGAAGAGAGAAGACCAGAGTCAAATCTCTCCTTCTCATCAGAACTGTTTTATTGGAAATCTTAAGATTTATATATCTTGGAAGCCATCCTATGTGTTATTTTCATGAAAATATATAATAGTTACCAGCTTTGACTTTAACAAAGGAAACATTTCAAGAGATATGTAATAAAGATTATATGTGAATTACTTTAATTGCATGAATTTTTTATGTGGATAATCTATCATTTTTTGAGGAGTTAAATAATTTCACAGAGGAAAGTTTAAATATATGATGCATTTCAGTGAACATTTGTAAACACTTTTTGTTTTAAGCCCTGTGCCAGTTCATCTATATAGTAGATCACATCAGAATAAACAAAAAGAAGAGGTATCAGTATGACAGCTATAACAGTTTTTGTTGTTGTTGTTGTTGTTATGTGCCGTCGAGTCGGCCCCAACTCATAGCGACCCCTCCTTGGGTTTCCAAGGCAGTGTCACTATGGAAGTAGATTGCCCAACTTTCCTTCCGAGGAGTGGCTGGTGGGTTTGAACCACCAGCTTTCTGGTTAGCAGTCAAGTGCCTTACGCACTATGCTACCAGAGCTCATTATTGAATGCTTACTGTGGGTCAGGCATCTTTCTGTTTAGTTACATATTTTTATTTTTATTCTTATTTGCTCTTCACAACAATCTAATGAAGTAGTTTTTATCATACTCTTTCATTTTACTCATGTACTTAGGTACAAAGAATTTAAGTACTACGTTTAAGTTCCCATGGTGACTCAGTAAGTAAATGCTAGCACCAGGAATCAAACTACAACCTTAATGACCACATTGTAAAGAGAATATTCAGAATGCATTTTCTAACGTGTTTTGATCCTTACACTGCTTCTTTCCCTGGACACTCTATTCTGTTTAGTCATTTTGCCCAATGGCAGTGAGAGAGTGGCTAGACTCAGTGGCTAGGGCATGCATGACTGCATCCCAGAGAACAGGCTGAGCTCTAGCCCATCAGTCCATGGATTAAGCCAGCCACGGCTGACTGTGCTGCCCTAATTGTTTTCCTGTCCCTCTCAGCCTGATCACCTTCTTCCCTTGGATCAGTAATTTCCTTCCCTTACCAGTCAAGCAAACATCTCATAACTTTATACTTTCCACTTAACTATTTGAGGCAGGAGGACAGAAACAAGGCTCAGAGGTAAAGTTAAACTCACAGGCTTAACTTTTGAAGTAGATGCTGATATACTGAGATTTTAAATATGTAGTTAAGAATATCAATATTCCTAAATGTAAAGTATTTAATCCATGTATTCTTTACTAAAGTAGAATAGATTATTTCTGAAGAAAACTAATTCTAGAGCATAGAACACAATATGTAAATAATCTGATAAAATTATTCTTAAAATTTTAATAGAAACATTAAAATATAAGATATTTATGAACATATAAAAAAGGAGTATGATCTACACATGTCTTTTCATATATGTCATTCAAAATCATCAAAAAGCTTAGGAAAAATTATAATGAGGTACCTCACAGTGTGAGTTCTGGAGTTAAGATGGTCTCATTTTAAATCCAGGTTTCATCTTCTCCTTTCTGTGTAAGCATGAACAATCACTTCTTGTGGCTGAAGTTCATGTTCTTTATAAATGAAAACAGGACCAGTGTAGTCCTCTCAGATAAGTGCTGTGAAGATTAAGTATGTTACTGTAGGTAAATCACTCAGTGGAGTACAGAGTAGAGAATAATAGATAAAAAATAAAGAGACCAAGAGAATACATAAGGAATATGAAATAAGTAAAATGAATGATGATGGACATATTGTAGCCAAGGGTGGTAAAGCACCACAAGATATTCCTAGTACCACACTTGCCTGTTGTTTGCTGGTTTTTTTTCTATCTTATTTGGATCTTAGTTTTATGCCTCACTTCAGAAAATCCCTATTCATTGAGCCAACCCCAAAAAACAAATCTATTACTGTCACATTGATTCTGCCTAATAGTTACCCTACAGGAGAGAGTAAAACTGCCCCATAGGGTTTTCAAGACTGTAAATCTTTTTGGAAGCATACTGCCACATCTTTCTCCCATGGAGCAACTGGTAGGTTTGAACTGCAGACCTTTCAGTTAGCAGCTGAGTGCTTAACCTCTGTGCCACCAGGTCTACTTCCATTGAACCAAAAAAGTCTGCCAATTTCCGACTTCCCATGATTTTTACTAGGCATGTTTTCAAAACTCTGTGAGTGACAAGCTTTAAACTTGCCTTATCGTGGGTCTATCTGATATAAACAGTTGAATGAAATAATTGATTCTTTCAAGTAATAGCAGAGTATATTACAAATCTTTTAATCTTTTGCTATATTAATTTATTATCTCATCATTGTCCCAGCAGTCCTGTATGGTTCCCATGATTATCAACATTTGAAGATGAGTGTCAGATAAGTTCAGTTGAACTTGAACCAAATTCATCTCACTCTAAATCCTTTGGTCTATAAACTTCAATGATTACTCTGGTGGTATAGTGCCTAAGGCATTTGATGGCTAACCTGAAGGCTAGTGGTTCAAACCCACCAGCCACTTCTCAGAAGGAAGATTGGGCATTATCTACACTACCTTGGAAACCCAAAAACGGGTAGCTATAGTCCAAAATGACTTGACAGAAGTGAGGTTTTTTTTTTTTTTTTGGAGGGGAGCAGTATAGATTCATAATAAGTGGTTTAGTCAATGTGATTAAAAAAAAAAAAAACTCAGAAATTGCAAAAAAAGGCTTAGTCTCTGTGTCCATCACAAGAATGTTTTAAAGCCTCAGACACATTCAACATGGTCCCATTGAATTTCCCTAATATGTAAACCTGACTCACTTGTTTAGGTTTTTTGGTTTTTTTTTTTTCTTCTTCTTCTTAAGTATCCAGTTGAGGGCAATTTGGGTGCAGTAGCAGTATCATCCTGCCAGCAGAGTGGAGAAATACTGAGATAGTATGCACAATCAATCATTCAAATATAACATATGTCCATATGTCCAGGGACCAGAAGAACTCACACCACACCTTGAGCATGCCACACATTCTCACTCAATATTTATTTTTGATTGATAGATTGCTTAAAATATGACCAGGTCATTGGAAAATTAGGCTGTGAGCCAGTCAGAATTTTAATGAGCTTGGCTTTTTGCCCACTCCTAACATAATGTGTCCCCTTCCTTCTCCACTAACATTTGAAGCTGAAAAACACAACCTGTTATCTCATTCTCCATTTGAGTGTTTTTTGTTTTGTATATTTGTTTTTGGCTTATCCTGAATTTGTAAATAAACTTGTTATAGTGGTTCTCAGTGAGTGTCTTTTAAACTATAGCATGCATAGTTACCTTGGGGAGCTTATTAAAAATGTGAATTTCCTGATAAGTTCCTCCTCAGAGATCAGAAACAGGTACTTTTAAAGAGCACCCTCATGTGGAGTTGGCACAGGACCAGGCAGTGTTTCCTTCTGCTGTACATAGGGTCGCTATGAGTCAGAGATGACTCAACGGCACCTAACAACAACAACAACTCATGGGCCACAGTATAAATAAGGATGTTATAGAGAAATCTTTATTTTTATTTAGTTTTGGAAAAGTATGGGTATTAACACATTGTAACATATACTCCAATAAAGTGCACTATCTTTTTTTCATAACAATTTTAACACAAATTTTATCATCAAACCAATTAGATAGTGTTGGTGATGACCAATGTCATGGAGTAGCTTTACACATCAATTATGATTATGTCTGTCTGATGCTCCAACCTAAGAAGGAGTTGCTGGGTACATGTCAATGATAATAATCAGCCTTGGCCATAATTAACATGGAATGAATATTGGACGCTTTAACAGAAGAAAATAAGGTCTTTTAAAATTAATTTCATACACATAGTAATTCATCATTTTGTTTTATCATAATTATAAATTCCTCTTTTCTATACAATGTTTATCATAAATCAAGAAATAGAGGGTCAGGAGATTGTAGAAATGAGGAAAAGCATTTTTATAATTTATTATTATAAGTATGTTGTTGTTTGTTGTTATGTGCCGTCGAGTCGGACTCGACCCATAGCGAACCCTCCTTGGGTTTCCGAGGTGGTATCACTAGGGAAGTGGATTGCCCAACCTTCCTTCCAAGGAGTAGCTGGTGGGTTTGAACCACCAACCTTCTGGTTAGCAGTCAAGTGCTTTAGGCACTATGCTACCAAGTTAATTATTTTATGTAAAATTTGATGAGAATTTAGTGACCTGGTAATAATTTTAGGAGCTGTGGTAGTGCAGTGGCTAAGGCATCTGACTGCTAACAAGAAGGTTGGTCGTCCAAACCCACGTGACACTCCAAGGAATCAAGACCAGACAATCTGCTTCCATAAAGATTGACTGCCTTGGAAACCCAATGGGGTGTTGCTATGAGTTGGAATTGACTGGATGGCAGTGTTCTTTTTTTTTGGTGATAATTTTGAGACTCATTTGTGCTGTTATTTTCAAATTTGGTAATCAAATCAATTTGATTATTAAATTTGAATGTAATGCATGTCTTCTATCAGAATACCAGTTTGCTTCTGCTGACATTGTTGTTGTTGTTGTTGTTATGTGCCGTCGAGTCGGCCCCGACTCATAGCGACCCCTCCTTGGGTTTCCAAGGCAGTATCACTACGGAAGTAAGATTGCCCAACCTTCATTCCGAGGAGTGACTGGTGGGTTTGAACCGCCAGCCTTCTGGTTAGCAGTCAAGTGCTTTAGCCACTATGCTACCAGAGAGTTAATTGCTTTTCTCTGCATTTTTTCTTGCTTTTTTAAATCAAGAGTACTATGCATGCTTGAAGGAGCTCTGGTAGCATAGTGCCTAAGGCACTTGACTATTAACCAGAAGGTTGGTGGTTCAAACCCACCAGCCAGTCCTTGGAAGGAAGGTTGGGCAATCTTACTTCTGTAGTGAGTGATACTGCCTCGGAAACCCAAGGAGGGGTCTCTATGAGTTGGGGCGACTCAATGACACATAACAACAACAATAATATGCATGCTTGCACTCCACTGCAGTTCTTTAATAAATATTTCACCCTGCCTCACCAAGTTTGGTTGCATTCAATGTTCTTATACTTCAGAAATATATTAAGATCCCCTCTGTAAAGAGCTCTTTGTTGTGTATTGTATTTGCCTCTGACGTGGTCTGTTGAATTCTGCTCCAAGAACTGCTTCTCACTTCTACAGGGCTAGGCCATGTCTCTGCTTCATAATTCCACTCACTGACTGTA
This sequence comes from Orycteropus afer afer, assembly GCF_000298275.1. Lineage (NCBI taxonomy): Eukaryota > Metazoa > Chordata > Mammalia > Tubulidentata > Orycteropodidae > Orycteropus > Orycteropus afer. Next base: position 811,537 of record NW_006921773.1, on the reverse strand, counting down.
GCTAGTTGATTAAAGTGTAAATCTTTGATCAATGTGGGGCCAATTATACTTTTACTTCAACAAATTGGAATTGGTACTGAATAATTCACTTCTGTCTAGATCGACTTTTGAGTGGAAGACATGAGCAGTTGCACCTGTGAACTGAAGAGCAGCAAAAGTTCTGCAGAGAAAGAAAGTGAGAACAAAGCGGATATAATGCATAAATGTAAATTTTGTTGTGGATCTCTCCTCTGAATGCCAGCAGATAGCTTATATAGCCAATATCCCCTTTTAGCTATCCAAACATACTTCTAACACAACATATCTAAACCTGAACTCCTAATTTATTGCCAAATATCTCCACCTACATACTTCCTCATTTTATTCAACACATTGAAATCTTTGTCTCTGGTGGAAGTACAGCTGGAATGCTCTTTGGAAGTGAGAATGGGCAGATTTTGTCTCTCGTAGTCTGGTCATGTTATTAGTAGAGACCAGATCCTGAAGAAGGATTACCATGCTTGGTAAAGTATAAGCTCAGCAAAAAAGAGGAAGGCCCTTAATGAAATGGATTGACACAGTAGCTGCAACAATGGGCTCAAGCACATTGTGAGCCACATTGTGAAGATGGTGCAGGACTGGGCAGTGTTTCATTGTGTTTTACATAGGGTTGCCATGAGTCAGACCTGACTCAATGGCACCCTAACAACAACACGTACTTTGAACATCTTCACACACACAAACAAAAGCTGATTTATCTTTAACTTCCCTCTTATCCTATATCCCACTGTTATCAGCAAATCTTGTAGACTCCTCAAAATATATTCAGAATCAGATCATTTTCTAGTATCTTTATAGCTACCTCCCTGGCCTCTTATCTGACTTATGACAGTAGTTTGCTAACTGGTCTCTTTATATTTATCTATGCCTATTATTCTCATGAAAACAGCCAAAATAATACTTTCAAAATGCAAAAGCATGGACTTCTCTGTTAAAAACCTCATGACCCCTCCCAGTTCATTCAAGCAAAATGCCTGAGTCACTTAAATTGCCTATAACCCCTGTTAAGACTTGGAAACATAAGCACCTACTTACTAATAAAACCACTTACTCTGACAGCCTAACCTTTCCCTTACAAGGTTGGTTCTCACCCACTCTGTTTACAGTGACTTCAGGCAAATCTTCAAACCCCTCTAGGTCTTACTGTGCTCACCTCTAAAATGGAAATAATATCAGTTCTACTACTTCATAGGGTCCTATTTGCTTACTTTTTATTCGCTTGCTTACTTTAAGGAACAAAATTGGGAATATATATGGTAGTTCTACAAATATATAAACTATTGTCATGAGAAAATAACACAGATCTGGCACTTTGATCTTCAAATAATAGAAGAAGGTGTAATGTCATCTAGAAAATGCAGTTTTGGAGTGAAAAAGAAAACGGATCTTGGTTTAGTTTTCATCTTTAATACTGTTCCAAACATAAGGAAATTTTAGGGGAAATATGACAGATAGTTACGGTAGAGATCAGAGATGGAATTATACCAACACATATAAAATATGAATACAAACAAAATTATATATATATATATATATATATATATGAATTTAATAAACCAAAAGCAAACCAAACTCACTACCATTGAGTTGATCCTGACACATAGTGACCCTCTTTGGGCTTCTGAGATGGTAAATCTTAAGGAAGTAACTTGCCCAGTCTTCCTTCTGCAGAGCGGCTGGTGAGTTTGAACCTCCAACCTTCTGGTTAGCAGTCAAATGCTTTGTTGTTTTTATGTGCTGTTGAGTCGTCTCCAACTCATAGTGACCCCTCCTTGGGTTTCCGAGGCAGTATCACTATGAAAATATATTGCCAAATCTTCGTTCTGAGGAGTGGCTCGTGGATTTGAACCACCAGCCTTCTGGTTAGAAGTCAAATGCTTTAAGCCGTAAAAATAAAACAAACAAACAAACAAACAAACAAATAAATAAATAACTGAATAAGAATGCATATTAAGATCTCCCAGTCAGTGTATTTATTCTGTTCCTATAGAGAGGTTGGGAAAAGATTGATCTATAGAGAATTTTCTTTTTATGTTTAGAAACAAAATATGTAGTAAATCAATGTGAGATTTCTGATATACTATGTACGTTTTCCCAGATATCTGGGCTTGGGGGACCAATAAATTGTACCTCTGTCCCTGCTTTTTGTTTTTGAGTCAATAAGAACTATTCAGTGTTGTGAGACAGATGGTGATGCCAACATCACAGAACAATAAAATGAGGGCCATGTGACGGACATAGTTCTCAATTTTTTATTTGCTTGAGGCCCTGAGTGGTACAAGTGGTGGTAAAGTGCTTGGCTAGTAACCAACAGCCTGAAGGTTGAAGTGGACCCAGAGGTGCATCAAAAGAAAGGCCAGGTGATCTACTTCCAAAAACATCAGCCACTGAAATCCTGTAGAGCACAGTTCTGTTCTGACACACATGTGGTTACAGTGAGTTGGAGTCAACTCAACGGCAACTAATCAATGGTTTCTTGAGATCTGTAGGGAAAAAAAATACTAGGATAGCATTTCAAAACAAAACAAAACAAACAAACAGGGATTAATTTAAAAAATATTCTCATTAAATATTTTTGTATTTACAAAAATATTACTGTATTTTCCCTACCTTTTTATTTGCTTACTTTATGTATCTGCATTTGCTTCCAGTTGCCTATAGGGCAGTTCTACTCTGTGATATGTGTCACTGTGAATTAAAATACACTTGGGAACACCTCACAACACAAATGAAAACAACTTGCCATATCATGGTTTGTTAAGAGGAAGTAATTAGAAAAGTGGAACTGTCTGACTGGAATTGAATGTTTATTGAGGGCAGGGCAGAAGATTCTTAAGAAGTAGACAGATAATGAAGGACGAGCCACTCACTGGGGAGAGTGTCAGACTTTATCCTGGAGGTAACAGAGTCATTGCAGATGTGAGGCAGTATGTCACATTTGCATTAAGAAAAAATACCCTATTGAGTGTGGCAGATAAACTAGACTGTGGGAAAGGGGGAGATGGACAGAGGGCATCTATGAGGAAGTTAGAGAATTCATTCAGACTGAATACAATAAGTATCTGACCCAGGCAATGGAGTGAAGGTTTGAGATGATGGAATATAATTGAAAATAAAATAAAATAAAAATTTAACCATGTTTTATTGATGTGAGATTCTAAACAAATAAGGTGTATTAAACAATAAAGTTTAGAAATGTTCTTAGTCTTACTGTAAGGCTGAAATACCAGAAAATAATTAATGCCCTTCACTCTGGTATTTTATACCTAATTTAGAAAGTATTTCCCTAATCCAACTCTTCTGCCTTACCCCATCTTACATACTCCCATGACTATAGAGGCCTCAGGGCGGGGTAGTTCTGATGGAGAGTTGCCAGCTACACTCCAGAGATGTCAAGCCTGGTCAAGTAGCTATTTGATTAAAACCTATCCTGTTTTGTAGAGCTTTCCAGCTCTATTCCAGGTTTTTATGCTTATAATCGACTATGTGCTGTTGTTGTTGTTATGTGCCGTCAAATCGGATCCGATTCATAGCGACCCCTCCTTGGGTTTCCAAGGCAGTATCACTACGGAAGTAGATTGCCCCATCTTCCTTCCAAGGAGTGGCTGGTGGATTTGAACTGCCAGCCTTCTGGTTAGCAGTCAAGTGCCTTAGCCACTAAGCTACCAGAGCTCCCTTATCTTGCATTAATTGATCATATTTGGGAATTACCTGATATCATCAGACCTTAAAAATTCCTGGTATTAATACTCTGAAATGCATTCCATATATATATATATATATTTTTTTTTTTTCCAAAGCACTCCTAATTGTTTTAATTAGTTCGTAAGACTGAATAATTTTATATGGGTCAATTTCTTTCCTTTACATGAGAACATAAAACCCAACTAAGTGAAGTGTTATAGTGAGAGGCTGAAGTAGAGAACAGAACTTCTCTTCCTGGTCAATGTATTTTTTATATTTTGTAGATTCCTTATCTTAGTTACTTAATTCAGTAGCTGAGATTAATTCAGTAGAAATTAATATGTATTAATATGTATCTCTTTGTCAAACATAACACATAAGTTCATTCATTCTGGTGGGTCAATAAGCATTGGAACCAGCCAGACCTGATGACTATAATAGTCAATAAAGTCTTTAAACATCAAATCTGGTTATACTCAGAATAGCAGCAGCTATTTATGTAATCAAACAAATGTGCACAGCCAAAGTTTTCAGGAGGAGCTGAACAAATATCATACCATGGACTCAAATGTGCAACTGCCAGTCTTGTCCATAATCTCCCTCATTCAGTGTTTAGAAGTTTGGGATGCTAATGAATGTCTGTTAAGTATTACTCCAACCTGTTTGAAAAGATGTTATACTACTTATGGTTATGGGCCTGTGTTCATACCAGATGACAAGAATCTGTTTACAAACTCTTATATTAGCTTTCAACCTCTTGGGATATTATGGCCATAAAGTGATTGCTGGCTCACCTCCAGGGTCTTTGCGATTCTTTCCTTACTCTCTGGTTTGAGCATACTGGTTACCGTTACATCTGAAGTAAACATTATCTTTTCTCCCAAAGTTATTATTTTAAACCTATTTGGCAATAGTTTTGCTCTGTTGGTGAGAAAACAAAATTCACCTGACAAACCATATCTCTATGACAGCATTTGGCACAATAATTTATGTTTTCTATCATGTAGATGTACCATGTTGTGTTATGGACTAGTGACTTTAGAGGACTCAGTGAATAAATCTGCTTGTCACTCCTTTTTCTCTGTTTACTAACTGAGGTATCATGTGTCAAAATGTGCTTGATCTCAGAGTTTCTCTTCTTAAGGCATAGTGCATCAAGATCAGGCTATCCCCTAGTAAATGCTGTCTTGTTAGAAGTGTCCGTTCTTTTCTCAGGGTATTGTTAGGACATTGAGACTGATACTTAACTCTGTGGAAAGGACACCTAGAAGAGATGCTCATTTGAGCACAGGTGTTTACACACACACACACACACACACACATACTGTTGTCTATTATTTTATTGAAATATATGGATATGTGTGTGTGTATGTAGTATGTGGTCTGTTGATAGGATGAAATTTTTTAACAATGAAAAGTCAAATTGTGCCAATTAAATGGTACAAAATTGAATAGCTTAATGGGATTCAGTGTAGTAACACTGAGGGAACAAAAAATAAACATGAAAGTTGACTTACAACTCCCTACCCAAGAAAGCTGTACAGAGTTATAGAAAATCATTAGAGGAAATCCTAGCAGAATACCACTCATAAGTTATAACTTGGATTATCACCCAAAGGGACACAAAGGAGCTTCCAATTTATCATCAAGTTGGCTGAGATTAAATATTATTCAGAAGCAGCTGACCTAGGAAGCTCAAAGGTATATGAAAGAATACTACAAGGAAAAAGTATTTCCAGTGGGTAGGTTGTCCCTGATGAAGTGTTTAACACCTTTGGGGTGAATCTAAGGGCACCATGCTGTGAGTGTTGATGGAACAGCTTCACTAAACCCAAAGGAGTAAACCTATGTGGATAAGGTTATTTTCCTGGGATTTCTCCTGCTCAATTCATTTCACAAGTGCTCTAACTGCTTAATTACCAAAGAAGTATTAATTTTTATCAACCATTTCTCCAGTTTAATAATATAAGGAAATTTCCATTATCATCTGGAAAATAGTAGTAAAATACAGTGCAAATGCACTGCAGCCATCTGTGGCACAAAACAAGTCATAATACATTTCCCTCCCCTGAATTAACAATGAGAACAAAGGACCTTGAAACAAATCAAAGCCCCAAGACTACAAAATATTTTCTCTGAGGAGAAAAAGAGCATATCTGTGCTTACAACAAAATCCAGTAAAACATGTAGTCTAGATGACAATAGATAAATGAGATAAAAAATGAAAAGAACATGTTGAGAAGAAAAGAACCATAAAAGGAGAGAGATATTAAAGAACTCTGCAGAATGAATAAAGATTTCAAATTAACTAAAGTCTCCAGGTTAAGTGCTGGACAACTAGCTGACGGTTTAGTGCTCAAATTCACCCAGAAGAGTCTTGGGATACAGGCCTGGTGATCTTTTTTTCTGAAAGGTCCCAGTCTTGAAAATCCTATGGAACAGTTCTACTCTGCAAACATGGGGTTAACTTGAGGCAAAATAGACTGATGGCAACCACAAATCTATATGAACATAATTCAACATTTTATTAGAAGCAGTAAGAGGAAAATTCACAAATAAAAGGATTGAAACAGTGACATGGAGGACGAATTATAGAATCTGTACCAGATGGTGGAAGAAAAAAGAAAAAAGATTGTCAAAATACAGTTGACAAAGAGAACAGATAATGGACATGGAATATATCAATGATGGAGACAAAGAACAGACACAGACAACTGAAATACAAAGAAGCCACTATATATATGTTCAAATGAATGCCACAATAAACCAAAAAAGTATTATCTTATTTACTTTATTTAAATAAAGACTGGAAAAATCATAATTTTAAAAAATCAGTAATAATCCTTAAACATAGCATAGAATATATAACTTTTAAATATGGATCTATGAGAATATATAACTTCCTTTTACATGAAAATATGCTTTATGGGAAAAATTAACAATACCTTAGGAAATATCCTAGATTATTAAAAAAAAAAATGCAGATTGAAAGGAAAGATAGTTACAGTAATACATTTTTACTCACTTATCAAAAGACCATATTATTATTCTTGTTAGGTGCCATCGAGTTGGCTCTGACTCAAAGAGACCCTATGTACAACTGAATGAAACACTGTCCAGTCCTGAAACATCCTCACAATATTTGCTATGCTTGATCCCATTGTGATAGCCCCTGTGTCAATTCACTTGGCCATTCTCAGTTCTAAGGGCATTCTGGCTGCTTCTTCCAAGACAGGTTTGTTTGTTCTTCTGGCAGCCCATCATATTTTCAGTATTTTTCACCAGCACCACAATTCAAATGCATAGATTCTTCTTTGGTTTTACTCATGGTCAAGCTTTCACATGCATATGAGGCGACTGAAAGTACCATGGTTTTGGTTGGGTGCACATTAATCTTCAAAGTGACATCTCTACTCTTCAACATTTTAGAGAAGTCCAGATTTGCCCAATGCAATGCAATGTCTGATTTCTTGACTGCTGCTTCAACATGCATTGATTGTGGATCCAAGTAAGATGAAATCCTTGACAACTTAAATCTTTTGTTCACTTATCATGAAGTTGCTTAATGGTACAGTTGTGAGGATTTTTATTTTCTATATGTAAAGCCAGCCACTCCTCGGAAGGAAGGTTGGACAATCCTACTTCTGTAGTGATACTGCCTCGGAAACCCAAGGAGGGGTCGCTATGAGTCGGGCCGACTCGACAGCAAACAACAACAACAACATATGTAAAGCTGTAATCTATACTGAAGACTATAGCCTTTGATCTTCATCAGTAAGTGTTTTTTCATCTTCACTTTCAGTGAGCAATGTGTGTCTTCTGCATATTGCAAGTTGTTAATGAACCTTCCTCCAATCTCAATACAATTGTTGTTGTTGTTGTTGTTATGTGCCGTCGAGTCGGCCCCGACTCATAGCGACCCCTCCTTGGGTTTCCGAGGCAGTATCACTACGGAAGTAGGATTGCCCAACCTTCCTTCCGAGGAGTGGCTGGTGGGTTTGAACCGCCAGCCATCTGGTTAGCAGGCAAGTGTCTTAGCCACTATGCTACCAGAGCTCCTTCTTCAGATAATCCACCTTCTCAGATTATTCGCCCAGAATACAGAATGAATAAGTATGGTGAGAGGATACCACCCTGACACATACCCTTCCTGATTTTAAATCATGCCATATCCTCTTGTTCTATTGGAAAGATAGCTTGTTGGTTATGTACACATTCCTCATGAGCACAATCAAGGATTCTGGAATTCACATGTTTTGTGACTAAAAAAAAAATATTCACTGCCATCGAGTTGGATCTGACTCATAGCAACTCCTCCTTGGGTGTCACTATGGAAGTAGATTGCCTAGTCTTCCTTCTGAGGAGTGGCTGGTGGGTTTGAACCACCAGCCTTCTGGTTAGCAGTCAAATGCCTTAGGCACTATGCCACCAGAGCTCCTGTTATCCATAATTTGTTATGTCCACAGAGTACAAAGGTTTTGCACAGTTAAACACAGGTAAACATTTTCTGGCATTCTTTGCTTGCAATCCAGATCCATCTGACATCAGCAATAATATACTTCATTTGATATCCTCTTCTGATCTCAGCTTGAATTTCTGGAAGTTCTTTGTCACTATACTGCTGCAATTATTTTTGAATTATTTTCAGCAGAATTATTCTTGTGTGTGATAATAATAATATTACTCAATAATTCCCACATTCTGTTGGATCACCTTTCTTTAGAATGGGAACAAAAATGGATCCCTTCCAGTTGGTTGGCTGGGAAGCTGTCTTTCAAATTTCTTGGCATATTTTTAATGGGTAAGTTCTTCCAGCACTACATTCATTTGTTGTAACATCTTGATGGGTATCCCATCAATTCCTGGAGGTTTGTTTTTCATCAATTCCTTCAGTGCAGCTTGGACTACTTCCTTCAATACCATTGGTTCTTGATCTATGTTACCTCCTGAAAGGGTTGAACATCAACCAGTTCTTTTTGGTAATGAAACCAAAAACCAAACCTACCACCTTCGAGTCTAATCTGACTCATAGTGACTCCCATTAATTTTCCAAGGTGATAAATCTTTACAGAAGTAGATTCCCTTATCTTCCTTCCACAGAGTGCTTGGTGGGTGTGTTTCACCAACTTTCTGGTTAATGGTCAAGTGCCTTATGCACTGCACCATGAGTGCTCTTTTTTGGTACAGTGATTCTGTATTTCTTCCATCTTCTTTTAATGTTTCCTGCATCATACAATATTTTACCCATAGAATTCTTCAATATTGCAATTGAAGACTGGAAATTTTTCTTCAGTTCATTTGGCTTGAGAAATGCCCACCATCTTCCACCCTTTTGGTTTTCTAACTCTAGATCTTTGTACATTTCAATGTAGTACTTTCTCTTTTCGAGCCACCCTTTGATATCTTCTGTTCAGTTATTTAATTTCATCATTTCTTCTGTTTACTTTAGCTACTTTATGTTCAAATGGAAGTTTCAGAGTCTCCTCTGACATCCATTTTGGTCTTTTCTTCCTTTCCTGTCTTTTTAATGACCTTTTGCTTTCTTCATGATATCATCCCCAAAACTTGTCTGGTCTTTGGTCACTGGTGACCAATACCAGAAAATCTATTCTTCAGATGGTCTCTAAATTCAGGTGGGATGCATCAAGGTCATATTTTGGCTCTGATGGACTTGTTTTATTTTTCTTCAACTTCATCTGGAACTTGTATATGACCAATTGACTGTCTTTTCCATAGTCAGCTCCTTGGCTTGTCTTAATGATAACACTGAACTTCTCTCACCTCTTTGCACAGATATGGTTGATTTGAGTCTTGTGTATTTTGTCTGGTGAGATACACACGTATGGTCACAGATTATGTTGTTGAAAAACATATTTGCAATGAATGAGTCCTTGGTCTTACAAAATTCTATCATGCAATCTCTGATGTCATTTCCATGACCAGGGCCATATTGTCCAACTACCAGTGCTTCTTAGTTTTTGAATTTGCATTCCAATCACCCATAATTACCAAGGCAACTTGATTGTGTATTTGGTCAATGTTAGACTGCAGATGTTGGCAAAAATCTTCATTTTCTCCACATTTGGCTTTAATATTTGGTGTGTAAATTTGAATAAGAGTAATATTAAACTGATCTTCCATGTAGGTGTATGGATATCATCCTATCACTGAGAACATTCCACTTCAAGATAGATCTTGAAGTATTCCTTTTGATGATGAATGTGATGTCATTCTTCTTCAATTTGCCATTCTCAGCACATTAACCCATAAGATTGTTTGATTCAAAATGACCAATACCAGTCCATTTCAACTCATCAGTGCCTACAATCAATCTTTATAAATTTAATTTAATTTTTGACAACTTCCTATTTAGCTAGAGTTAGACATTGGACATACCATGCTCGTTATTGATGAATATTTACAGGTCTTTCTTCCCACTTTGAGTCATGCCTCATCAGCAAATGAAGTCCTGAATGCTTTACTCCATCCTCATCATTAAAATTGACTCTACCAGTCATATTTTAAATGCCTTGCAACCTGAGGGGCTTATCTTCTGACACTGTATCAGACAATGGTTCACTGCTATTCACAAAGTTTTCCAGCAACATATCAGACAGTGTTTCTCTGCTACTCACAAGGATTTCAGTGGCAATTATTTTTTTCCCCAGAAATATCCCTATCCTTCTTCCCAGTGTGCCTTAGTCTGTAAGCTCTGCTGAAATCTGTCCACCATGGGTGACCCTCTTATTATTTGCAATACAGGTGGCACAGCATCCAGCCTCACAGTATGTAAGACTTTGAAGTATGACAAACTGACAGACTAGTGGTGGAGAAGACCACTTTATTAAGTACTATTTTACCTTCTTTTTTTTTTTTTTTTCAAATTAAGTCCTTAAACCCTGTTATATTTTAAAACTCTTAAATTAATTCCTAAAAAAAAACTCACTGCCATAGAGTTGATTCCAACTCACAGCAACCCTCACTGGGTTTCCAAGGCTATACATCTTTATGGAGGTAGACTGTCTCATCTTCCTTCTGTGGAATGGCTGGTGGGTTTGAACTGCTGACCTGGTTAGCAGCCAAATGCCTTAAGCACTTTGTCAGAGCTCTTTCAACTCCTAGTCAGATTAAAAGAAATGTAAACCAAGAGTGATAAAGTCTCCTTCAGGAATGAGTATTTGCTATAACATATTAGGATCCAGTAGGGACTCAACTACCTGGGGAGAAAATATTCTATCTGAAAGGATTAAACCAATTCCTAAAAAGGTCAAAGAAAACATATCTGTCAACATATTACTTATGGACCCACCCTCCCAGATGCATACCTACCAACTTACTTGAGATGATAGAAAAAGAAATAAAATATGAATAGAAAATGATAGAAAGCAAAGGGTAAAAGGAAAAAATATATATATTTTTTTAAACACTCTATGTGAATGTGTGTGTATATGTGTATGTATAATAGAAGGGAAACTATAAAATAAATGTATTTTATACATTTATTAAACTCTATTAAAAGATACAAGTATTAAGATAAGAAGCAATAATTCAATAGTTCAATAATAGCAATTCAATAATATCAATAGTTCAGGTCTTTCACAACTTTGGTTCTAACATAATGCACTGCACTATGGCATTATAATGACATATCAAGGTATTGGGTAGTATTAGTAAAGATATTTGATATCTTTACTTTGGTAATGATAATCACCCACCATATTACCCTTTTGCCTGGTTTTCATGGATACCCTTAATTTTTGCATTTCTCAAGAAACTTCTCTGATTTCCTGCATTTCTAAAATTTTTACTTATCATAGTCACTTCCACATTTAATACTTGTTGTTGTTGTTGTTGTTTGCCTTTGAGTCAGCTCCGACTCATAGCGACCCCTCCTTGGGTTTCTGAGGCAGTATCACTACGGAAGTAGGATTGCCCAACCTTTCTTCCAAGATTTAATACTTAGCCTCTACTATTTACTAATTCTTCAAGAGCTGGTTTATATCTCTGGTCAAATTGTGAACTCACTAAGAACAAGAGTTATGCCTTAAATCTTGATAATCAACAGTTTTTTCAGCACTTTAAATGAATCCAAAATTGGCACTCACTTTATTGATTATCATGTTCACTTATAACAAAGTTTCTATTTGGATGTAAAGAGGGAAATAAGCAAGTTAGGATATGTTTTCCTGCATTCTTCAATCTCATGACACTTTGAAAGTTGTTGTTTAAGATTTCTTTGACTCTAGTACACAATTCAAGTCATCTTCACTTGACTTGAAGATGACGTGAAGATGCTTGAAGCACTTAACTGAGAAGTTAAAGACTACAGTCAGTATGGACTATATGTCAACATAAAGAAAACAAAAGTGCTCAACAAGCAACATCATGATAAATGGACAAAAGGTAGAAGTTGTGAGAGACTTTGTTTTACTTGGATCCACAATCAACACTCATGGAAGCAGCAGTCAAGAAATCAGACATGGTATTACACTGGATAGTCTGCTGCAAGAGACCTATTTAAGGTGTTAGGGAAAAAGATGTTATTTGGAAGACTAAGGTGAGCCTAATCAAAGTCATGGTATTTTCATTAGCCTCATAAGCTGGTGAAAGCTGGACAATGAATAAAGAAGATCACAGAAGAATTGATGCATTTGAATTGTAGGGCTAGTGAAGAATACTGAAAGTATCACTGACTGCCAGAAGAACAAACAAATCTGTCCTGGAAGAAGTGAAGCTAGAAGGCTCCTTTGAAGTAGGAATGGTCAGACTTTGTTTCACTTATTTAGGTCGAGTTGTCAGAATGCACTAATCCCTGAACAAGGATATGATGCTTGGTAAAATAAAGGGTCAGCAAAAAAGGGGAAGACCCTCAATGAGATGGAGTGACACAGTAGCTGCAACCATGGTGTCAAGCATAGCAAGGATTATGAGGATGGAGTGGGCAGTGTTTCATTCTGTTATACACATGGTTGCTTGAATAGGAGCTGATTTGGCAGCACCTAACCACAAGTATACAATTGACTTTAAATCTTTTTATATAACCATGTTTCTGTGTCCTATAAAATGAAAAGCATTGTGAAATTCCAAAATAGCCTTTTTTTTTTTGACTGACTGGAGTCAAAATTTGAGACAAATTTGGAAGATCTCTAATAAATCTAAAATACAGTTTTGTTCAAAAATAACCTTGGAAACTGGATTAAAGATAACATGTTAATAAAATAAAATTAACCCATTTCCACCTTATCAAAGGTTCTGTAAGTTTGCAATACTTATTTTTAATTTATTGTTATTACAGGGGGATTGAATGTGTTGCAAGCTTCTACTGCATCTTACCAAGCAGAACTTGATAAACAGAGAAAGACTGGGAAGTTGACTAATAAAATTCCCATACTTTAAAATGAGTAGTTGACAAGAAAGCCAAGTAGTGATAGCAATAACAATGAGAAATATTTTTTATGGCTCTGCTTTAGATGCTGTCTTTCACTATTAAAGTAAAAGTCTCTTTCTGGAGACTAGTTGAAGAAAATCTGAGCCAAAGGGAATATTTAGTGTTAGCACACTATTACATTATACTAGCAATTTATACACACAGGTCTTTTAGAAAAAAGAAGATAGTTCAAAGCACACTGTATGAAAAGATAGAATAGTGTGTTCAGGGCTATTTCAAGTTTTTTGAGGCCAGTGGAGATATTCCAGGATTTGAAGTTTAACTTGATGGCTTAGAAAAAGGAAGAGTGATCTGGAGGTAATGATGGATGATCAAATTAAAGGATTCTCTATATCTAGAGTTCAATCTCCATCTCTTTCTCTCTCTCTCTCTCTCTCTCTCTCTCTCTCTCTCTCTCTCTCTCTCTCTCTCTCTATATATATATATATATATATACACATATACATATATGATCTAATGCTAATGTTCATCAACTACATACATAAAAATATTATATATAGTAATACTAATATATGGTAATGTATAATCTACTAGAAATCAGTAGAGGATCAGTTTTTGGAAACTGCATTTAGACTCACAGAGTTCTTAATTATCTGAGGCACAGAGTATTTTTTTTTTTAATGCAATGTATGTATTCCTTTCTTTATGAATCAAATATACTACAACTAAACTCAGCCAAAATCAAATACTAATATATATACATACACATATATATGTATGTATGTATATTAGTCTATTAGTTAAATAAACTAATAAAAATAAAGGCCAATTTAATTTTTATGATGTAAGTTTATTTTTCCCACTGATTATTATAATATCAAGGCAGTTTCCAAAAGTTCAATTGAAGAGATTTGGTTGTAATCAGTTCAATTAAGATCGAACAATCTGTAAAGTCCCTATTCTTTTACAGTGGTAAATTATGTCTTCCATTAATCAAATAATTTATTTCCTATCAATTAAATAATCTATTCTGTGTTCAAGTTAGTTGCAATTTATAACATTAAAAGGAGGCTGAGTATGAAATTTGAAGGAAGATTGTTCATGACCAGTATCAAGCAACAAGAAGTATATGATGGGTGCATTTTGTGATTCAGGAATTAAATATTTGAATGGTCCCCACATTTGATTATCCAGAAATAAATGAGAGATGTTACAAATTGGATCTATCAAGTTGGAAGTGGGAGACAGAGAAGAATTAGGAACCAGGGTAAAGCCTAGCTGGCCATAGATGAGAAAACACAAAAGTGAGGCATCTTATTAATTTGGCTGGACACATTGCTCTCTCCAAACAAATTGGTACATTGATTCATTTATCATTCAACAAACATTTGTTTGTGCTTGTTCTTGTATCTCAGCAACTTAAGTAAATAAAGAGAGACAAGGACCTCGTGGAACCAAAGTTGATGTGTAGTGATATTTGTTTAATGAGCATGGGCATGAGGAAGGTTTTCCTGGGTACAGTGTCCAAGATTTAACTATAAAGCAAGGGGGCCCTTGGGAGCAATGAATGAGCCAAACATGAATGTTTTTGTTGTTGTTCTGTGCCGTTGAATCGGCCCCAACTCATAGCAACCCCTCCTTGGGTTGTCGAGGCAGTATCACTACGGAAGTAGATTGCCCAATCTTCCTTCTGAAGAGTGGCTGGTGGGTTTGAACTGCCAGCCTTCTGGTTAGCAGTCAACTGCCTTAGGCATTATGCTACCAGAGCTCCCAACATTAATGTTAGGAAACCTAAAATCCACATCTGGTTGGAGAGCTTATTTTTAAGCTCTTCTGGATGTGATTTTGTGCCAGCCACTTAAGTAAAGATTTACTTAGAAACTGAGGAATTAGTAAACTGGAATGAAAAGCATCAGTGGTCTCAGCTGTGCAAAGGTAGAAACTAACAATAACCCTGCCTCTGCTATCAACCTCAATAAACTTCATAGGTCATAGGATTTTGTTATTTTAGCGGGCCATTCATATTTGTTCAGGCAGATGTTATGTAATTGATGAGAAAAAGAAGTTGTAAAAATTTTCTCTGGTGGTGTAGTTGCTAAGGCGTTTGCTTGCTAAACAAAAGGTTGTTGGTTTGAACCCACCAGTTGCTTCTCAAAAGAAAGATGGGGCAATCTGCTTGAATAAAGATGTACAGTTTTGGAATCTCAAAAGGGAGTTTCTATGAGTTGGAGCTGACTAAATGGCAGAGTTTAAGAAGTCTTAACTGATAAACAATAGAATGGGAATCCTCAAGTAGATGTTGGTGTTAGGTGTCGTCAAGTAATCTACAATGCCTAGCAACCCTACAGCAGAACAAAACAGTACCCAGTCCTGTACCAGCCCCAAGATTCTTGCTATACCTGTGCCCACCATTGTAGCCACTGTGCCAATCCATCTTGTTGAGGGCCTTCACCTTTTTCCTTGACCTACCACTTTACTAAGCATGATATCCTTCTCTAGGGAATGGTCCCTTCTTACAACATGACCAAAGTAGGTGAGACAAAGTCTGTCTATTCTCACTTTCAAGGAGTATTCTAGCTGCACTTCTTCCAGGACTGATTTCTTAGTTCTTTTAGCAGTCCATGGAACTTTCAGCATTCTTTGTTAATACCACAACTCAAAATCATTGATTCTTCTTTGGTCTTCCTTATTCATTGTCCACCTCTCATGTGCATATGAGGCCATTGAAAATACCATGGCTTGGGTGAGGCAAAACTAGTCTTCAAGGAGATATCTTTGGTCTTCAGCTCTTGAAAGAGGTCTTTCACAGCCAATTTGCCCAAACTATCTGTCCTCTGATATCTTGACTGCTGCGTCCATTGGCATTGATTGTAGAACTAAGTAATATGAAGTCTTTGACAACTTCAATCTTTCCTCCATTTATCATGATGCTGCTTATTGGTCCAGTTGTAAGGATTTTTGTTTTCTTTATATTTAAATGTAATCCATACTGCAGGCTGTACTCTTCAATCTTCATCAGTAAGTGTTTAAAGCCATCTTCATTTTCAGCAAGCAAAATTGTGTCATCAGCATATTGCAGGTTGTTAATGAGTCTTCCTCCTATCCTGATGCCATGTTCTTCATATAGTCCACCTTCTCAGATCATTTGCTCAGCATACAGATTGAATAAGTATGGTGAAAGGATACAACTCTGACACACTGCCTTCTTGATTTTAAACCATGCAGTGTACCCTTGTTCTGTTCGAATGACAGCCTCCTGGTCTAAGTACAGGTTCCCCATGAGCATAATGAAGTGTTCTGGAATTCCCATTCTTCTCAATGTTATCCATAATCTGTTAAAATTCATATATCTGAATGCCTTTGCACAGTCAATAAAACACAGGTAAACATGTTTCTGGTATTCTTTGCTTTGAGCTAAGGTCCATATGACATCAACTATGAATATTTCTCATT
This sequence comes from Orycteropus afer afer, assembly GCF_000298275.1. NCBI lineage: Eukaryota > Metazoa > Chordata > Mammalia > Tubulidentata > Orycteropodidae > Orycteropus > Orycteropus afer. Next base: position 794,973 of record NW_006921773.1, on the reverse strand, counting down.
CCATATTCTCTTCTGAGTCCAGCTTAAATTTCTTGAATTTCTCTGTCAATGTACTGATGCAATCATCTTTGAATTATCTTCAGTAAGATTTTACTTTTGTGTGATAGCAACAATATTGTTTGATAATTTCCACATTCTGTGGGATCACCTTTGTTTGGAATGGGTAAAATATGGATCTCTTCCAGTCAGTTGGCCACATAACTGTCTTCCAAATCTCTTGGCATAGCTGAGTGAGTGCCTCCAGCATGGCATTTCTTTGTTGAAACATCTCAATGGGTATTTCATCAATTCCTGGAGACTTGTTTTCACCAATTTCTTCAGTGAAGCTTCAGCTTCTTCACTCAATATCATTGGTTCTTGATCATTTGCCACCTCCTGAAATGGATGAATATCAACCAGTTCTTTGTAGCACAGTGACTCTGTGTATTCCTTCCATCTTCTTTTGATGTTTCCTGCATCATTCAATATTTCCCATAGAATCTTTCAATATTGCAACTCAAGGTTTAAATGTTTTCCTCAGTTCTTTCAGCTTGAGAAATGCTGAGTGTGTTCTTCCCTTTTGGTTTTCTAACTCTAGGTCTTTGCACATTTCATTATAATAATTGACTTTGTCTTCTCAAGCTTCTCTTTGAAATCTTCTGTTTAGCTCTTTTATCTTGTCATTTCTTCCATTTGCTTTAGCTACTCTCTGTCCAAGAGCAAATTTCAGAGTCTCTTCTGACATCCATCTTGGCCTTTTGTTCCCTTTTTGTCTTTTTAATGACCTTTTGCTTTCTTCATGGTTGATGTTCTTGATGTCTTCCCACAATTCTTCTGGTTTTTGGTCATTGGTGTTCAATGTATCAAATCTATTCTTTAGATGGTCTCTAAATTCAGGAGGGGTATATTCAAGGTCCAGTCCAAACCTCCTAGACACTCCTCGGAAGGAAGGTTGGGCAATCTACTTCCATAATGACACTGCCTTGGCAACCCAAGGAGGGTCACTATGGGTCAGGCCCGACTTGACGGCACATAACAACAACAACAAAAACATATTCAAGGTCATATTTTGTCTCTTATGGAGTTGTTTAAATTGTCTTCAGTTTCACCTTGAACTTGCATATGAGCAGTTGATGGTTTGTTCCATAATCAACTCCTGCCCTTGTTTTGTCTGAAGATATTGAGCTTCTCCATCACCTCTTGCCTCAGATGTAGTCAATCTGATTCCTGTGTACTCCATCTAGCAAAGTCCATGTGTATAGATGCCATATGTGTTGTTGAAATGAGATATTTGCAATGAATAAGTCATTGATCGTGCAAAATTCTATCATGCTATCTCCAGCATTATTTCTTTCACCGACGCCAAATTTTCCAGCTACTGATGATTCTTCTTCATTTCCAACTTTTGCATTCCAATCACCAGTGATAATCAGCACATCTTGATTGCATGTTCACTCAATTACAGACTGCAGAAATTGGTAAAAATATTCAGTTTCACACCTTTGGTGGTTGGTGCATAAATTTGAATAATAATAGTATTAACTGGCCTTCCTTACAGGCATGTCAATATTATCCAATCACTGAGAGCACTGTATTTCAGGATAGAGTTCGAAACATTCTTTGTGATGATGAATGCCATGCCATCCCTCTTCAATTTGTCATTCCCAGCATAGCAGATCATATGATGTCTGATTCAAAATGGCCAACACCAGTCCATTTCAGATCACTAACACCTAGAATATCAATCTTGATGCATTCCATTTCATTTTTGGTAGCTTACAATGTTCTTAGATTCATATTTCATACTATCCATGTTCTGATTACTAATAGTTGTTTGCAGCTCTTTCTTCTCATTTTGAGTTGTGCCGCATCAGAAAACGGAGTTCCTGAAAGCTCTACACTCTCCACAGCATTTTATATAGTGATACTGCCTCATAAACCCAAGGACAGGTCTCTATGAGTTAGAACTGACTCCATGGCAGTCATTGCATTTGTATATGTATACATATACATATCTCACTCCCATTGAGTCTATCTTGACTCATAGCAACCACTCCTTGGGCTTCCAAGGCAGTATCTCTGTGGAAGTAGATTGCCCAATCTTCCCTCTGTAGAGTGGCTGGTAGGTTTGAACTGGCAACCTTCTGGTTAGCAGTCAAATGTCTTAGGCACTATGCCACCAGAACTCCTACTTATATGTGTATGTATACATATAAGTATATATGTATTTGTATGTATATTTATAATTTATATGTGTGTTGGGGACCAAGAAAAAGACTCCCAAAAGAATATGATTGCAAGGCACATGTTCTAATTACAGTGAAGAGATGATAAGGCCTCTCTTGTGATTGAGTGTTTGCTTTTAGAGATGGCCAGGCCTCTCTATGGTTGAATGTTGCTTTAAAAGATGGAAAGGTCTTTCTCACTGTTAAATACTTAATTGGCAAAACATCAAAGTATTAAAAGTAGATGTTATTCTCCATGTTTTTATTTTATATTTTGCATCACTGTCTCCTAGTAAACATTTATCATTTTACACTCCTTATTCCTGAGAAGACTTCTGTGATTGTTTTAATGACCCTGTTGTCCTTGAGCATGTAGAGGAGTAAAACTTTAGCTCTGTAGAGAATACACTGATTGTATGACTTCCAAGATTAATGATGTAATCATGTACAAACATATAAATAAAGTAGAACAAAGGCATCAGGGGTCGCTCTTGCAGAGCATGCAGGGCGTCCACCTGGCCCCCATTCCTGTAAAATAATAATAATAATAAAAACATTAATCCTTTCATGTCACTTCATTTCATGACCTGTGTGGTTTTGCTGGACATGGCATATGTGTGTATGTATATATATATATATATATATATATATATATATATATATATATATATATATATATATATATATATATATATATATATATATATATATATATATATCAAGTGATTAGATTTTAATTGGCACTATATGTGGGACTAAACATGGATGCCAATTCGGAAGTGAATCTGAAGATTAAAGACTACAGTCTGCAGTATGGTTTACACATCAACATAAAGAAAATGAAAATTCTCACAACTGGGTCAATAGGCAGCATCATGATAAATAAAGAAAAGACTGAAGTTGTCAAAAATTTCATATTACTTTGTTCCACAATCAACACCCATGGAAGCAGCAATCAAGAATTCAGATGTCATATTGCACTGAGAAAATATGCTGCAAAAGGCCTTTTTCAAGTGTTGAAGAGCAAAGATGTCTCCTTGAAGACTAAGGTGCACTTAACGCACACCGTGGTATTTTCAATCTCCTCATATGTGTGTGAAAGCTGGACAATGAATAAAGAAGACCAAAGAAGAGTTGATATTTTTGACTTGTGGTGTTGGTGAAGAATGCTGCTAGAAGAATGAACAAATCTGCTCTGTTAGAAGTGCAGCTGGAATGCTCCTTGGAGGTGAGAATAGCCAGTCTTTGTCTCACTTACTTTGCTCATGTTGTCTGAAGGGAGCATTACCTGGAGAAGAATATTATGCTTGGTAAAGCAGAGGGTCAGTGAAATAGGTGAAGGCCCTCAACAAGATGGATTGACACAGTGGCTACAATCATGAGCTCAGGTATAGCAAGGATTGTGAGGATGATACATGACCAGGCAGTGTTTTGTTCTGTTGTACATAGAGTCACTATGAGTCAGAGCCAATTTGACATCACCTAACAACAATAACACAACATACAAATTCTGAAGAGAAATGTGAGGATTAGAACTAAGGTACTGAGTTGACTCTGACTTGATCACCCCATGAGCATTAGAGTAGAACTCTGCATCAATAGGATTTTCAATGGTTGATTTTTTTAAAGTAGCTAACCAGGTTTTTCTTCCCAGGTGCCTCTGAGTGGATGGTGCAGGACTGAACAGTGTTCCATTCTGTTGTACACTGAGTTTCTGTAAGTCAGAACCAACTTAACGACCCCTAACAGCAACAATATTAGCTCAGGAGTAATAAAGACGCAAACGTAAGACATATTTTCTCTTTCTTCAAAGTCTGTATACCTTAACTGGATATTTCTTTCTCATTTCTCAATGATCACTGTGTTTTTTTGCTTGATATCCAGGAACTAAAAAAAATAAATAAATAAAACAATGTTGTTTCATGTTCTGTATATTTTGAAGGTTGTTTTTGATATTATGGTACAAACTGTACTTGCTATTCTATCTTGGTCATAAGTTTATGTGACCTATTAAATGTTTAAATATGGAGAAAAAAAGACTTTCCAAAGTAAAAATAAAATTTAAAAAATCTTCATATTATAAAAGGAAGGAAGGACATTTTGAGAAATGCATAAATAATCCAAACCATAATGGAAAAACTATGTAATTGACTACATTAAAATTTGAACTTTTTTCATGGAAGATACTGTGAAAAACGTGAGATTACAAGCTCCATATGATTTATATGTTTACACTATATATTACTGTTGTTTTTAGGTGCCATCAAGTCAGTTCTGACACAAATGATCCTATGTATAACAGAACTAAACACTCCCCAGTCCTGCACCATTGTCATAGTCATTGCCATGCTTGAGACCATTATAGTATTCACTGTGTTCATCCATCTCATCAAAGGCCTTTCTCTTTTATTCTACTTTACTAAGCATGATGTCCAACAACAGGAACCGGTCCTTCCTGATAACCTGTCTGAAATATGAACCACAAAGTCTTGACATCCTTGTTTCTAAAGAGTGTTCTGACTATACTTCTTTGAAGACACTTTACTCCTCTAGCAATTGTTTGTTGTTGTTATGTGCTGTCGAGTCAGACCTGACTCACAGCAACCCCTCCTTCGGTTTCCGAGGCAGTATCACTACGGAAGTAGATTGCCCCATCTTCCTTCTGAGGAGTGGCTGTTGGGTTTGAACTCTTTGCCAGCACCATAGTTCAAAGGCATCAATTCTTCCATACTCTTCCTAATTCACTGACAAAAGTTCTCATGCATATGAGTTGATTTAAAATAACATGTTTGGGGTGAGACACATTTTTGTCCTCAAAGTGACAACTTTGCTTTTTAATACTTCAAACAAATCTTTTTCTGAAGATTTGCCCAGTGCACTACATCATTTGATTTCTTGACTACTGCTTCCATGGACATTGATTGTGGATCCAAACAAAAGGGATTTTTGACACCTTCAATATTTTGTTTGTCATGATGTTGCTTATTGACCCACTTGGGAGGATTTTTATTTTCTTTATGTTGGGGTGTACTCCATAATGAAAACTGTAGTATTTGATCTTCATCAGTAAGTGCTTCAAGTCCTCTTTGCTTTCAGCAAGCAAGGTTATGTCATCTGTGTACCACAGATTATTAATGAATTTTCCTCCAATCCTGAGGCCAAACTCTTCTTCATTTAGTCCATTTTCTCAGATAATTTGCTCAGCATGCAAATTGAATAAGTATAGTAAAAGGAAATAACCCTGACTTATACCCTTCCTGATTTTAAGCCATAGAGTATACCCCTGCACGGTTTGAACAACAATCTGTGTACACGTTCCTCATGAGCACAATTAAGTGTTCTGGAATTCCCATCCTTCACATGCTATCCATAATTTTTATGATCCACAGAGTTATTTTTTTTTTTTTACTTACATTGTGGTGAAAATATACAAAACAAGAAATTTACTGACAAAACAACATCCACATTTATAGCTCAGGGTTATTAATGACATTTTTCATATTGTGCCACCATTATTTTATTTATTTATTTATTTATTTAAATTGTGAATTGGTTGAAAATTTACAGAGCAAATTCACTTTCCATACAGCAGTTGACATACACTTTGTCTCATGACATTGACTACAATTTACTCCAATGCAACAGCTCCCCTCCCACTTCCTCCCAATAGTTACCTCTTCCCTGTGTCCATCCCTCCCTCCATGCACTCCTGCTCCCTGAGCTGTCTTCCTGTGCATAAGCAGCCCTTCCTTCTCCCATGATTGTTCTCTCCAAGGAGCATATCTACCGCAGGTAAATGTTCAACTCATATACCTGACTTTTGTTTGGCTGGAAGCCACAGGTGTGGGTTCCATTTCAGACCTGAAGGGCAGCTAGGGGCTACAGTCTCGGTGATACCACCGGGCTCTATCAGACCAGCAAACCTGGTCCCCCCCACTTTTTTTTTTCCCCAAATGATTTTGAGTTTTGTTCTACATTGTTCTCCCTCTCAATCCATGATCTCTTACATAGATCCCCCACCGAGTCATTGACAATTATAGCCAGGCACCATCTATTTCTTATGGTCTCATAGTCGTATAGGTTGCAAATCACATGTGTACCAGTCACTAGGACTAATTGTTTCCATGAATCTTTGGTTTCCTTCATTCTTCTTTACTCTGGATGAGGAGAGACCCATTGTTGCAGCTACATGGCTGCTTGCAAGCTTTTAAGATTCCAGTCTTATCAAAGTAGGAGGTGGAACAATGTTTTGTGTAGTATGTGATGCCAATTGAACTGATGTACCCTGCAACTGTGGTCACAAGCTCACAGGTTTAACTACTCACTCCCTCTGGGTAGCTGGCCATGACAAAGAAGTGACTACAATCTTCTCCCTTGTCAGATCTACTATAAACCTGGGAATTCTTACAGAACATACAAATACACTTGTAGAAACATTGTTTGCCAACCCTATACATGGTCTTGAGTACACTCCCCGCTTCATAGACACACATAATTGTTCAGCCTGTGCACCCATCTAACCACTCATATACCCGTGTTTGCCTTCATTAACAATGCAATACTGTATGTGCAAAAGGGTTCATCTTTCTTGTCTGCACCTCCCATGTACCTCTTTGTCTTCTTCTTCCTCAACGTCACCATGTCAATCACTCACAATTGATTCATTCCCCTTCTCTTCACCCAAATCAATGCTTATCTCTAACTATCTAACAGTGTTCCTTACCCTCCCCTGCCACTCCTGGTACCAACAAAGAACATTTCCTTCCATAGATAAACCTTTCCTTAACTTTTACAATAAGGGACTAATACAATATGTGTCCTTCTGTTATTGACTTTTCACTCAGCATAATGTCCTCCAAATTCATCCATATTATGTGGTGTTTTACAGACTCTACATTATTCTTTAGGGTTGCACAGTATTCCATTGTTTGTATGAACCATAGTTTGGTTATCCCTTCCTCATTAGATGGACACCTATGTTGTTTCCATCTTTTGGCTACTGTAAATAGTGTTGTGATGAATATGAGTGTGCATGTGTCTGTTCTTGTCATGGCTCTCACTTTTTAAGGGTATATATCTAGTAATGGAATGGCTGGGTCAAATGGCATTTCTAATTCCAACTTTTTAAGGAATTGCCATATCACTTTCTACAGTGGTTGTACCAACTTATAGTCCCACCAGCAGTGTATGAGAGTTCCAATCTCTTGACATCCTTGCCTATATTTGTAATTTTCTGTCTCATTAAACTTTTCTACTAGTGCTGGTATAAGGTGGTATCTCGTTGTTTTGATTTGCATCTCTCTAATGGCTAATTATCATCCACATTTCTTTATATATTTGTTGGCCACCTGAATATCCTCCTTGGTGAAGTGTCTATTCATGTCTTCTGCCCATTTTTAAACTGGACTAGTTGTCTTTTTGTTATTGAGATGTTGAAGTTTTCTATAAATTCTGGAGATAAGTCCCTTGTCAGATATACCATTGCCAAATAATTTTTCCCAATCTGTATGTTCTCTTTTGACTCTTTTGGAGAAGTGTTTGGAAGCACATACAAATTTAACTCTGAGAAGATCCCATTCATGTAGTTAGTCTTCTGCTGTGGGTGCATTTTGGGTTATTCTTGATAGTTTATTTATGCCATATATTAGGGTCCCTGAATTTGTCCCTAGTTTTTCCTTGAAGAAGTTTATAGTTTTAGGTTTCACATTTAAGTTTTCAATCCATAGTTTTTGTGCATGCTGTGAGATACAGATCTTGTTTCATTTTTTCTGTAAATGGATCTCCAGTTTTGCCAGCACCATTTATTAAACAAACATTCTCTTCCCCATTTACTGGACTTAGATCCTTTGTCAAAGATCAGCTGACCATAAGTCAGTGGATCTATTTCTGGGTTCTCAATTCTATTCCATTGGTCTATGTATCTGTCATTGAACCAATACCAGGCAGTTTTGGGTACTGTGGCTGTACAGTAGGTTTTGAGATCTGGCAGTGTGAGATGTCCTACTTTGTTCTACTTCTACAATAGTGCCTTGATTATCCAAGGTCTTTTTCCTTTCCGTATAAAGTTAGTGACTGTTTTTGCATATTCTTACAGAATGTTGTTGATAGGATCTGGATTGGGATTGCATTGTATGTATAGATTGGTTTGTGTAGAACTGACATTTTCACAATATTCAATCTTCCTATCCACAAGCATGATATGTTCTTCCATTTATGTAGATCTCTTCTGGTTTCTTGAAGTAGTTTTTTATAGTTTTCTGTGTACAGGTCTTTTGTGTCCCTGGTAAGATTTATACCCAAGCATTTTATTTTTTGGTAGCTATTGTTAAAGGTTTTGATTTCCTTATTTCTTTTTCAGCAATTTCTTTGCTGGTCTGGAGGAATCCAACAGATTTTTGGATATTAATCTTGTATCCTGCCATGATGCTAAATCTCTCAATTAGTTCCAGTTGACTTTTGATTGAGTCTCTTGGGTTTTCTAGATATATGATCATGTCATCAGCAAATAGTGATAGTTTGACTTCTTCCTTACCAATTTGGATGTCTTTGATTTCCCTTTCTTGCCTTATTGCCCTGTCTAGGACTTCCAATACAATGTTGAATAGAAGTGGTGATAGAAGGCATCATTGTCTGGTTCCTGTTTACAAGAGGAATGGTTTCAGTCTCTCTCCATTGAGAATAATGTTGGCTGTTGGTTTTGCATAGATGCCCTTTATTATGTTGAGGAATGTCCCTTC
>NW_006921773.1:773913-785192 GCF_000298275.1 Orycteropus afer afer | reverse complement strand
TCCATCTTATTGATTTTTTTCTATTGTCTTTTTATTTTCTTTTTCATTTGTTTCCACTTGAATCTTTATTATTTCTTTTCTTCTGGTGACTGTAGATTTTTTTTGTTGCTCTTTTTCTAATTTCTGGGGATGATAGGTTAAGGTCTTGACTTTGGCTCTTTCTTCTTTTTTGATGTGTGCATCTATTTCTATCAATTGCCTTCTGATCACTGCTTTTGTTGTGTCCCAAAGATTTTGGTATTTTGTGTTTTCATTCTCATTTGATTCAAAGATTATTTTTTTAATTTCTTTTTTTATTTCTTCTATTGCCCAGTCATTTTGGAGGAGGGTATTATTCAGTTTCCATTCATTTGTTCTTTTTGTATTGGTTTTCCCAATGTTAATTTCTAAATAGAATTATGATCTGAGAAGATGCTTTACAGTATTTCAATATTTTTAAATTTATTGAGGTTTCATTTGTGGCCTAACATATGGTCTATCATGGAGAATGTCCCATTGTACCGTGTGTGCTAGAAAAGAATGTGTATGTTGCTGTTGTTGGGTAAAGTGCTCTGTAGATGTCTATAAGGTCAAGTTGGTTGATAAGGTTGTTTAGTTCTTCTGCATCTTTGTTGAATTTCTTCCCAGATATTCTATTTCATAGAAAGTCATGTAGTAAAGTCTCCTAGTATTACTATGAAGTCATCTATTTGTCTTTTCAATTCTATTAAAGTCTGATTTCTATATTTTGGGGCTCTTTTGTTGGGTGTATAATATTCATGATGATTGTCTTCTTCTTCATTTGATCTTGTAACCATTATATAATATCCTTCCTTGTATCTTATGATTGTTATTGTCATAAGGTCTATTTTATCAGAAATTAATACTGTCACTCCTCCCTTTTTTGGTTGTCATTTGCCTGATAGATCTTTTTCCAACCTTTGATTTTTAGTCTATTTTTACCTCTGTATCGAAGGTCAGTCTCTTAAAGACAGCATATTGAAGGGTCGTGTTTTCTTAACCCATATGGAACTCTCCATCTCTTGAGTGGTTCTTTTAATTCATTTATATTCACTGTAATTATCAATAAGTAAGAATTTATTGATGTCATTTTGTTATGTATTTTTTCTTGGTGTTGCTGATTTCTTTGTTCCATGTAATTTCTGTGCTGAGTTCATTTCATTTATGAATTGTGTTATTATCTCATTCATTGTTATTATTTTAGTATTTGCTAAATATTTCTGTTTGTCCTCTTTTTTTATTTTGATGCAAGGTTTTCACTTTTCTTTGAAGTTACCTTGTGATTTGCTATTTTCTTCACAAGTTTAAAACAGTCTGTTAATCTTGCAATGGTCGTTTTCCTCAATACTTAAGAGTCCTCTAATGACACTACTTATTCCCTCTTTTTGGTTTCTAGTTGTCCTCATTTACCAATTGCTGCCTCTGGTTTCCTGTTTCCAGTCTTATATATTTTACTTTGGATGCTTCCATAACTGGGTTGGTTTCTGGGTTATGTCATCATGTGTGTTAATCATTGGTTGTTGCTTGCTGTTGTTGGTTCTCTGTCTGGAGGACTCCCTTTTGTATCACTTGTAAGGTTGGTCTGGTTTTAACAAATTCCCTTAATTTCTGCTTATCTGGCCATCTCCTAATTTCACCCTCATGTTTAAAGGACAAATTTTCTGGGTATATAAATCTTGGCTGGATTTTTTTTTTCTTTCAGAGTTTTCTATATATCATCCCATTGTCTTCTTGCCTTCATAGCTTCTGCAGAGAAATCAGAGCTTAGTCTTACTGGTTGCCATTATAGTTAACTTATTTATGAGTTTGCTTTTTTCATGTATGAGGTACTTGATGTCATTCCACAATTTGTCTTCTCTTTGATCATTAGTGTTCAATGCATAACATTTATTCTTGAGGTAGTCTCTAAATTCATGTGGGATATACTTATGGTAATACTTTTGGCTCTTGTAGACTTGTCTTAATTTCCCTCAGCTTCAACTTGAACTTGCATATGAGCCATTGATAATCTGTTCTGCAGTCAGCCCCTTACCTTTTACTGACTGATGATATTAAACTTCTCCATCATCTCTTTCTATAGATATAGTCAATTAGGTTCCTGTGTGTTCCATTTGCTGAGGTCTGTGTGTGTAGATCCACCAATCCCATTACTTGGAATATATGCTAAAGAAGTGAGAGTCAGGACAAGAACAGATATATGAACACCTATGATCATCACAGCACTGTTTACAATAGCAAAAAGATGGAAACCACCTAGGTGCCCATCAACAGAAGAATGCATAACCAAACTATGGTACATACACACAATGGAATATTCTGCAACAATAAAAAATAATGTAGAATCTGTAAAACACCACATAATGTGGATGAACTTGGAGAACATTAAGTTGAGTGAAATAAGTCTATCAGAGAAGGACAAATATTGTATTAGTTCATTATTGTAAAAAGTCAAGGAAAGGTTTATGTATGGAAGGCAATGTTATTGGTTACCAGGGGTGGGAGGGGAGGGGAGGGAACCCTGCAAAAAATGAATAAAATAAAAAGTGAGTGTATTTTAAATGAGTAAAGGCTATGTGATTCAAAGCATGTAAATGAATAAAAATCTCCATGGCTCAGATAAAATTTTATTTATCTGCAAATTCTAGATATGCTGTATAGAAGAAGAGAGACCTATTTATTTTCATATCCTACTTTATCCCCAATAACTAGAACCATGTCTACTTCATATAAATTACTCAAGAAATATTTTTCAGAATAACTCTGTATTATCAATAAGGGATAGGAGAAAGGTAATAAATGTATCATCTTTCTATTCCTACTATGAATCTTACTTGATTATATAGTTATATTTGTTTTGCTAACATATTTGAAAATGTTTTACTACATATGTATAACATATTGTCTGTAAATCTCTTTGTGTATCAGATTTTCATCATGTTATTCAAATTGGTAAAATTATTTGAGAAGTTGTTAATATTTTAAAATATGCCCTGAGAGTTAAAGAGGATAGAAATGAATTTTCAGAGAACCTAATATTAAAACCTTTTGTATGAAATTCCTCTTGTTTGCTTAGTTCTTTGACATCTCTTTTAGCTTCTTATACTATTATTTAGATATTATTAGTAGAAATTCAATTATTATATTTATTCTTACATATTTTTCTTTAAATTAAAATTTCCTTACAGATAGTTGATTTCATTGTACTTTTCAAGTTACACTTTTGATTTTTGTTTTTAAATCATCTCCATGTCAATGCTGATATAACCCTTTTCTCAGACATAATATTTTGAAAATTTACCTTCTTTTTTTACTTGAATGACTTTATTTGGATTTGTCTATTTCATTGATGTTATTTAGCAAAATTATATCCTAACTCTATCATTGCTATTTTTGTTGCCATTGCTGTTGTAGAATAAATTACATGCAGATTTTATTATTTTTTATCATTTTTATTTACTTTCTATCATTTTAATTTTATTATCTTATATTTTTTTCTCTCTTGCTATTTTTTTTCCTAATTTTACTAGTTACAACTGTTCATACAGTTTTGCCAATAATGTTCTTATTTGTAATATATATCATATTCATTAATAATAATTTGGAATTATAATTTGTAATTTTAATTAATTCTGTTATCCAAGGAGACTTATAGTTTACCAACTTAAAAATGGCTAAATTAACTTACTCAGTTATCATTTATTCAAAAGGTCTATCAGTTTCTGAATAAATCTATTTCCTGGAAGATAATGTATGCTCCATAAATAAATATTGCTGTTAAAGTCTAGCTCTGTTAATTGAAGTTGTTGAAGAATATAGTTGATATAATTTCAGAATTGGGAATGCCCTGAGATTTTTTTGGTGTATAATATTGATATTTATTTTTCTTCCCAGAACATTTATAAAGTAAACATGTATTCATTATTTATAGGGTAAAATTTGAAATAAATAAATTAATGAATCGGCTAATGTATGATCCAAAACCCATTGCCATTGATTCGATTCTGACTCATAATGACCCAATAAGACAGAATATAACTGTCTCATAGGGTTTCCTATGCCATAATTTTTACAGTAGCAGATTGTCACATCTTTGTTCTATGGAGTGGCTGATGAGTTTGAACAGTTGACCTTTCTGTTAGCAGCCAAGTTCTTAACCACTGCACCACCAGAGCTCCTTTTTATATAAATGCAAGTGTATGAACCTCGACTGAAAGCAAAGAATACCAGAAAGATGTTTACCTATGTTTTATTGACTATGCAAAGGCAAACAAATTATGAATAACATTGCAAATGATGGGAATTCAAGAATACTTAAATGTGCTCACGAAGAACCTGTACATAGACCAAGAGGCAGTTGTTTGAACAGAGCAGAGGGATACTGTGTAGTTAAAATCAGGAAACATGTGTGCCAGGGTTAGATCCTTTCACCATACTTATTCAATCTGTGTGCTGAGCAAATAATCTGAGAAGATGGACTATATGAAGAAGCACATGACATCAAGAGTGGAGGTGTCTTATTAACAGCTTGCGATATACAGATGACACAAACCTTCTTGCAGAAAGAGAAGAAGACTTAAAGCACTTACCAATGAAGATCAGGTACCACATAGCCTTCAGTATAGATTACACCTCAACATAAAACAAAAATCCCCACAACTAGACAAATAACCAACATCATGATTAATGGAGAAAAGATTGAAGTTGTCAAAAGATTTCATTTTACTTGGATGGACAATCAGTGCCCATGGAGGTAGAACTAAGGAAATCCGAAGACATATGGCACTGGGCAAATCTGCTACAAAAGACCACTTTAAAGTGTTTACTAGAAATTGGTCATTTTGAAGACTAAGATGTGACTGACTCAAGGCAAGGCTTATATGCATGTGAGAACTGAGCAATGAATAAGAAATACAGAAGAATTGATTCATTTGAATTATGGTGCTGGGGAGGAATATACCATGAACTGCTGAAGAGCGAATAAAATCTGTCTTGGAAGAAACACAACTTAGAAGTGAAAATGGCCAGACTTCATCTCTCATATTTTGGTAAGGATGACAGAAGGGATCAGTCCCTGGAAAAGGATAGTATGCTTGGAAAGTAGATGATCAGTGCAAGATGAGAAGACCTTCAATGAAGATGGATTGAAACAGTGGCTGCGAAGATGTCATCAAGCATTGCAATGATTATGAGGATGGTGCAGGATCAAGCAGTGCTTTGTTCTGTTGTACATATGGTCACCATGAGTCAGAACCAACCCAATAGCATCTAATGAAAACAACAATGACTTGTGTATCAGACATGATTATCATTAAATCTTTTATCATAATTAAATTTCCATCACCTGTCTGTCTATCTATCTATCTGTCATCTCTACCTGTATCTATATTTGTGTGTTATGATCACCTACAGAGGTAGAAGGATTCGAGCCAAGGTCCGGTGTGAATATTCAGACTGATGACACTATACTTACACCAAGAAGTTTATTATTTACATAAATGAGGTCTCTGGGGAAAGCAGCTTCAAAATAGCTTGAGAGATCAAGGAAAGACTGGCCTAGGATTTTATTGTGGGTCAAGGATTGGGGTTGAGATGTTAATTTCTGCACATGCCAGGGGCTTATGTGGTTTAAATCTCCCATCAACACCAAAGGAGGAAGCATACATACTTTCTTATTGTTGTTGTTGTTATTTGCCATCGAATCAGACCCAACTCATAGCGATCCCTCCTTGGTTTTCTGAGGCAGTATCACTACGGAAGTAGATTGCCCGTCTTCCTTCTAGGAGTGGCTGGTGGGTTTGAACCACCAGCCTTCTGGTTAGCGGTCAAGTGCCTTAGGCACTATGCTACCAGACCTCCCACAAACTTTCTTTGTTTGTCCTAATGGGAGTCTTGGAAGTTCTGGTAGTGTAGTGCCTAAGGCATTTGACTGCTAATCAGAAGGCTGGCAGTTTCAAACCTATCATCAATCACTCCTCAGAAGGAATGTTGATCAATCTACTTCCGTAGTGATGCTGCCTCGGAAACCCAAGGAGGGGTCACTATGAGTCGGATCCGACTTGATGGCACATAACAACACCACCAGCAATAATGGGAGTCTCACAGGGAAGAGGGAGGTAAGCAGCCTGAGAATTGTCCTCAGTTACACATCAAATACAGAGTCAGATTCTTCATTAAAATTCACCCCTGATGTTTGGTTGATGACTATGGTATGTCGTGTTTTATTTAGTTAAATCTGAACTTCTTTAAATTAGCCTTTAGAAGTCCTGGGGAATGTAAACAGTTTGCAGTTGGCTAAGAACCTAAAGATTGTCAGTTTGATTTCACACAGTGGTTCTATCAAATAAAGACCTGCTGATCTACTTCCACAAAGATTACAGTCAATGGGATTGGAATACTGATTTAAGAGGCTTGAGATCATAGATTAGTGGAACAACTGTATCAATTGGCATAACTTAGCTCATAAAGATAATGTTCTACATCTTAGTTTGGTGACTCGTATTTGAGGTCTTAAAAGTTTGCAAGTGGCCATGTAAGGTACAACTATTGCTATCTTCCCATCTGGAGCAAAATGGAATGAAGGAAACCAGTGACTCAGAAAAGAAACTAGTCTAGAGGATTAATATCCTACATGAAACATGGGCATTTCTATCTGGAGATCAGAAAATCTAAGTGGTTCCTGGTTCCCACTACTGGCCATTCTTACCAGGGACACAAAAAAGGTCCTGGATAGAATGGGGGGGGGGGCAAATTTCAAATTTCAAAATAGGCCAGACCTACAGACCAATACAGACTGGAAGAATCCCCAAGACTATTGCCCAAAAATCCCCTTCTAACTTAGAACTAAAGCCACTCCTTGAGGTCTCCTTTCAGCCAAGTAAGAGGTTAGCTTATAAAATGAACAATATCATCCTTGAGGAATGTGTTCCATCAAACAATCAACTACACCAGACCAAGGAGTCAACATTTACCCAAAAGCAAACATGAGAAGGCAATGAGGGATGTTACATAAATGGAAATAGAACAAACAGAATGTAAATAATGAGAATTCTACCACATTGAAAAGATTGTAGGCAATGTCACAGAACAATTTGTACAAAATTTGTTAAATAGGAACCTAATTTGCTGTGTAAGCTTTCATCTAAAACACAATAAAATATTTTGAAAAATTAATAAATGAAAGAAAAATTGCAGCCAAGAAAACCCAGTGAAACAATTCTACTCTGTAACACATGAAATAGTCATGAATTGGAATAGATTTGGCAGCAATGGATGTAGTTTTGGTTTTAATTGAACCATTATGGTCCTCTATGAGCCCTGTACCCTGAGGCTGGTAAGAGAGATGAAAGTTATGTTGAATGTCTTGCTCAAGAATCCAGCATTGTGAATATATTGATAGTGAAATGAATTATCACTATCAATAACTTATGGGACTCCACAGTGGTTAAGGAGTGCCTTGTACTATAGCTATAGTGCATGTGAAGACATGCATTAACTTGAATTATAATTTAAGTACTTGTGAGGTAAGACATTTCTAGAGTTCTCTCCCTAAATTGGATAACTATGCATAAGAAATGGTCATTGCTGCTATTGGCTGAATTAGACAGCCAAGCCATTAAAAACAGTTCAAGAGTCTGTGAAAATGTGCAGATGGGACTATTTGCTGTCTAGGGCATGAATTGTTAAGATATGACCCAAAATTTGGTTAATTGTGCTGATTCCTATGCCCCATGTGTTATCAGAGTATTCCAGGTAAGAGATGAAAAATGGCAACATTCCACAGAGCTCCATAACAAGTTATAAAGTCTTTACTCTTTGTAAAATGTCTGAACTCCCATTGATGTTCACTCTGTTTCTCTGAAGGGGCAGGTAGCAAAGGAGTCTGAGAGAAGAAACCCCTTCGAGGACTGTAGTATCTAGGAAGAGATTGAGGGCAGTGGAGGCCACACTCTCATATAGGTGGGACATGACAGATAACCCAAGTATATCTCTATCCCATAACCAGGAAGTCTTAGTAGCTGAGGTTTCAGGTACTCTTTTTATGAGCCAAAGCATAATGGGCAACTGGTACTCAAGGTCACAGCCTCAGAGTCTGTGAATGCTTCTATTTCCAGGAGATGTCTCCCAGTGTGTAGCCTGCAATTGCCAGTTGTATAGCCTGGGTCTGAAGAGAGCTGTTTCATGCATAGGAAAATATGGAAATCCTGAGTCATGAGAGGAGACTGCTAAAACCTCTACAATGACATTTTGGGGCAGGAAGCACTATCAAGAGTGCTATCTATGTTGCAATTTGGACAGATTCTATACACTTTGGTCAACATCAAAAAGAATAAACAAAATCAGCATCAATAAAAGCAAAATTTGTAAAGGAGAAATATGCTGTCTTCAGAGGCCTCAACAATGATGTGAGTACTGAGAGGATCAACAGTTTTTTATGACAGTGTCAGACCGGTGCAGCCCCTGGTTTATCAAATAAATTTTGGGAGATTAACCAAAATAGTGAGACTGGCACCATTGGTCAATGCCCGTCACCTTTCTGTTAGCATTTTTATGTCCTGAAAAGAGGTTTCAAATTAATCTCTTCAGAGGAGGATATCATCAAATATCATACCTGTGTCATAGAGAAAGGTGGATAATGTTAAGATTTTACCTACAAAGATTTTATGCTGTTGAGATACCCAAGGTGTACTATGTCCATTCAGTTGTTGTTGTTATGTGCCTTTGAGTCGGACCCGACTCGTAGTGACCCCTCCTTGTATTTCCAAGGCAGTATCATTATGGAAGTAGATTGCCCAACCTCCCTTCCAAGGAGGGGCTGGTGAGTTTGAATCTCCAGCCTTCTGGTTAGCAGTGAAGTGCCTTAGGCAATATGTTACCAGAACTCCTTGTCCATCAGTAGTGAAAGCAAATCACGTCTGAGCGGATTTCAAAATAGACATTGAACAGAATATATTAGCCAACTATAATACCAAAATATTTCCTAGTTGTAGGTTAGATAGAATCAATAATTTCAATAATTTTGGACAGTTGGGCTTTAATGGATGTGGTCACCACATTAAGTTTGTAGTAATTCACTGACAGTCAACATTCCTTCTTCCCAGGTTTAATAAAAGGCCAAATTGCACCATAAATGGTGAAGTAGTAAGGATAACCACTCTTTCTTTAAGTAGGTATAGTTTCTATTTTTCAAAGCCCTGTTTTAATTAGCAATGGGCTATATTAACTATTTCAATTGTGGTGTAAGGTGCATGAGGTCCGATTTGGTCAAGTTTATTTGTAAATGTCAAAGACTTAATTTAATTTTAAATTATTATTTATTGTGTAAGAGGGTCCCTGCACATTATGGGATATTTTAGGCCAATAAGTGCTAACACCATGAGGAATTTAGGCAAGGCAATATTTTGGATGGTTAAGGTGAGACATAATTACTTGTCCCCTATTTTATAACACCTCAAAAATTACAAGAGGGTAGTGTAGTGCCTAATGAACTTGACTGCTAACCAGAAGCCTGGCAGTTCAAAACCACCAGCCACTCCTCGGAAGGAGGGTTGGGAAATATACTTCCGTAGAAACCTCTGGAAACCCAAGGAGGGGTTGCTATGAATCGCGTCTGACTTGACGGCACTTAACAACAACAACAAGTATGAATTTAGAGGAGTTCTGGTGGTGCAGTGCCTAAGGCACTTGACCACTAACCAGAAGTTTGGCAGTTCAAAACTGCTAGCCACTCTGTTGAAGGAAGATGGGGAAATCTACTTTGGTAAAGACTTACTGCCTCAGAAACCCAATGGGGGTCTCTATGAGACGGAATTAAATGAATGGCAGTGGGTTTTAGTTTTGGTTTTGGTTTAAGTATATATTTAATTTGAGACTCAGAATTAAGTCCATGAAGGTTTTTCGATTATTTCATGTCAGTAGATGTTATATGTTAGAGATGCAAAAGTCAATCAATGTCCTTTTATAATTTTTTGCTTTGGAGCACTTGGGGGCAGGCTGGGTAAGCAAGCAGGGTGCAACAATCAGCTGTTGGAGTGGCTAGGGAAGACCAGGAAGTGAATAGAGCAGTTTGGAACAACTAAGAGAGACAAACTTGTCTGTCAGTTTGTTGTACTGTGTTGGCTTGTGTGTTGCTGTGAGGCTGGAGGTTATGCCACCAGTGTTTCACATTCTAGCAGGGTTACTCATTGTGGACAGATTTCAGCAGAGCTTCCAGACTAAGACAGATTCAGAGGAAGGAAGAGCTCATCTACTTCTCAAACAAATGGCCAGTGAAAACTTTATGAATAGCAGTGAAACACTGTCCGATATAGTGCCAGAGGATGAGCTCCTCAGGTTGGAAGGCACTCAAAATATGACTAGGGAAGTTCTGCCTTCTCAGAGGAGAGCCAACTTTAATGATGTTGATAAAGTACAGTTTTCAGGATCTCCATTTGCTGATGTGGCATGTCTCAAGATGAGAAGAAACAAATGCAAACATCCATTAATAATAAGAACTTGGAATATACAAAGTATGAATCTAATAAAATTGAAAGTTGTCAAAAATGAAATGAAACACATAAAGATCAATATCCTAGGCATTAGTGAGCTGAAATGGACTAGTTTTGGCCATTTTGAATCAGACAACCATATGATCTACTATGCCAGAAATGAGAAATTGAAGAAGAATGGCATGGCATTCATCACAAAAAATGTTTCAAGATTGATCCCAAAGTACAATGCTGTCAGTTATAGGAAAATATCTATAAGTCTAGAAGGACAATATTCATATGTCAGTTGATACTACTATTGTTCAAATTTATATATCAACCACCAAAGCCAAAGATGAGAAAATTGAAAAGTTTTACCAAATTTCTGCAGCCTGAAATTGACTGAACATGCAATCAAGATGTACTGGTTATCACTGGTGATTGGAATGCAAAAGTTGGAAACAAAGAAGAATCACCAGTAGTTGGAAAATTTGACCTTGGTGATAGAAACAACACTGGAGATCACATGATAGAATTTTGCAGGACCAACGCCTTATTCATTGCAAATATCCTTTTTCAACAACATAAATGGCAGCTATACATGTAGACTTCACTAGATGGAGTACACAGGAATTAGATTAATGACATCAGTGTCCAGAGACAATGGAAAAGCTCAATATCTTCAGACAAAACAAGGCCAGGAGCTGACTGTGGAATAGACCATCAACAGCTCATAGGCAAGTTCAACTAGAAACTGAAGACAATTAAAACAAGTCCATGAGAACCAAAATAAGACCTTGAATATGTTGTTGTTGT
>NW_006921773.1:763121-771919 GCF_000298275.1 Orycteropus afer afer | reverse complement strand
ACCAAAATGGATATCAGAAGAGACTCTGAAACTTTCCCGTGAGCAAAGAGCAGGTAAAGCAAATGGAAGAAATGATAAGATAAAAGAGCTGAACAGAAGATTTCAAAGAGCAAGTTGAGAAGACAAAGTCAAGTTTTATAATGAAATGTGCAAAGACCTGGAGTTAGGAAACAAAAAGGGAAGAACATGCTCAGCATTTCTCAAGCTGAAGGACCTGAGGAAAAATGTAAGTCTTGAGTAGCAATACTGAAATATTCTATGGGCAAAATATTGAATGATACAGGGAACATCAAAAGAAGATAGAAGGAATAAAAAAAGTAACTATACCAAAAAAACTGGTTGATGTTCATCCATTTCAGGAGGTGGCATATGATCAAGAACCAATGGTGCTGAGGGAAGAAGTCAAAGCTGCACTGAAGGAATTGGCAAAAAACAAGGCTCCAGGAATTGATGAAATAGCCACTGAGATGTTTCAACAAACAAATGCTACGCTGAAGACATTCACTCGGCAATGCCAAGAAGTTTGGAATTCAGTTACCTGGCCAACTGACTGGAAAGAGATCCATATTTGTACCCATCCCAAAGAAAAGTGATGACACAGAATGTGGAAATTATCAAACAATGTCATTGCCATTGCACACAAGTAAAATCTTACTGAAGATAATTCAAAGATGGTTGCAGAAGTGTATTGACTGAGAACTTCCAGAAATGCAAGATGAATGCAGAAGAGGATGGAGAATGAGGGATATCATAGCTGATGTCAGATGGATCTTGGCTGAAAGCAAAGAATACGAGAAAGATATTGACTTGTGTTTTATTGACTCTGTGAAAGCATTTGATTGTGTGGATTATAACAAATTCTGGATAGCATTGAGAAGAATGGGAATTTCAGAACACTTAATTATGAGTATGAGGAACCTGTACATAGACCAGGAGCCTGTCATTCAAACACAACAATGGGATACTGCATGGTTTAATATCAGGAAGCAAGTGTATTAGGTTTGTACTCTTTCAATATGCAGACTACACAACTTTGCTTGATGAAAATGAGGGTGACTTGAAGCACTTAATGATGAAGATTGAAGAATACAGTCTGCAGTATGCATTACATTTCTACAAAGAGAAAACAAAAATCCTCACAACTGGGCTGATAAGCAGCATCACGATAAATGGAGAAATGATTGAAGTTGTCAAAGACTTCATATTACTTAGTTCTACAATCAACACCAATGGAAGCAGTGGTCAAGACATCAGATGACGTATTGTACTGGGAAAATCTGCTGCAAAAGAACTCTTTCTAGTGCTGAAGAGTAAAGATTTCTCTTTGAAGACTAAGGTGTGTCTAATCCAAGCAATGGTATTTTCAATCACTTCATATGAGTATGAGAGCTGGACAACGAATAAGGAAGACTGAAGAGAAGTTGATGCTTTTGAATTGTGGTGCTGCCAAAGAATATTGAAAATACCAGGGACTGCTAAAAGAACTAATAAATCTGTACTGGACAAAGTGCAGCAGTAATTCTTAGAGGCAAGAATGGCCAGACTTCGTCTCACCTACTTTGGTCATGTTGTCTGAAGGGACCACGCTTTGGAGAAGGATATTGTGCTTGGTAAAGTGGAGGGCTAATGAAAAAGATGACAGACGTCAACTAGATGGATTACCACAGTGGATACAATAATGGGCTCAGGTATAGCAGGGATTATGAGGATGGCCCAGGCCCAGGCAATGTTTCATTCTCTTGTACATTAGGCAGCTATGAGTCAGAAATGACTCAATGGCATCTAACAATATATTCTTGTCATAAATTTTCAATAGTGCTAAATTATGTATTTGTTTCAAGATTTTTTTTCCTCTTCCCCCTGCATCCACTTTTTCTTTTTTTTTTTTTTTTTGTCACTGGATATTGTTCTGAAAATAGGGAAAGACTCTCTTTATCTTGCTCATGTTTATCAATTTCTCCTTCCAGAGACCCTCAAATCAATATCATCAGGGTAAGGGGCTTCTTCTATGTCAAGGGTATCTTTATAGAATTTAAAGACTTTAGACTTAAGTTGGAGTTGAATTAATCCCTTCATTTTCTTCAAGGGTGCCGTAGGTGATTTTCCATATACCACATAGGATCTGAATCCTTATTGCAACACAAACCTAGACAGCAATAACAGCAGGGGTTATTCAACAGTTCTAGTGACCTATCTGCTATTAAGAAGAAAGACCTCAGCATCACACAATGGCTGTTCCCTCCTCTCCTTTTTAATGATTTCTTTTTCAAGGGTGACCACCCAATGAGAGCTCATTTTTCACAGGCTATAATCTTTCCCCTGAGTGCTCTATGGATCAGGATTGAGACACACAACCAATCAGTGTAGTTTTTGTCTTTAGCCAAGCAGCAGTTGCTTATTCCCTAATGAATGCTCTTTAATGAGTGACTTCCCAATGGGCACTTTTCTAGCACAAAGTCAAGTCATTTCTATGAGCTTGTAGATCAGGATGAGAGTCCTGATCTCATGCTTCCATTTCTAAATGCCATGGTAATAATTAAAACTCCTGACTTAGGTTGTCCAAGTTTATAGCAAAGGCTTGGTAGGACTCAGCAATGCAACACAAAGTAGCACAGCTGAAAGCATGAGATATACAGCAGACAGAAGCTTAAAGTACGTGTTTTCCATTCAGCAGTCAAAACAAGAGAAAGAATCCTTGTGGTCATTGTCCAGACATCCTTCTGTCGCATGAGTTGTTAAGTTCACCTACAGAGGCAGAGGAATATCAACGTGGGCAGATGTCTGTCAAGACTTACAGTGAACACACACACACCAAGAGGATATGAAATAAAGAACATAATTGGGTTCAATAATTTATCTTCACTTTTGAAGTTAAAAATA
Source organism: Orycteropus afer afer (assembly GCF_000298275.1). Lineage (NCBI taxonomy): Eukaryota > Metazoa > Chordata > Mammalia > Tubulidentata > Orycteropodidae > Orycteropus > Orycteropus afer. Next base: position 769,039 of record NW_006921773.1, on the reverse strand, counting down.
ATATAGCTATATAATGTCTAGAACATTATACAGTCATTTTATTATTTTAATTCTTCTTTCTCACATTTGCAAGATTCCACTTTTAAAAATTTCTGTATTTTCATAGTAATGTATATATTTTAATAATTTGGTTCTATGTGATTTGGTTAAAAAAAGGAGATACGCTATGCTATATTATATCATATTATGTATATTATATTACCAGTTACATATTCATCAATTCACTAATTAAGAAATAATTAAATAAGTTCTAAAAATCATTTTCAATAATGAGGTTTTAATATTATCTCTGAACTTAAGAGTTTATTAGGAGTTTATTTCTTTGAGATCAGACTGTTTATTTTTAATCTTTGTTTCCCCCTTCAAGAGGAGGAACTTGGGTAACTTATTTTACTACCACTTGGTACCATGGTTTCTTACCTGATAAACTAACATAAAATAGTATATATCTTAGTAAGCTGACATATAAATGAAATGCTAAGTGTGAAGTCTTCAGAACAGTTTTGGTATATATCAAGCACTTACATATTTTATTATCACTATGAAAGGTCATTGCCTAAAAGCATGAACTTGGTATTTTGAACTCATTTGCTGATTCTTCTGTGTATTTGTAATAAACTTTAGCCAAATTTCTTAAACTGTCAGACTTCAGTTTTCTTATCAGTAAAATGGGAACACTCATGCCTAATGTATAACACTTGGTGAGAAGTAAAGATGAAAAAAGAACTATACACACATATGTAACTCATTTAGCACATTTGGCATAGAACTACTACTAAATACTGCTAACATAGTATCTAGAACATATTGGCAAAACAAATATCTATTAAACTAAAGAAAAAAGTATTCCTCTATTTTTAGACATGAAGGTAATTTTCAATTTAATGGTGATTCAAAAATTCAGTAATGATTATCACTGTAGATAATTATGTACATACCAATATTAATAGTTTATTATTAACTCTAGAAAGAAAATTACTACACAAAATACCTCAATGCTTATGTATCTTAATTATCTTCAAAAATATACAAATTTCCTTTCCCAGCTGCACTGTATGAAAGTTCTCAGTTCATTTCAGATGACTGCTTTTTACTGGAATTACTGGTTGAATAGAGACTGGTGAAATCCCTGAGACCATGGCCCTGGTTTATCCTTCAGCCCAGAATTGGACTCCTTTTCCAGAATTAACTCTCAGTCAAACAATAGAAAAGCCTAGGAGTAGAACTCCTACCCCAGGGAGATGCACCCCTTAGAACACTCAACCAAGAGAGATCAGAAGGGCATCATGTGCACAGTGGGAAAGCTAGACAAACAGCAATGCAAGAGTTAGAAGGACCCAGGGAAGGGGTAGTCACAGACAGGAGATGGAAAGAGAGCTCTTTATTTTCAGGATTGTAATCAGTGCAGTGAAATGGAGTGTGTGTGAACTATTGAGTGTAAAATGAATCTGCTTTGTAAATTTGCACCCAAATCACAATGAAATATTAAAAAAGAAAAAAAAAATGATTGCTTTTTAAAAAATTTCTTTAAACAAATGAAAAAAATATACCATTTAAATAAAATCATTAAACAAATGAGAAAAATATACCATTTAAGTAAATAAATAATGCATCTCTTCTCTTAAAGCTGAACTTCCTTTTAAAAATGTCTGTTCCAAAAACCTCACTGCTATTGAATTGATTCTGACTGATAGCAACCTCCTTTGAATTTCTGAGGCAGTAAATCTTTATGGAAGTAGAAGTAGATTGCCCCATCTTCCTTCTGCAGACTGGCTGGTGGATTCAAACTGCCACCCTCCTGGTTAGCAGTCAAATGCCTTAGGCACTGCACCACCAGAGCTCCTAAAATACCTATTAGTCACTCCTCTTTCCTCTTTTGTGAGTCAATATTTTAGGTGGTGCTTCACTTTTCTATGTTTTTGTTGCTGTTATGTGCCATCAGTCGGACCCAACTCATAGCAACCCCTCCTGGGGTTTCTGAGGTGGTGTCACTATGGAAGTAGATCACCCAACCTTCCTTCTGAGAAGTGGCTGGTGGGTTTGAACCACCAGGCTTCTGGTTAACAGTCAAGTGCCTTGGGCACTATGCTACCAAAGTTCCTTTACTTTTCTATTGGGACTCACAATATTTTTTTTTCTCTTTGATTTGAAAATTCAATCTATATTTTACATTCTACTAAGCAAAAATAATCATTTTCTGTCCCATACATACAGAAAATCTTTTTTTCCCGTTAACGATTTTCTTCTTTAATATTTGTACTGAAATCTTTGTAATATTTAATAAAACCTCATTATAAGTTATATATATTTGAACAGTAATATAACAAAAGTACATTTTCATTTCCTTTTTATAAAAGAAATTGTTCATAAAGTTGCCAGAAATGGGCCTTTTGCTGAACATTATATTTATATCCATGCTAATGTCCTCCGGTTGCTCCCATGCTGTGGTTTGGACTGCACCCACAGTTGAAATAATTTACACTTTTGTAATATCTGGAACTTATACAACTTCAGTTCAGACATCAAGCTTTATCTACGCACCCAGTGCCACAGAAGCCACTTATTATCGCTTACAGGGACCATCAGGTATATGTTAAAGTATTCTAAACTTAGTTCAGCTAATTTAAGCTCTAGCAAGATGTGCCTTGCATGTGAAGTCTGTTTCTCTTTAGTTATAGTCATCAATGTCAGTAGATTATTAAGGGATAAGGGCATGGACCTTCTCTCTGGTCACAGATGGTGGGGATGGCAAAACGCCTGTGATGTATCAAGGTTTTTGACTCTATGCTCAAAAAGACTATCTCTCAAAGGAAACTTGCTCCAGCAGGCAGGGTGATTGTTAAAAGCTTCAAGGTAGATGGTATCTTCTTTTGACATTCTACCTGAATTATTGCCCTCAAGTAGAGCAGGTCACTTTACTGTATATATGAGCAATTCTAGTCTTTGAAATAATAAAAAAGAACAAAGTTCATCTTGTAGAGATATTTCTAAAGCAATATGAAGTTTACTAAATATGAACCCTTATAATGCATAAAAAACAAATTATACCACAAAGCAGCCATCTAGGAAAGATTTAATCATCAAACCAAAAACTATTTAAATGATCAAAGAACTAAGTGACACTTGTAACACTGGCCTGGCTCTGGGTGTGGATATTTAAATATCTAGTAAGCATTCCAAACTTATTACCATTGAGGGAGTAAATTCCATTTGACTTCCAATATCAACTTTCCTTTCTTCTTATAGCAATAGAGCCCCTGAATTTTACCTGGCCACAGACTACCCAGCTAAAAGTTGAAAATCTAGCCTACTTTGTAGCAAGCTGTGTCCCTCTAACTAAATTCTGGACCTGGGAAGCATGTGGAAGTGATGCGTGCAAATTCTAAGCCATAGCTTGAAGACAAAGGGCCAAGCTTCTCTCTTCCTTTATATTGCTTCCTGTACATGAGCATGGTCTTGAACCATCTTCAACCCAGTGGAGGACATAAAACAAAGGATATATGAATTCTTTTGCCCCAATATTGTGGAAGTACCATATAAGCCACAAAATTTTTATACCTGGATTTTTACTATATGGTGCTATAACAGAAATACCACTTTAGAATATAAAATGTTCTAGTTACTAATGTATTGCCTAATCTTAGCTTTAAATCTACCCTTCTGTGATAATGAATTTGGGTCCTGTAAATATTTCTTTGCCAGGTAGCCCATTGTTAAGCTTTGTCACCTGGAAGGCACTAGAGGGACACATTAGGAGGAAGACTTTTTCTCCTTAGTTCTGTGTGTTCTTCCCTCAAGTCACATATGGTACAGTGTGGCTAGCAGCACTCAGGGGCCAACAACTTCCCGGGTACCTGAAGTGTAGATTTCCAGTAAGTCTGATATGATTAGATGGGTTCCCTAACTTCAATGCAGATGATAAAGTCCTGAGGTAACAGAGGCCACATGGCAACTAGGCACATCTACATGAAAAATAGCAGAGCCATTCCAACAGTTGGAACACTTTGGCCTGCAGAGACATTTTACTCATCTAATGGATAATAGTGTCCCTAGTAATGATACAGATGGGCATCCTACTATTTTTTGATTTATATTACAGGAAAAAAATTTAGGTCTGAAAGTGAAAAAACTGGCTTGAGTCATTGAAGTCGAGAGTCCCAGCCTCTCATCCAGTTTTCATACCTAAATCTATTCACAGACCCAGAGACTTTATTGAATTTTGAGTTCCTTCCAGAAACTTGCATTGTTGCTACAAGTACCCAACATATATTTTCCTCTACACTTTCTCCAAAGAGACCCATTTACTATAATGACCATATATTGGAGGAAAGGAAATACTGTTTTTCCAGGGATTACTAGACCATAACCCTGAATTAATACTAATACCCAGAGACCAAAAATGTCATTGTATCCCAATGAGGTCTGATAAATTAGTATGTGGATGGACCTCTCAATATGTGCACAATCTGTGAAGATATCTTGCTCCCATGTGAATGTCCATAAAAGGGAATCTACCCCAAGGAAGATATTTACTAATTGTTGTTGTTGTTATTTGCCATCGAGTCGACCCCGACTCATAGCGACCCCTCCTTGGGTTTCCGAGGCAGTATCACTATGGAAGTAGGATTGCCCAACCTTCCTTCTGAGGAGTGGCTGGTGATTTTGAACCACCAGCCTTCTGGTTAGCAGTCAAGTGCCTTAGGCACTATGCTACCAGAGCTCCCAAAGTAGACATAAATCACATACATGCTCTGTGGATATCAGCCTTTTCCCCCAGGCACCCCAGTGCTTGCTCAATGGACCCATGAACAAAGTGACCATGGTGGCAAGGTAGGAAACTATGCATTAGGCTCAATAACATGGTATTCATCCCACCAAGGCTTACCTGGTGTCTTATTTCTCTAGGAGTGCTGTAAAGAAATACCACGCATGGTTTAACAAACAGGAATTTATTCTCTTATAGTTTAGGAGGCTAGAAGTCCAAATTCTGAGTGCTGCCTCTGGCGCTTGAGTAATGGTCTCTTGACCTTGGGCTTCAGCTCTGCTTCTTATTCCAGGCCCACTGGAGCTGGAAGCTTCTTTCTGACTCACACAGCCACTGACTATTAAGGCTGACAAACCCAAGGGCAACAGGTAATATGGCACAATTCCAAGATTTTCAGGCAACATGGCAGACCACTGGTTTAAGCGCAGAAACAATCCCAAGATCGGCAGGCATGGCAGGCCAAGACTCAGCCAAATGCCGGGTCCACGTGTGCCAAAAGCTACAGAGCTTCCTCAGAGCTTCCCCGTGTATCTGGAAGCAGGCCACACCCTGAAAGCAGCTATTAGCTGCTCACAGCAGATTCCACCATGGAGTTGATTCCAATCTGGACATGCAGAATAACTGCATTCAGCTGCCCCCCCCACACACACTCAAAACCATGACCCAGCCAAGTTGACACACCTGGCTTAACTACCACACCTAGCTAATGCTACTTCTAAGAGCTGAGTCTGTCAACACTGGGGATCAGATGCTCCTGATACAGAAATATTTCCCAAAGGAGATCAGGCAGTTAGTTATCTGGTAGCAGACTGATCATATAGAACTTCTTCCATCATTGGAGGAGCAGACACTCAATCTCACTGCAATAGACTTCCATTCTGGAAATAGATTTACCTTCACTCTCACTAATGTTTCCACAAGCACCACCATCTGTGAGCTCACCAAAGACTTCAACTATTGTCAGGGCATCTCCTATTGCATTGCTTCTCATCAAATAACTTTTACAACAAAAGAAGTGCAGCAGTAGACTCAGACACATGGAATTACCTGTTCTTACTACATACAGGAGCTCTGGTAGCATAGTGCCTAAGGCACTTGACTGCTAACCAGAAGGCTGGCGGTTCAAACCCACCAGCCACTCCTCAGAAGGAAG
>NW_006921773.1:748321-755586 GCF_000298275.1 Orycteropus afer afer | reverse complement strand
TATATATATATATGTATATATATACATGTAAAACTCCTATGATTAGAAGAAATTTTTATGAAAATGGAAATTGTTTTATCAACTACTGAACCCTACCATCTAGATTAGGCTTTCTCAACCTCTTCAATACTTATATTTTTGTCTAGATATTCCTTTATTATAAGGAGATATCCTATATGTTGTAAGATGTTAGCAACATCTCTGGCTACTATCTATATGCCAGTATCTCTCTTATCCTAAATTGTGACAATCAAAAATAACTTCAAACAGTGCTAAATGTTCCCAGTTGTTCCAAATTTTCCAGAAGTTGTCCCTCATTGAAAGACCCTTATCTAGATCAATATATCAAACAGAGTTTGATCTTAATAATGAAAAATGACTTAAAGAACTGTGTATATGTGCTGAAAGAGCCCTGCTAGCATAACTGTTAAGCATTTGGCTGCTAAATGAAAGGCCAGAGGTTCAAACTCATCAGCAGTTCCATGTGAGAAAAGACCAATCTGCTCCTGTAAAAATTATAACCTAGGAAACCCTAAGGAGTTCTGGTGGCATAGTGCCTAAGACATTTGATTGCTAACCAGAAGGCTGGTGGCTCAAACCCATCAGCCACTACTTGGAAGGAAGGTTGGCTATCTACTTCCGTAGTGATAGTGTCTCGGAAACCCAAGGAAAGGTCACTATGGGTCGGATTCGACTCCACAGCAATGGTTGCCTTGGTTGCTTTATGGGGTAGTTCTAGTCATCCTGTACAATTGCTATGAGTTGGAATACACTCAATGACAAGCAACAGCAACATACATGTGCAGAGAAAAGAATATAATGGCAGACACTTAAATGTTAATTGAGGAGAGATTATTTGTACATATTCGCTTTTTGAATTTTATAGTTCAGGGCTTCTTTGTTAATTTACAGGAAAAAATAGTCAGTTAATTCTTGGATCACCTTTTGTTCCCACTTCTAAGTTCCTCCAATCCATGTTTAACATCTTCCAGGTTTCTAGGATACTTTGGCAGAAATGTTTTCTCCCAAACCCACATAGACCGTGACCTCTTTCCTTGCCCTCCAGAAGTTTTACTAATCACATATGCAAATTTTCATGATTTCATTTTATTCTTATTCCCCAGAAATAGGTCATGAAAAAATTTATATATAATTTGCAAAATGTGTGGCCATTGTTTTTACTGTTAATGGTTTTTAGAAGCCAAAGGTAACTTGGCACAAATAATTTAACCAGTCAACTTGTTATTAATATTCACATAAGTAGAGTCCTTTGGCCCTTCTATGGATAGATCTTCTAAATCAAGTAAAATTCAGAATACAGCAAGGAAATGATTATTCTGAACATTATCAGATGCTGAGATAGATAATGGAGGGAATTAAGGGTCATATCAATCAATCTTCATTTTCATTTAAAAATCTGACTTTGTCTTTTGTCTATTATTTCAATCCTTAGAAAGCCATGTTTCTAAGGAACATGTTTCTAAGGAAAATAAGTAAAAACTCATTTTTACATGTTAAAATATCACGGTAGCTCTACTTAGTATTTATGTTACATATTTAATCTTTATACTTACTTATATTTCTAACTATATTTTCATTGTATATCCCTTATTCAAACTATTCCTATCCTCTTAAGTACATCAGTGCTATTATTCTATGCTGCTGACCCACATGATGATGACATTCAAGTGAGTATCCCTTCTCTTCTCTTATCCTTTCCACCTCTGTCTGATATTTATTTCTCTTATCCTTTCTACCACAGCTTATACTGTTAGAAATTCAACACTATAATTACTGTAGTAACTCACTAATGGCTCTTCCCACTCTCATTTTTTTCCTTCCTCTGATTACCCTACATTGTTGTAAAATTCACTTCCCTGAAGCAGAACTCCTTAACCCTCTTCTTTGAACATCAGCAATAATTCTCAGTTATGAACTCAGTAAAGTTCCAACACATTAGTCCAGTATTTGAAGGTCTCTATAACCACATCCTGGGTATGGTTCTACAAACTATGCTAACTATCCAAATCTTACATGTATCTTAAAACCAAAACAAAACCAGTTGCCATCAAATGGATTCCACCTCATGGTGACCCATATGTGTTAAAGCAGTACTGAACTCCATTGGGCTTTCAATGGCTAATTTTTCTTCCAAGGCATCTCTGGGCAAACGTCAATTGCAAACCTCTCATTTAGTAGCTGAGCACTTAAGCACTTCCTTCAGCTCATTCAAATATCCCATTTTTCACAATGCTTCCAGTTTCCCTCACCACATACAAGCAGTACCCTTCTTTTCTGAATTTCTGCAATCATTTCATCACCATTCTCACAACTGTTGCTCTTTAGCTCATTGTTGAACCCTTTCAATCAATCTATTTGTTGAGGCTTTGCTGACCTCTAATTTACCAAGCATGATGTCCTTCTCCAGGGACTGGTCCCTTCTGACAACATGTCCAGAATACTTGGGATGAAGTCTCACCATCCTTGCTTCTACGGAACATTCTGGCTGTACTTACTCTAAGACAGATTCCTTCCTTTTTCCATGGACAATGATTATGGATTCTAGTAAAAAGAAATCCTTGACAATATCAATATTTTCTGTTTATCATGATGTGACTTACTGGCTCAATTGTGGGGATTTCTGTTTTCTTTACATTGAGGTACAACCCATACTGAAGGCTGTAATCTTTTATCTTCTTTAAATAATGGCAATCATTAATCTCTACCTTGTAGTGTAGTTATTGATTTATATTTCATACCTACTTTGCTCTAGTTTATAAGTTTCTGAAAATGTGTACATAAGTGTAAATTGGTATATCCTTCCATGGTCTAATCCATAGTAGGTGCTGAATAAATGTATGTTCAATCAATAACATTTAGATCAAAGTTCCCCCATAAATCATATGATTTTAAGATTAATTCATGTGAAATAAAATTGGCTTATCTTTCTGCTAATCATGAGTAGGATTATCTTGAAGTACATTTAGTTGTAATGATTACTTCAGAGCCAAAGAAGTAAAAATCCAGCAGAGTTTAAGCCAGAGGAAAGCTCCTTATATTAAAATGTGTCAACTCCTATTGATAATGCCATTTTCTTATTTTGCGATGGCCAAGAATTTTCCCCCTTTCTTCCTAAAAGTGTACCATAGGATGATGCAAATTGTGAAATGCTCAACAACTAGCCAAAAAGTTGGCAGTTCAAACCCACCCAAAAGTGCCTTGGAAGACAGACCTGATGACATACTTCTAGTCACAGAGTTGAGAACTCTATAGGGCAATTCTACTCTACGCGTGTGGATTGCCATGTGTCAGAATCGACTTGATAGCAACTAACAACAACTAAACTACACCTAATTCTTCTCTGCTAATAAATCTCAGAATGGTGCTTAGCTGTACTTCTAGGCCTGGGCACCCCATTCCATCTGTACCTTTGAGTTGATGGCTTGGTAAACTTCCAAATACTCTCTGTGTCATATGTGAGGAAATTCAAAGTACTTTCTTACAATGTTTTCTACATGATCTAATTACCTTTAAATAAAAGACTTTTAATTTAAAGAATGCTCTGCATTTTTAAAAAAAGGCAGGCTATAGCCCTTTCCTTTAGTTGATTTCTCTTTTTGGTAGTGCCACGTACGTACATCTATTTTTTCATGTAGTTTCTATGCAAAACACTTTTATCAAAGCACATACAGCAACAATTACCAAAAAAAAAAAAAAAAAAATTCAAATTGTGTTTAAATATCTTGCTAATCACCCAACTCTTACTGCTGCTCTTTTGACAGCTAAAATTGATTTCCACAACTAAAATGTGTCTTTTCATAAATGTTGGAACTGAATTCACTCCGTTTTCAGTAAAAGCTGTGAGGATAGCACATACCTTAATGAGCTCAGGAGCATTACAGCTTTAAGTTAAGAATCTTTGTGATCACACATGAAATAATCACTGAAACTTTAAATACCTCATTTTCTCATATTGAGGATCACAAGAGCAAGGAGTTGGAGGAAGTAATGCTGCTTGGCCACATTCGTTTAAGCGCATCTTTTATAAATTCTCATTGGAATAAGTAATTAATATAAAGAAAATGATTCTTTTTGATAGAAACTAGAGAAGGATACCATTTACATGCCACACATATGTTGGCGTTTCTGCAAAACATGTAAGCAAAATAAGATTGATGCCAGGACAAAAAACACAGTAAACAAACAAACAAAAACCCCCACCATTTAATATGAAAAATAAATAAATTCTTCTACAATTAAAAATTTTCAATCTTCCTCTCCTGGAACAGGAATGAAGCAACAGAGGCCTAAAACAGATGCAAATCATTTTTAGCACCTAGCCATGATCTATTCTTAAGAATCAAACATCTACATAAAGAAAAAAATATTGATAGGTTTTGCTCCTAATATAAGTAGAAGTTATATCAATAAGAGAACAACTAGATTTTCCCACAGAAGTGTCTGGTTATCACATCTTATAAATATAAGTAAGTAAATCATTTCAAACACAAGGAAAATCTCCTTGTGATATATGAACTAAAGATAGCTGTTAACCAAAACCCATGCTTCCTATTTGTGGTGTAGTAAACTACCTGGTATGGCTTTTCTAGCCATAAGTTTTTGTAAACTGTGGTGGAATTTGCTGTGAGCAACTTAGGAGCTCCTGATTATAAAAGTTATCCACCTGGGACATTTCTGATGGGTGCAACACAAAGCAATGTTCTGAGAGTTTCCTGCTCTCTCTCAGGTGCTTAGAATTCTGATGATATGATTGGTCAGTTTGGCCACTCTACCAGGCTCAAAAGAAGGCCTCCTAGAGGCAGAAGAAGTCTCTTTCTGACCACTGGTTGAGGAAGACATGCTGCTGAAAGAGACACACACTCCTTAAAGAGACATGTGCTGTTGGGAAAGAGACGTAAGAGACACACATTACTGAGTGAGACACTGAGGGACACGCACTGTTGGGAAAGATACTGTGAGAGACTGTTAGGAGAGAGACAGTGGGCTGAGAGAGAGACTGAGCGTATTTCCTGAATTCAAGTAGTAGCCTGGTGCTTCCCTAATAAACCCCTGTAATCTGTGAGTTCTGTGTGGCCACTGCAGTGAATTATCAAACTCAGGAGAGAGGTGGTGGGTGTTTTGGGTGGAATGGTTGGTGAAAGGGCTGGAGGGAGGCAGCATGTCTGGCCTTGCAGTAATAGGCCTTGGGCTACTGCTGATGATTCTGTCTTCTTCTCGTGGGGTTAAAGGAGGTCAGGTAATGTGGCCTCCTTGCCCTTTTGGCACTATTCAATAGGTAGTTATTGTTACACAGCCAAGAGGTGCATTCTCACAATTTCTCACATCTAGGTGTGACTGGTGCTCTCCAATGAAATGGAAACAAATAAAACATGACTCGGTTCATGTTTTAGTTATTTAAGAAGTGTGTGTGCCTTGTCCAATGTCTTTCATCAGCCCACTACATGAAGCAAAATGTAGCATGGCTGAATCACAAAATAAATGGATTCAGGGTTCATATATTACTATGATGGAGCCCTGTTGGCACAGTGTGTAAGATATTTCATTGCTAATCATAAGGTCAGTGGTTCAAACCCACCAGCTTCTCTGTGGAAGGAAGATGGGGCAATCTACTTCCATGAAGATTTACTGCCTCAGAAACCAATGGGGGTCACTGAGTGAGAATCAACTTGATGGAAGTGAGTTTTATAGATGATGAGCAACATGGTGTGGTAGTTAAGGAGCATGACCCTGGAGCCAAAGTGCATGAGTTTGAGGGCAGGGAAGCTCCTCTGCTTGCCAACTTAGTGAGTGTGTTTGGCTATTAATTTTTAAAGCAAGTCTTTCTTTTGTAAGTGGAAATAATAATAATTACAATGATATTGGCCTAACAAAGATAAAACAGTACCTGCTCAATCAATGTTATATATCATCATTATAATTATCTAGCATTGAATAAAGGTTCTATTTGTCAAAATAAGTGATAATAATCATTATTATCTTCAGATCTTTCTTCCAAAGTGTCTCTGCCTGAGTTTGAACAGCCAATCTTTAGTTTAGTAGTGGAGCACTTAATCATTTGTACTACCCATGGACCCCCTAACAAATGTATAAAACAAACAGACAAGTGCTATTGCCTTCAAGTTGAGCACAGCACATCGTGGCCTATAGGACTGAGTAGAACTGCCCCATAGAGTTTTCATTGCTGTAAATCTTTACAGGTTCAAACTGCCACATCTTTCTCCTGTAGAGCAGCTGGTGAATTAGAAGCACCCACCTTTTGGTTAGCAGCCAAGTATTTACTATGCCACCAGAGCTCCTAAAAAATGTATACCTGAGGTTCATTTATGGCAGCAAGACCACTATAGTTCTTTCAGGTTAAAAGAGTATGCCTTTCTCTTGCCAGCTCTTGTTTTATTCCCTTTTGCTGACTTGGCTTACAGTCAGCATACTTGGTACTTGTGTCTATTCATTCCTGCATTTTGAGCATTGTAGCAGCTATGATTTTCTTTTTGCCATCTACCTGACTTTCATTCTTGGCTGAGTGATTTTGAAAACGTCAATGAGACTTCTTCAATCCCAGTTTCCTCATCCATAAAATGAGAATTATAATAAAGCTTGTTCTACAGTTGTGTTTTATCAGTCACTAAGATAATGCTTTGCAAAATACTAAACAAATATTAGTTATTTTTAGCATGTCAGGATATCTCAGTATACTCTCCTCTGCTACCATGCACAATCATTGTGCTATTATCATTAAATTACCAACAACAATTCATGACAGCTATCAAGTTTCACCCGAATAGCTTCCAAATTATAAAACATTCAGCACATAAAAAAGAAGAAAAAGAAAACAACAAATGATGCTACAGAATCACTCACCTTTAGTTACAAATCTGGAGCTAATATAAAAATAAATCAATTGTCACTTCAGTTCCAGAGTTCTGCCTTCATTAATATATGTCTAGGATGCCATTATGAAATATTATCAAGATATACCATGGACACAGTTTCTACTTCTTTAAATAAAATAGTAAACACGATAATGAATTCATGTGAACTGTTACTGAATCTACCTTCAGAAAGGAGAAGGTGGTTGATGGAACTCAGAACATAGATTTAGAAAATTGGTGATAGATTGTAGGGGACCCGATGGTTGGTAAAGTCCTCGTGCAGGAAGAAAATGGAAAATTAGGTGAAGTAAGACCAATTGACAAATGAGAAAGTAAACTGAAGGTGAGTTTCACATATGCTTGCTTCTTTCCTCC
>NW_006921773.1:746101-748221 GCF_000298275.1 Orycteropus afer afer | reverse complement strand
TAGTGCCTAAGGCACTTGACTGCTAACCAGAAGGCTGGCGGTTCAAACCCACCAGCCACTCCTCAGAAGGAAGGTTGGGCAATCTACTTGCATAGTGATACCACAAAAACCCAAGGAGGGATCGCTATGAATCAGGGCCAACGTGAAAGCACATAACAACAACAACAACTACATATCTCACCACCAAGAAACAGCTAAGCTATTTAAAAGCAAAAAGGCTTACAAAGACTTAGTTACAGTGACATTTGGGAGACAACAACCAGAAAAGATGGACTTATGTTTTGCATAATGCTTTGAATCAGATTCATTATATGGTAATTTCCCTCCAATAACCAGAATACATGAATCCAAGAATCAGTGGGGGAAAGTGGAAGTGGCTCCTTTCACTTTGTTATTGTTGTTATGTGCCCTCCAGTCGGACCCGACTCATAGCAACCTCTCCTTGGATTTCCGAGGCAGTATCACTATAGACCCAGTCACAGAATATTTTCTTCTCACTCCACCTCCTTAAGCTCTGCTGACTTAGAGGTCTTAATATCCTAGGGAAAAATACTTTGGCTTTACCTTCAAAATATATCCAGAATCCAATAATTTCTTATTTATCGCAATCACAGTTATTTTGGCCCTAATCATAATAATTTCTTAGCTGGACAATCTCAATAACCTGTACTTTTTCCCTTCTAGTTTTCTTACATGACTAACAGAATGATTTTTAAAATTGCAAATCTGATTACATCTTTTCTCTAATACCTTTTAAAGGTTTCCCTGATCATCTAAAGTAAAAGTCCCAAATCTTCATTTTCAACACCGCCAGACACAATTTTGCCACTATTGATGGAATGACTTAATTTCTTGACAATCTATTCCTCAGTAGATTCTAGGGACCCTGGGCCTCCCTGGTCTTCTTTGAACATGCTAAACAAAGTTGCTTCTCAGGACAACTATGCATGCCTATGCTTTGCCCACATAAACACATGATTAGCATCCTAACTTCATGTATCTTCCTAGTTGATATTCTATTTTAAAGAACTTTCTATGACCACCCAATAAAAATGACATACTTTGCCATCACTCTCAAATATGGCTTATGAGTTTGCTATGATGCTGGAAGCTATACCCCTAGCATTTTAAATAATAGCAGGGTCACCCATAGTGGATGAGTTTCAGTGGAGCTTCCAGTCTAATACAAACTAGGAAAAATGACTTAGAAATCTACTTCTGAAAAAAAGAAAACAAAATCAATTGGAAACCTATGGACAGCATTGTCTAATATAGTGCTGGAAGATGAGCCTCTTAGGTTGGGAGGCACTCAAAATATGACTGGGGAAGAACTGCCTTCTTAAAGGAGTGATAACCTTAGTGACATGGATAGAGTAAAGATTTCAGGATCATTGAAAATATGCTTTTCAACAGCATAAATGACGACCATACAAATGGACCTTGCTGGATAGTGTGCTCAGGAATCAAATACACTACATCTATGGAAAGAGACAATGGAAAAGCTCAATATCATCAGTTAGAACAAGGCCAGGGCTGACTGTGGAACACACCATCAGTTGCTCATATGCAGTTGAAGTAGAAAAAAATTAAAATACATCCACAGAGCCAAAATATGACCTTGAGTACATCCCACCTGAATTTAGATACTATTTCAAGAATAGATTAGACATTTTGAACATTAATAAGTGAAGACCATATGAGTTGTGGGATGACATCAAAGACAACACACATAAAGAAAGAAAATGTCAATAACAAGAGAAGAAACAAAGAGAAGACTAAAATAGATGACAGAAGAGACTCTAAAACTTGCTCTTGAATATAGAGTAAAGTGAATGAAAGAAATGATGAAGTAAAAGAGCTGAACGAAAGATTATAAAGGTAGTTTAAGAAACAAAGTAACATATTATAATGAAATGCACAAAGACCTAGAGTTAGAAAATTGAAAGGGAAGCAAACGACCAACATTTCTCAAGTTGAAAAAGTTTAAATAAAAATTCAAGCTTTGAGTTGCAGTATTGAAGGAATCTATGGATAAAAGAGGAGCTCTGGTAGCGTAGTGCCTAAGGCACTTGACTACTAACCAGAAGGCTGGTGGTTCAAACCCACCAGCCACTCCTCAG
>NW_006921773.1:742551-746001 GCF_000298275.1 Orycteropus afer afer | reverse complement strand
GAGCATGACCCTGGAGCCAAAGTGCATGAGTTTGAGGGCAGGGAAGCTCCTCTGCTTGCCAACTTAGTGAGTGTGTTTGGCTATTAATTTTTAAAGCAAGTCTTTCTTTTGTAAGTGGAAATAATAATAATTACAATGATATTGGCCTAACAAAGATAAAACAGTACCTGCTCAATCAATGTTATATATCATCATTATAATTATCTAGCATTGAATAAAGGTTCTATTTGTCAAAATAAGTGATAATAATCATTATTATCTTCAGATCTTTCTTCCAAAGTGTCTCTGCCTGAGTTTGAACAGCCAATCTTTAGTTTAGTAGTGGAGCACTTAATCATTTGTACTACCCATGGACCCCCTAACAAATGTATAAAACAAACAGACAAGTGCTATTGCCTTCAAGTTGAGCACAGCACATCGTGGCCTATAGGACTGAGTAGAACTGCCCCATAGAGTTTTCATTGCTGTAAATCTTTACAGGTTCAAACTGCCACATCTTTCTCCTGTAGAGCAGCTGGTGAATTAGAAGCACCCACCTTTTGGTTAGCAGCCAAGTATTTACTATGCCACCAGAGCTCCTAAAAAATGTATACCTGAGGTTCATTTATGGCAGCAAGACCACTATAGTTCTTTCAGGTTAAAAGAGTATGCCTTTCTCTTGCCAGCTCTTGTTTTATTCCCTTTTGCTGACTTGGCTTACAGTCAGCATACTTGGTACTTGTGTCTATTCATTCCTGCATTTTGAGCATTGTAGCAGCTATGATTTTCTTTTTGCCATCTACCTGACTTTCATTCTTGGCTGAGTGATTTTGAAAACGTCAATGAGACTTCTTCAATCCCAGTTTCCTCATCCATAAAATGAGAATTATAATAAAGCTTGTTCTACAGTTGTGTTTTATCAGTCACTAAGATAATGCTTTGCAAAATACTAAACAAATATTAGTTATTTTTAGCATGTCAGGATATCTCAGTATACTCTCCTCTGCTACCATGCACAATCATTGTGCTATTATCATTAAATTACCAACAACAATTCATGACAGCTATCAAGTTTCACCCGAATAGCTTCCAAATTATAAAACATTCAGCACATAAAAAAGAAGAAAAAGAAAACAACAAATGATGCTACAGAATCACTCACCTTTAGTTACAAATCTGGAGCTAATATAAAAATAAATCAATTGTCACTTCAGTTCCAGAGTTCTGCCTTCATTAATATATGTCTAGGATGCCATTATGAAATATTATCAAGATATACCATGGACACAGTTTCTACTTCTTTAAATAAAATAGTAAACACGATAATGAATTCATGTGAACTGTTACTGAATCTACCTTCAGAAAGGAGAAGGTGGTTGATGGAACTCAGAACATAGATTTAGAAAATTGGTGATAGATTGTAGGGGACCCGATGGTTGGTAAAGTCCTCGTGCAGGAAGAAAATGGAAAATTAGGTGAAGTAAGACCAATTGACAAATGAGAAAGTAAACTGAAGGTGAGTTTCACATATGCTTGCTTCTTTCCTCCGTGCATATTTGGCATATTCTCCTATGGCCTATGTAGCAGGAAAACACCAACACCAGCTCGGCATCAGAAGAGATGGCAATATAACCTAGCCCAATCCAGCTGGGGTGGGAGAATAAGCAGACAGCTTTAGGTGATCCTTCCTCCTCTATGGGCCAACACTGTTGTTGTTGTTATGTGCCGTCGAGTCGGCCCCAACTCATAGCAACCCCTCCTTGGGTTTCTGAGGCAGTATCACTATGGAAGTAGGATTGCCCAACATTCCTTCTGAGAAGTGGCTGGTGGGTTTGAACCGCCAGCCTTCTGGTTAGCAATCAAGTGCTTTAGCCACTATGCTACCAGAGCTCCCAACACTAGGAGCCACATAATATCAACACAAAGAGAGAGCCCTTGGAAACTAGCAGTACCCAGAGTACAGATACTAATGTGCTCTGATGGATAACCTCACTTGATGGGAATGAGAAGGATCTTAACCCCCAAAGGCCCAAAAGACTCTTTAAACTTACCTGGGTAGGCATGTGGAAGGGTTGCTTTTGCCTTTTTCTTCAATACACATAAAGCTATCATCATTCATCTGTTAGTTTGTTGTACTGTGGTTGTTTGTATGATGTAATGATGGTGGAAGTTATGCCACCAATATGTCAAATACCAGTAGGGGCACCCAAGATGGACCAGTTTCAGTAGATGTTTTAGACTAAGATAGACTAGGAAGAAAGGCCTGGAACTTTACTTATGAAAATCAGCCAGTAAAAACTGGACTTGAGCATGCCAGTGATGATGAAGATGATGAAGCATTGAGCAACATTTTGTTCTGGCGTATATGATTTGCCAAGAATCAGAGACTACTCAGTAGCAAGTAACAGCAATAACAACAGAAAGCTCATAAGCTAATGAAACATAACAAGACATCTAGAAGCTCAAGATCTGTGAAAGAACATAAGACAGTAAACAACCTATTAGAAAAAGAAAAAAATAAAAATAATGGATCACTCTAATTTAAACTTAAACCTAAACACAGAGTGTGTGTGTGTATATATATATATATAGGACTTGTAACCAAAAGGCAGGTGATTTGAACCCACCAATTGCTCCATGGGAAGAAGATGAGGTGATATACTTCAATAAATATTTACAGCCTTGGAAATCTGATGGGGTCACTATGAGTTGAGATCGAGTTGATGGCAGTGGATTTAGTTTTGGTTCATATATTCTTTTAGAATATATTCTAAGAGATAAACTATAAAATTATTAGCAGACACATTGGTGTATAAGGAAGAACCGTTTGGATACAGTAGATGTGAACAATATAAAAGAAGAAAAAAAGAGCTAAAAAACATAACAGAGAAAGTACAGTAACTGGAGAATGAGGAAAATAATCTCTCAAAAAGGTGCACAGAAGAATTAAAAGAACAGGGAGACAGATATTTAAAGGCATGGAATATAAAAATAGAAGTGTCTTCATCCAAAATATGCATATAGGAGAAGATGAGAAATAAAAAAGTAGGAAGGAAGAAATATATGAAGAAATAACAAAGAATATTCTGAATTTTAAAGAAGATGAAAATACATTTATATTGTAAAACAGAAAAGTAAAAGCCCACACTTTTACATATTATATAATATTTGAAGTCATCTAATACAGAGAACATTCTAAAAACCTTCAAATAGAAAAATGCATATATCCTACAAAAGAACAACCATTGGATTAAAATCAGATTTTTCAACAGCTATACCTCATGACAGAAGGTAATGGAATAATATTTATGTGTTTATAGGAGAGAAATTCGAACATACATTTTATCTATTAAAACTATGATTTAAATGTGAGGATAGAGTTCCGGCAAGATGGCGGACTAGGCAGAAGATTGCACAGACCCTCTTCAACAAAGAAAAAGGAAACCAATTAACACAGACACAGAAGATAAT
>NW_006921773.1:739786-741051 GCF_000298275.1 Orycteropus afer afer | reverse complement strand
AGCATATACTAAAACAACAGCAGCAAAGGGAATGATAACACAATTCATAAACATAACGAGCTCAGCACAGAAAATAATATGGAACAAAGAAACCAGGGACACCATGAAAAAACACATTAAAAAAAAAAAGTGAGGATAAAACATCTCTGGCATATAAGATTTTATACAATATACTATGCAAAATTGTCTTTGGAAACCTTCTTGGAGGAGGTTTAGAACATAAATGGAAATAAATCTAGGAAGAAATAAGTTATGAGAGTTAACACTGAAAAAAATAAATTAGCAAAGTTTGTAGTGGTCTTACTAAACAATGTTCCCAAACTAAGGAAAGGAAAGGACCAAAAAGAAAGTATTGATCGAACTGGAGGTGAAGCAGATAAAGAACAGGGGAAAACAAGAAATGAATATTGATGTTCTTATGAGAGACATGGGAAAAATATAGATAAGCATACATGTATGTATACATATACATATAGTGACTCATGTATGTGAATCACCAAGAGTAAAAATAAAGGGAATAATTTCAAACCAGAGGATAAAAGTTTGATTTATTTAATGAAATTAGGAAAAAGAAGCATATGATAAACGAAGTATATGAAGTAAAGATGATATTTAGAATACTTGGAACACAAAGGTAGAAGTAATTCCTATTAAAATATCAATTATAATAAACCTAAAGGCTTAGATTACTAAATAAAAAAAGAAAGAAAAACTATCAGATTGCATTAAACACATACAGGTAAAGCAGATTAACAATTTTAACATTAGAAAAAATATAATTAAAGTGATAAACATCAAAAGAAAAAGACAGATTGGTACCCTGGTTAAAGAAATAATAGAAAGGAGGTTATAAAAATTTTGCGTGTCTGTAACCTTAACAACAAAACAAAAATAAATGATGCAAGATCTGTTAAAATTCAGAGATTTCAATAACATTTCCGTTATGGATTGAATTGTGGCCCCAAAAATTATGTGTTTAAATCCTAACTGTTATGATTGTGGTTATAATCCCTTTTGGGAATGGGTTGGCTTTGTTAAACTAATGCAACAGGATTAGTGTGGGGTGCATTTTGAGTCAATCTCTTCTGAGAAAGGAAAGAGGTTAAATGAGCAAGCAAGTAAGCAGAGATGGGGTAAAACAGATTGTAAAACAAATGTAAATCTCCAAGGAACAAAGAAGCAGAAGCTACAGACAAGGGCCTTCCAGAGCCAATAGAGAAACAAAGCTTTCTGTGCTCTGAATTAGGACTTCTAGCCTCCTAAAC
>NW_006921773.1:735207-739026 GCF_000298275.1 Orycteropus afer afer | reverse complement strand
TTTTTTTTGTTGTTGTTTTTTTGTTTTTTTTATGCAGTGGCAAAAAAGTTGTCTGAATTATGTTCAGATATTTGCTGTAAGGTACAACTAATAAGTGTTAAACTGGGATAACTGGCTGATGAGATTTCTAAGCAAGATCTTACAGGGGCCATTGATTTCTATTTGCTGCTTCTGATAAAATTCTAGAGGAAATATGAGGACTTAAAAATGAACCATGCAAAATGAAAACAGAACTTAAAGATTTGGAAATTCTTTTGTACAGACTAAGGACAGGTGTCCTAGAATGTTCACCAAAATATGTGTCTACACAATCTTTTGTCAAAGGGATTAAGCCTGCAACTAATGGATCTAACCAATGACCACAGAAGAAAACTCAACAGTTTAGACTGAAAGGTGGAGAGAAAGAAAGAAAGCAGAGACTGCTGTCTGCCTCTCAGAATTCTACTGGAAGGAATTCGGACAAAGGAGCTACATCTGTTGTCCTCTAGCTAAAGAAAAGGACCATCCTTGGAGCAGGTCAGAGATCATCACAACTGTTGGAAGGAGCACAGGAAGCAGACTTGCCAAGGTCTCAAATGGGAGAACTATGACCTCCACCATCCTAAAGGCTGAAGCCACAGCCTTTGGGGATTTCAAAATGACAGAGCCATTGCTTTCTAGATTTTAAAGAGTAAGATATACACCAACTTAATTCCGGAGCTCTGGTAGCGTAATGCCTAAGGCACTTGACTGCTAACCAGAGGGCTGGTGGTTCAAACCCACCAGCAACTCCTTGGAAGGAAGATGGGGCAATCTACTTCCATAGCGATACTGCCTCAGAGACCCAAGGATGGGTCGCTATGAATTGGGTCCGACTCGACGGCACATAACAACAACAACAACAACAGTTCCGGAGTGTGGGGCTGCCATGTAGTTTGGTCAAGACAAAGGTGCTACTGATTAAATCTGAGGAGATGGGTGTGCCATGCCCAAGAGGCAGAAGAATGGGGCTTGCTAGGGTCAAGGGGCAGGGTTTCTTCTCAGTTAGATGAGGATAATGTGACTCCCTAAGCAAAGACAGCAGAGTTGCCATCCCAACTGGCCTAGAAGGTGGAGCTAAAAGCCAGGGCTGAGGGTTTCCACCCAGAATCAAGAAACTTGGCCAACACCCAAAACCTGGAGGGCAAGGTCATTGCTCAGTTGATATCAGAGTTGTTGTTGTTGTTGTTGTTGTTGTTGTTGTTAGGTGCAGTTGAGTCATCTTTGACTCATAGCTAATTTATATACAACAGAATGAAACATTCCCTGGCTTTGTGCCAGCCTCAAGATCCTTGCTATACCTGAGCCTATCATTGCAGCCACTGTGTCTATCCATCTCATTGAGGGCCTCCCTCTTCCTCATTGACCTTCCACTTTACCAAGCATGATATCCTTCAACAGGGAATGGTAACTTCTTACAACATGGCCAAAGTAAGTGAGACAAAGTCTGGCCATTCTTGCTTCCTAGGAACATTCTGGCTGTACTTCTTCCAGGACAGATTTGTTAGTTCTTTCAGCAGTACTTGGTATTTCCAGCATTCTTCACCAACACCATAACTTAACAATAAGTTAAAAAAGTCTTTTCTTTGGTCTTCTTTATTCATTTTCCAGCTC
Organism: Orycteropus afer afer; assembly: GCF_000298275.1. Lineage (NCBI taxonomy): Eukaryota > Metazoa > Chordata > Mammalia > Tubulidentata > Orycteropodidae > Orycteropus > Orycteropus afer. The sequence goes on along the minus strand of NW_006921773.1, from coordinate 737,394 downwards.
TCTGATATCAGAGAATCCAACAACCCAAATCTACTGGCATCAAGCCAATTCAATTCATAAAGACACTTCCGTGGGTTTCCAAGGCAGTATCTCTACAGAAGTAGATTGCCCAATCTTCCTACCAAGGAGTGGATGATGGTTGGAACTGCCAGCCTTCTGTTTAGCAGTCAAATACCTTAGGCACTATGGCATCAGAGCTCCCTGTTAGAGAATAGAAGGTCATTTTGAAATATTGAGAGCAAATTTAAATTTTTCTGCAGGGTTTTTAATGTGTTTGGGACCCAGTCTCTCTTCTTCCCTTCCAATTTCTCCCATTTGCAATGGAAATATCTACTTTGTGCCTGTTCCATCATTATACTTTGAAAACAAATCATTTTTTTATCTAGATTTCACAGGTTCACAGATGAAGAAAAATTTTGCCCCAGAACAGAATGCATCTAATATCTCAATCATATTTAATTTAGACTCAGAAGATAACACTTTGAAATTGGAATTGATTTAAGACTTTTAGTATGATGTGATGGGGAGAATATGTTCGCATATTTGATGGACAAAGGTGGAATGTTGTGGATTGAATTGTGTCCCCAAAATATATATTTTGTAAAGCCTAACCTCTATGCTGGGAGCTCTGGTAGCATAGTGTCTAAGACACTTGCCTGCTAACCAGACGGCTGGCGGTTCAAACCCACCAGCCACTCCTCAGAAGGAAGGTTGTGCAATCCTACTTCCGTAGTGATACTGCCTTGGAAACCCAAAGAGTGGTCGCTATGAGTCGGGGCCGACTCGACGGCACATAACAACAACAACAACAACCTCTATGCCTGTGGTTATAATCTCATTTGGAAATGGTTTATTTTGTTATGTAAATGAGACAGGATTAGTGTAGGGTGTAGTTTGAGTCAATCTTTTTTGAGACATGGTAGTAGTTAAGGTTACATGTCAACTTGGCTGGCCTGGTTTTGAGTAGCTAGACAGCTGGATGTATTTATTCCTCACAGCAGGATTAGTAATTGACTACTTGGTGGAATCTACTGGAGAAGCTGAATAGCTAACTTAGACATGTTATATATATTTCCAGTATACACTGGAAGTATATATGCTTCCAGTATATAAGAAGAAGCTTTGGGAATGGTCTGCACCTTTTGGTACACTTGAATCCTGCACGTAGCAGAGTTGTTGTAGCAGCCTTCCATGTTGTCTGCCAATTTTGAAACTCTTAATGGACTTAAATCAATGGCCTGCCATGTAGTTTGGTAATATCAGGAATGTGCCTTTTTACTTGTCAATCTTGGGTTTGTCAGCCTCAGCAGCTGCCTGAGTGAAGAAAGCCTCCAACTATAAGTTCCAGCAAGATGGCGGACTAGGCAGAAAGACTGCACAGACCCTCTTCAAAAAAGAAAAGGGAAACCAATTAACACAGACACAAAAGATAATCTTGGACACCTGAGCATTGAAGGGAAGGATATAGAAGTGGACTAAACCCCAACTAGCAGAAGAATTTGCATGAAAATACCAAAAAAAGGAGACATAAAGAGCTGCAGTCTGGCAGTGATTCTGAGCAATCCTGATGGCACAGACAGCTTGGAGATTCCCAAGTGGTGGTAGGACCTAAAAATTAAACTAAAAATCATCCTGCTAGCCAGGCACTGCACGGAGGACTGTGCACATTGGCTGGGGAACAAACGGAGAAGGTGAAGAGAAATGTGGGCTGAACTGCGGACTTTTGCCGATCCAGAGGCTGCCGCCATTTTGAAGGTTTAAAAATTGGCTTGACTATTTTGGATATTTAAAGAGACAGTGCTCTCACAGATTTATGGGGCTTAAGAACATGTTCTGCTTTCCAGCAACCCCAAGAACCCTCCAGACTGAAAAGGTACGACATTCCTCTTCTTACTCTTATAACCCACACCCTCTTGGTGAACAGAGGTGTGACCATCACACACTGCCACCTACCTTCTAGGCCTACAGGAACTCCATCACAGTGTGTGTGCTCAGACGGAGCCTGGTGCCCTGCCCTGTCCTCCACTGATTTATTTATTTTTATTTTTTTCTTTTGTGCTTTCTTATTTCTGGTGATTAGTTTGCTTGTATTTGTCTGTTTTAAAACAACTAATATTATTAATACTTTTGTAATTTTTATTATTATTCTTAATCTTCCCTTCCCAGGTCCTAGTTTTAGGCATTTTT
>NW_006921773.1:705981-716556 GCF_000298275.1 Orycteropus afer afer | reverse complement strand
GTATGGAAAGTGAATTTGCTGTATGAATCTTCACCAAAATCACAAAAAAAAAAAGAAAAAAAAATATTTGTTTCCATACTATCAATTTGCTGTGATGTTTAAGTGTTTCAAGTATGATCTGTGAGAATATATTTCACAGTAAAGCAGTTACTCTATATTTTGATAGACCCACCATATATCTTTTGTTGCATATCATTTTTCAATGATGACCTATTGACTGAAGACTAGAATTAAAATGAATGTAAAATAGTAGTAATTTCCATGATGCAATTAGATATTATTTATGATTTCTGTAAACAAATAACTGGTATGATTCTAGATTATTCAACTAGCTAAGGGAAAGAAAGGAAAAAAAGAATGTAGTAAATACATATCCAGTGTAAGTATGTTCAGGAACTAATTTGCATATGTTAACTCACTTCATCTTCTCAAGAACACTGTGAGGAAACTAGTAATCTCACTTTACAGAAGAGGAAATTGATGGCCACAATGATTAAAAGCTTGTCCACATCACACTAGAGTGAGTGGCAGAAGCAGAATTTGAATTCACTCATCTTCTATCTAAAATGAGTTAGAAAGATAAGAAATCAATCAATTTATAGGTAGTTTTGTCCCCTAAATTCCACATCATATTTCCTCTATGTTAGCTAGTTGTATCACATGTGGGCCTAAGAAATAATCTTCCTTCCTAGCTTAGAGGGAAGTTAGGACAGATTCTGATCTCCATCAGTCTCTATTTTAACTCTAGTGGATTTTGCAACCACAGGGATACCTCACCACAATCAAGGGTTGCTACAAATATAGCCCACCACAGTCTATGGTGATGAGGTTCAAGAAATTCAAAGAGAGAAATCAAAGCATAGATTGATAACTTCAAATCTATGTATAAATATTTTATTCCTTTTACCAAAAACATACTCAACCTTAATTTAATTTATCCATGATATCTATTAGATGGCCTAATTTTTTTTTTAAATACCTTGGTGGTAGGGCACCAATTTCTCTTTTTTGCTAACTAAAATGAAAATGGAATCAAAACTATTAAACTTTCAAAATTCCTGTTATTGTGTATCTATCTGAATGTGAAAACAATGACTAGTAAAGTTGAAGGTAATTTAATTAAAAAAACCAAATAAAATATCTAACCCTCTGGACTTTGTCAATGAGGACATGGATGTCTATATTCATTATACACAATTTTTTTAAAAAATTATATTCCTATTGATATAAATCTGTTCTCTTGATTAACTTTCTCAGTGATTGCAGGCTGAGCTTTACAGTAAATCTGAGACTTACTTGCTTCTGCTTTGGATTATTTTGAACAGGAAGGAAACAGCACTGTATACAAAGAATCATTCTGGAAAGAAATACAAGAATTAATGGCATTAGTTCAATATCAATTTGTCAGGAAAAATATGATTGTTCCTCCTCTATTATTTCTGCATATGCTTCTCTTATTTTGCCATTGAGACAGTAATTATACTTTTAGATTTCTTGAGGAAAATAAAATTTGAATGTCAGGATAAGGACAGGTGATTAGAAAGAGGTTAGACCAAGGTGAAGAGTTCTTAATCCTCTAAAACAAATCCCAATAAAATAAAAAGTAACCCAGAATTCTAGAAGGATTGTACTATTTGGGGAAGCTTTAAGTTGTCAAGATGATGTAAAATCAAAAAAGTGAAATGATGCTCCAGAATCCCCTTGCTTAACAGTAGGATGTATCAAATGTTAAATGGCAGAGGTGACATTTGCAGAGAAACAGTGTGAGCAAGCCTCTCAGGTGTACACCAACAGACATAGAAGTCTACCCAGTGGGACACCCATAGCCACAGGTTCAGGAGAAATGAGGAGGGGAAAAGAAATGGTTCATTTCTGCTAGTCATAATCTCACATCTCATTTCAAAATATATGTTATCTCTTCCCAGGTCCTTACAAACATCACTGCTCATTTGGTATCAACTAATTAAAGCTAGGTTTACTTTCCATTTATCGTGATGCTGTTTATTGGTCCAGTTGTGAAGATTTTTGTTTTCTTTATATTGAGGTGTAATCCATACTGCAGACTATAGTCTTCAATCTTCATCAGTAAACGCTTCAAGTCATCCCCACTTACAGCAAAGATATGTTGTCTACATATCACAGGTTGTTAATGAACCTTCCCCTAATCCTGATGCCACATTCTTCTTCATATAGTTCATCTTCTAGAATTATTTGCTCAGCATGAAGAATGAATAAGTATGGTGAAAGTATACAAGCCTGACACACTCCATTTCTGATTTTAAACCATGCAGTAGCTCCTTGTTCTGTTCAAATGACATCCTCCTCATCTATGTACACATTCTTCATGAGTACAATTAGTGTTCTGGAATTCCCATTCTTCTCAATGTTATCCAAAATTTATTATGATCCACAAAATCAAATGTTTTTGCATAGTCAACAAAACACAAGTAAATATTTTTCTGATATTCTTTGCTTTCAGCCAAGATTCATCTGACATCTGCAATGATATCCTTTGTTCCACATCTTCTTCTGAATCCAGCTTGAATTTCTGGAAGTTCTCTGTCAATATACTTCTGCAACCATTGTTGAATTATCTTCAGTAAGATTTTAGGTGCTTGTGATATTAATAGGAATTCTGGTGGTGTTAATATTGTTTGGTAAATTCCACATTCTGTGGGATCAACTTTCTTTGGAATGGTATAAATATCAATCTCTTTCAGTCAGTTGGCCTTGCTGAAAGTAAGGATGACTTGAAGCACTTACTGATGGAGATTGAAGACTACAGTCTGCAGGATGGATTCCACTTCAATATCAAGAAAACAAAAATCCTCACAACTGGATCAATAAGCAGAATCATGATAAACAGAGAAAAGATTAAAGTTGTCAAAGACTTCATATTACTTGTTTCTACAAGCAACACCAATGGAAGCAGAAGTCAAGACATTGGACAACATATTGCATTGGGCAAATATGCTGCAAAAGACCTCTTTCAAGTGCTGAAGAGCAAAGATATCTCCTTGAAGACTAAGGTGTGCCTAACTTAAGCCATGGTATTTTCAATCATCTCATATGCATGTGGAAGGAAGATGGGGCAATCTACTTCTGTAGTGATACTGCCTCAGAAACCCAAGGAGGGGTTGCTATGAGTTGGGTCCGACTCAACGGCACATAACAACAACAGCAACATATGCATGTGAGAGCTGGACAATGAATAAGGAAGACTGAAGAAGAGTTGATGCTTTTGAGTTGTGATGTTGATGAATAATACTGGAAACACTATGGACTGCTGAAAGGACTAACAAATCTGTACTGGAAGCAGTGCAGCCAGAATACTCTTTTGAAGCAAGAATGGCCAGACTTTGTCTCATCTACTCTGGTCATGTTGTAAGAAGGGATCATTCCTTGGAGAAGGATATCATTCTTGGTAAAGTGGAAGGTAAGTGAAAAGGGGAAGGCCCTTAACAAGATAGACTGACATAATGGCTGCAACAATGGGCTCTATACCTGAGGCTGGCACAGGACTGGGCTATGTTTCATTCTGTTGTACATAGGATCTCTATGAGTCAGAGACGACTCGATGTCATCTGACAACAAAAACAACAGGTTTTCTTCTGAATGTATAATTTTTCAAAAGAAAAAAGACTAGCTAAAAGTGCAGCCAAGGAATACTTGAGTGGCACAAACAGATAAGTTCTCAGCTACTACCTGAAAGTTGATAGTTTGTGTCTACCTAGTGGCACCTCAGAAAAAAGGCCTGGCTATCTGAAAGATAATAACCATTGAAAACCCAATGGAGTAGAATTCTACTCTCACACACATGGGATAGCTATGAGTTAGAGCCAACTCAATTAAAATAGTGTGTTTATTTGTTGTTTTTAACCCAACACAGAAGCAAACTTAGGTTTCATAGGGAGATTTGTTTCATTGATTCTCCTTTCAACATCCAGAACCTCTAATCTTTTCATCCACACCATATCTCTGTGCTGACTATTGCAGTAAGTGCACCTAAGCAAACTTCTAACTGGATCCCTTTTCCCTTTGTCCAGACATCATATTTTAAAAGCTACTTTGGTTGCATGTATAATATATAATAATTATGAAAGGGATACATGCTCATTATTGAGAGTGTCAAATTTCATGAAGTTACAAAGTTTATTACTATTATTATTATTATTATTGTTATTATTTTAATCTTTCAATTGTCCCAAGATATCTCCTGTTAACATTAGATACCACCACTTGCCTGTTTAATTGTCATACTGAGATCACTTCCATGTTGCTGTGATGCTAGAAGCAAACCACTGATATATCAAACACTAGCTGAGTCATCCATGACTAACAAGTTTCAGCAGAGCTTACAGACTAAGGCAGACTAAGTAAGAAGATCTGATGATCTACTTTTGAAAAAAACTGGCCAAAGAAAACTTTATAAATAGCAGCAGAACATTGTCTGATATAGTGGAGAAGATGAGCTCTTCAGGTTGGAAGGCACTCAAAATACAACTGGTGAAGAGCTGCTTACTCAAGGTAGAGTAGACCTTAATGACATGGATAGAGCAAAGCTTTTGAGGTCTTCATTTATTGATGTGACATGACTCAAAGTGAGAATAAACATCTGTAAACATTCATAAATTATCAGAATGTGAAAGGTATGATGTATGAATCTAGGAAAATTAGAAGGAAGTCACCAAAAATGAAATGGAACATATAAAGATCAATATCCTAGATATTAGTGAGGTCAAGTGCAGTGATATTGACCTTTTTTTAATAGGATGACCATATTTTCTACTATGCCAGGAATGACAGACTGAAGAGGAAGGGCTTCCCATTCATCATCAAAAAAAAAAAAAAAAAAAAATTCTATGTCTAAGATGAAGTACAATACTCTCAACACAAGGATAATGCCAAAACATGAATAAGGAAGATCAGTTAATATTATTCAAATTTATGCACCAAAAGTGAAATCGAAGATTTTTATAAGCTTCTGAAATTTTTTTCAGTCCGAAATGGATCAAACCTGCAATCAAGATGCACTGATTATTACTGGTGCTTGGAATGCAAAAGTTGGAACCAAAGAAGAAGACTTGATAATTGGAAGATATTACCTTGGTAATAGAAATGTCACTGGAGGTAGGTGATAAGATTTTGTAAGAGTAATTACTTATTCATTGCAAACATCTTTTTTTTTTTTTTTTTTGACTGCATAAACAGTGATAAACTTCACTGGGTAGAATACACAGAAATCAAATATACTATATCTATGGAAAGAGATGATCAAAAGGCTCAATATCATCAGTTGGAACAAATACAGAGGCTGACTTCAGAATAGATAATCAATTACTCCCATAAAAGTTCAATTTAGAGTTGAAGAAAATTAAAAGAAATCCATGAAGCCAGAGAATAACCTTGAATATATCCCACCTGAATCTAGAGACCATCTCAAGAATAGATTTGAGGTATTGAACAAAAAGGACCAAAACCAGATGATATGTAGGATGATATCAAGGACATCATATGTGAAGAAAGGAAAAGGCCATTAAAAAGAGAGGAAAGAAATGAAAGACGAAAATAGATAACAGAAGAGATTTTGAAACTTGTTCTTGAAAGTAGATCAGCTAAAGTGAATGGAGGAAATGAAGTAACAAAAGTAAACAGAAGATTTCAAAGGTTGGCTCAAGAAGATGAAGTAAAGCATTATAATGAAATACGCAAAGATTTGGAGTAAGAAAACAAAAGTGAAGAGCATATTCAACATTTCTCAAGCTAAAAGACTGAAGAAAAAATTCAAGCATTGAGTTCCAATATTGAAGGTGATATATGGGTAAATTATGGAGTGGAACAGGAAGCATCAAAAGAAGGAAGGAATACACTGAATTACTGCACCAAAAATAACTAGTCGATGTTCCATCATTTCAGGAGATAGTATATGATCAAGAACCAATCGTATTGAAGGAAGAAGGAAAATATTATAAATAGCAGGGAAATGTAATCTGATATATTACTGCAAAAAATATGAATAATAATGGAACATTGTTTGATATAGTGTCAGAAGATGAGCCCCATGGGTTGGAAGGCACTCAAAAAACAACTGGGGAAGAGCTGTTCCTCAAAGCAGAGTTGACCTTAATGATGAGGATGGAGTAAAGCTTTACAGACTTTCATTTGCTGATGTGGCATGATCAAAATGAAAAGAAACAGCTGTAAACATTCATTAATAATTAGAATGTGGAATTTATGAAGTATGAATCTAAGAAAATTGGAAGTTGTTAAAAATAAAATAGAATGCATAAAGATTGATATCCTGGGCATTAATGAACTGAAATGGACTGATACTGGTGATTTTGAATCAGAAAATATTTTGCACCAAGAATAATAAATTGAAGAATGATGTAACATTCATTGACAAAAAGAACATTTAAAGATCAATGCTGAAATATAATGCTGGCAGTGATAGGAAAATATCCATACGCCTACAAGGAAGACCTTGCACATTCAATAAGCAACTATTGCTGAAGATAATTCAAAAGACCGTAACACTACTATTATTCAAATTTACACACCAAACACAAAAGACAAATATGAAGTAATTGAAGATTTCTACCAACTTTTGCAGTCTGAAGTTGACCAAATATGCATTAATATATATTGATAATTACTGGCAATTTGAATGCAAATGTTGGAAACAAAGATGAAGCTTCCAAGAAACATCTTGGAAAATATGGCCTTGGTGACAGAAATGGTGCTGGATATAGCATGATAGAATTTTGCAAATACCTTTTTTTGACAAAATAAATGATGACTATATGCATAACCTCACCAGATGGAATACACAGGAATAAAATCAACTACATCTGTGGAAAGAGGTAATGGAGAAGCTCAATATCATTAGTCAGAACAAGGTCAGGAGGTGATTGTGGAACAGACTATCAATTGCCAATATGAAGTTCAAGTTGGAATTGAAGAAAATTAAGATAAATCAACAAGAGGCAAAATATGACATTGATTATATCCTACCAGAATTTAGTGACCATTTGAAGGTTAAATTTGACACGTTCAACACCAATGACTGGACACCAGATGAGTTGTGGGATGATATCAAGAATGTAATACATTAAGAAAGCAAAAGATCATTGAAAAGACAGGAAGAGTGAAAGGATCTAAAAATTAAATAAAGTATTCATAGTGATACTGCCTCCGAAACCCAAGGAGGGGTCACTATGAGTCGGGCCCGACTCGATGGCACATAACAACAACAACAACAAATGAAGATTAAAGACTATAGCCTCAACATAAAGAAAACAAAAATTTATACAGCTAAACCAATAAGCAGCATCACATTAAATGGAGAAAAGATTGAAGTTAGGGATTTAATTTGGCTTAGATCCACAAACAATGTCCATGTAAGCAGCAGTCAAGAACTTGGAGGATGGGAATTCCAGTAAGATGGCAGAATAGGCAGACAAACTACAGACCCTCTTCAACAAAGAAAAGGGGAACCAATTAACACAGAACAGAATATAATCCTGAAGCTCTGAGCTTTGAAAAGAAGGATACAGAAGTGGATTAACTCCAACTAGTAGAAGAACCAGCATGAAAACAACAAAAAGGGAGATATATGAAACTGTAGTCTGCCAGCAATCCTAGCAGCACAGACAGCTTGGATATTGCCAAGTGGTGTTAGGACCCAAGAATAAACCTACAAATCGTCTGTGCTAGCCAGAGGCTACACAGAGGACTGCACTGGTGGCTGGTGAATAAAAGAGGAAGCAGCAAAGAAGGAGATAGGCTGAGCTGTGGACTTTTTTGCCTTCCCAAGGGTGCAGCCATTTTGAATGTTTACAAGTGGTTCAACCATTTTGCATATTCAAAGCAACAGTGTTCTCTCAGATTCCAGGGACCAAAGAATAGGCCCTACTTGCCAGGGACCACAAGGACATTCCAGACACGAAAGACTGGAGAGGTGTGATATTTCCCTTGTTACTCTTATACCCCACAACTTCTTGATGAATGGAGGTACAGCCATCCCTCACTCCCACACACTTTCTGGGCTGGCAGGAATTCCATCCCAGTCTGAGTGCTCTGATGGAGCTTGGATGCCCTGCCCCTCCCTGAGCAGATTTTTTTTTTCCTTTCTTCTTTTTTTAATTTGTTCATTTTTGTCTGTTTTAATTTTTTTTTCATTCTTTTTAGTATTATTCTTTATTCTTCCCTTCCTAGTTCTAATTTTCAGTTTTTCTCTATTCCTTGTTCCTGGTTCCCATTTTTTTCTTTCTCTTTTTTCCCATATTTTTCTTCATTATTCTCCTACTCTACCTCTTTTCTCTTATTTTCCACTCTGCAGCTATTGTGGGTTTTTTTTCCCTATATTTTTTCTTCTTTTTATGATTGTTCCTGTGTGTTTATTCAGTGTGTCCTTTGCCCATTTGCTTTTACTTTTTTGATGGCTATTTGATTGTTGTTTTTCTCTAACTGAATGGGAGACAGCAAGAATAAGACACAACCACACCCACACCTCTTGCAGCTCCACTTACTGAGTGAGAGTCACCAATTTTTTCTCCACCAACTGTCCAATGGTAAACCACAAACAAGAAGAGCCTGACTCACCTTTAGCTACTCTTTACAAACAGTTAACAGATATCTAACAGCAAATAATGGCACAATGTCTTGGAGAAAACAGACCACCACAGTCTACACAAAAAAGCAATTAAAAAATTATAGAAACAAGGGAGCAGGATACAGACCTATAACATATCCCTGAGGAAGAAACAGCATTGGAACCCCCTGATAAGGAGTTCAAAATAATTATACTTAGGTACCTTCAAAGGATTGAGGGACAGATCAAGGAAAACACTGACAAAATTAATGAAAACCCAGACAAAACCCTAGAACAATTTCTGAAGAAAATACAATAACAAAATGACAAAAATACGTGAAAAATTAGAAATTACACAAAATCTATAGATAGAAATCCAGAAGATTAATACTAAATTTTCAGAAATATATAACACATTGAAAGGGCAAAGGAGTAAAATTGAATCAGTGGAAGACAGAATTAATGAGATTGAAGACAAATACCTGAATACTTCTTTGGAAAGAGATCAATCAGAAAAAAAGATTAAAACAAAATGAAGAAAGCCTAAGGTTCATATGGAATAGCATCAAAGGGAATAACCTTCATGTGATTGGAATTTCAGAACAGGCAGAGAAAAAGAAAACCACTGAGAAATTTGTCCAAGATTTCTTGGAAAAGAACTTCCCTGATATGATGAAAGATGAGCATATATCTATTCAGGAAGTCCAGCGAACCCCAAACAGGATAGACCCCAAAAGAAAATCACCAAGACATATCATCATCATACTAACTAAAACCAAAGGCAAGGAAAGATTCTTGAAAGCAGCATGGGGAAAATGAAAAGTTATCTACAAAAGGCAACCACTAAGAATAAGCTCTGATTTCTCAGCAGAAACCATGCAAGTGAAAAAGCAATGGGTTGGTATATATAAAATCCTGAAAGAGAAAAATTCCCAATCAAGAATTATATACTCAGAAAAATTGTCCTCAGATATGATGGTGAAATTAGGAGAATTCCAGATATGCAGAAATTAAGGGAATTTTTTAATAACAAATGAACCTTACAAGAGATACTAAAGAGAGTCCTTTGAACAGAGAACCAATAATAGCAAACAACAACCAACCGTTAATACACAAGATGACATACCCCAGAAACCAACACAACTATGGAAGTATCTGAAGTAGAATAAGCTTATAAGATTGTAAACAGGGAACTGGAGACATCAATTGGCAAATGAGGATAACCACAAACTAAAAAGATGGAAAAAATAGTGTAGTTATAGAACTACTAAATGATGAGGAAGTCAAGGGAGTTGCAAAATAGAGTGGACTGTTCTAAACTTGAGGAGAAAATTGTAAATCACAGGGTAACCTCAAAGAAACGTGATAAACCTTCACATCACAACAAAAAAGAGGACAAGCACAAATGTTTAGCAAATACTAAAACAATAGGAACAAAGGAAATGATAACATGATTCATAAACATAATGAGCACAGCTCAGAAAATCATATGCAACAAAGAAACTGGAACACCATGAAGAAACACATACAAAAAGACAGCAACCAATTCATAATTGTCGATAATTACACTGACTATCAATTCATTAAATGCACCGCTCAAGAGATGGAGAGTTGCAGATTGGATAAGAAAATTTAACCCATCAATCTGCTGTCTATAAGATACATACCTTAGAGACAAAGACAAAAATAGACTAAAAATCAAAGGTTGGAAAAAGTTTTATCAAGCTAATGGCAACCAAAGCAGAGCAGGAGTGGAAATATTAATTTCTGATCAAATTGACTTTAAGACAAACCACCGTAAGAGACAAGGAAAGACATTATATAATGATTAAAGGATCAATCAAACAAGAAGAGATAACCATAATAAATATCTATGGACCCAATGAAAGAGCCCCAAAATACATAAGTCAGACTTTAACAGAATTGAAAAAGAAAATAGATGACTCCACAGTCATAGTGGGAAACTTTAAAACACCACTTTC
>NW_006921773.1:703484-705435 GCF_000298275.1 Orycteropus afer afer | reverse complement strand
CCTATGGCTGATTGCTTCCAAATCCCCTTGTTATTTTGCACTCTTCTTTGCTTCCAACACTAGGAGACCATTAGCTGCATCTTAGATGGCTGCTTGAAACTTTTAAGACCCTGATCGCTACTCACCAATGTAGGATATGGAACAACACTTTTATGTATTTTGTTGTGCCAATTGAGTCTGGTGTCCCACATCACTATGGCCTGAGCCGGTAGATCTACTGGATCTCACTTCCATAGTGCCTGGTTGTCTGTGAAGGACTACTCTGTGTCTGTCTTCTATTGTTCTGTAGGGATTGCAGGTATTTTGTATCACTGGTGTCTGTGAAAGATCCTTGGTCTAGAGTATACTCATGTTCAGTGACCCCCATTTGATCCTCTTAGGTGTTTATGTGTTTATCTGTAGCCCAGTGTTTGGGGTAGATGGTAATTCAATATTGTGGACACATTGGTTGGTAGCAGAATCTGTTTCTACCTCTTATGTGCACAATTTGGTGTCCTCCCATTTCCTAATGTTATCATGGTGGTCAGACTCTTTCCATATCCCTCCCCTTACCCATATCAGCCTGTGGGCCCGAAATAGCCTGAATTAATTTCTCCTCTTCCCTCCCCACCCTGGGTAACCTACAAAGTGAGTTCCCTTTCCCAAATAAACCCTTCTTTGTCTTTTTACAGTAATGGGCTCATACAGTACTTGTCTTTCTGCAATTGACTTATTTCACTCAACACAATGTCCTCCAGGTTCATCCATGCTGTGAGATGATTCATGTATCCCTCATTGTTCTTTAATATATCATAGTATTCTATTGTGTGCATGTACCATAATTTGGTTATCCACTCATATGTTGATGGGCATTTAGGTTGTTTCCATCTCTTTGCTATAGTGAATTTTTCTATGATGAACATAAGTGTACATATGTCTGTGTGTTGTCTCTTACCTCTTTAGGATATATTCCTAATAATGGAATTTCTGGGTCAAATGGTATTTTTATTTTCAGTTTTTTAAGGAAACACCGTGTATGCCACAATGGTTGTACCAATTTACAATCCCATCAGTGGTGCACAAGAGTTCCAATCTCTCCTCAATCTCACCAGCATTTGTTATTTTTTGACCTGTTGAACTTTGCTATTTTTGCTGAGGTGAGATGATATCTCATCATTGTTTTGATTTGCATCCCCCTAATGGCTAATGATCATGAGCAATTTCTCATGTGTTTGTTGGCCACCAGTATATCATCTTTGGTGAAGTGTCTACTCAAGTCTTTCACCCATTTGTGAATTGGGTTATTTGTCTTTTTGGTGTTGAGGTGTTGAAGTTTTCTATAGATTTTGGAGATCAGTCCTTTATCAGATATGTCATAGGCAAATATTTTCTCCCAATCTGTAAGTTCTCTTTTTACCTTTTTGACAAAGTCTTCCAATGTGCATACAAATTTAATTTTTAAAGGTCCCAGTCATCTAGCTTCTCTTCTAACTCCTGTGAATTCTGTGTTATGTTTGAAAGTCTATTTATGCCATAAATTATGTCCCCCAGATTTGCCCCTATTTTATCTTTGATGAATTTTATAGCTTTGGGTTTTACATTTAAGTCTCTGAACCAGCTTGAGTTTGTTTTTGTGTATGGGGTGAGGTATGGATATTGTTTCATTTTTCTGCAAGTGGGTATCCAGTTTTGTCAGGACCATTTGTTAAAAAGGCTGTCTCTTCCCCATTTAATGGGTTTTGAACCTTTGCCAAAGATCAGCTGTCCATAGATGGATGGGTCTATATCTGGACTTTCGATTCTGTTCCTTTGGTCTATCTGTCTGTCATTGTACCAATACTATGCTGTTTTGACTATTGTGGCTGTAGTGTAGTTCTTAAGATCTGGGAGTGTGAGATCTCTCACTTTGTTCTTCTTCAGAAGTGTTCTGCTGGTCCAAAGTCTCTTTCCTTTCCATATGAAGTTAGGAATT
>NW_006921773.1:700723-702734 GCF_000298275.1 Orycteropus afer afer | reverse complement strand
ACAATGTGAAATAGAAGTGGTGCTAGAGGGCATCCCTGTCTGGTTCCTGCTCATAAAGAGAATTCCTTGAATCTTTCTCCATTAATAATGATGTTGGCTGTTGGCTTTGCATATATGCCCTTTATTATGTTGAGGAATTTCCCTTCTATCCCTATTTTGCTGAGAGTTCCAAACAAGAACGGGTGTTGGATTTTATCAAATGCCTTTTCTGTATAGATTGATATAATCATATGGTTCATTCCTTCTATCTTGTTTATGGGGTGGGTTACATTGATTGTTTTTCTGATTTTGAGCCACCCTTGTAAACCTGGTATGAATCCCACTTGGTCAGGGTGTATTAATTTTTTGATATGTTGTTGAATTCTGTTGGCTAGGATTTTGTTAAAGATTTTTGCATCTATACTCATGAGGGATATTGGTCTATAGTTTGCCTTTCTAGTGGTGTCTTTCTCTGGTTTTGGTATTAGTGTTATGCTTGCTTCATAAAATGATTTTTGGGGTATTCATGTTTTTCTATGTTCTGGAATAGCTTGAGTAACATAGGTGTTAACTCTTTTCTGAATATTTGGTAAAATTCTCCAGTGAAGCCATCAGGGCCCGAAATTTTCTTTGTGGGAAACTTTTTATGACCTGCTCAATTTCTTCTTTTGCTATAGGTCTGTTCAAGTTTTCTATCTCTGAGTGGTGTAGTTTAGGTAGGTCTTGTGATTCTAGAAACTTGTCCATCTCTTCTAGTTTCTAAGACTGTTGGAGTACTGTTTTTCATAATATTCTGTCAGTATCTTTTTTATTTCAGTTGATTCTGTTGTGATGATACCCTTTTCGTTTATAATTCTTGTGGTTTGGACCTTCTCTTCCTTTTCTTTTGTTAAATTTACCAATGGTTTATTGATTTTAATAACCTTTTCAAAGAACCAGGTATTGTTTTGTTGATTTTCTCCGATTTTTTTTGTTTTCTGTTTCATTTTTTTCTGTTCTGATCTTTATTATTTCCATGCTTCTGGATACTGTAGGATTCTTTTGTTGTTCTTTTTCTAGTTGTTGGAGTTGATGAGTTAGAGTGTTGATTTTGTTTCTTTCCTCTTTTTTGATGTATGCATTTATTGCTGTAAACTGTCCACTGAGTCCTGCTTTCTCTTTGTCCCATAGGTTTTGATATGATGTATCTTCATTCTCATATATTTCTAGGATTTTTTTTATTTCAGTTTTTATTTGTTCTATTACCCAGTAGTTTTTGAGCAGTGAATAGTTCAGCTTCCATGTTTGATTCTTTTTTCCTTGATCTTCCTATTGTTAATTTTAATTTTATAGCATTGCAGTCCAAGAAGATGTTTTGTAGTATTTCAATGGTTTTGAATTTATGGAGGCTTGTTTTATGTCCTAACATATGATCTATTCTGGAGAATGATCCATGTGCACTGGAGAAGAATGTGAATTGTGATTTTTTTGGGGTGAAATGTTCTGTATATGTCTATGAGGTCGAGTAGGTTGATTGTATTGTTGAGTTCTTCTGTATCTTTGTTGAGTTTTTTTCTAGTTAACCTGTCCCTCTTTGAAAGTGGTGTGTTAAAGTGTCCTAGTACTATTGTAGAGTTTTCTATTGTCCCTTTTAATTCAGCTAAAAGTTTAATTCACTTGCTTTACATATGTTTGAGCACTTTCATTGGGTGCATAAATATTTATTTTCATAATGTCTTCTTTATCAATTGACCCTTTCAGCATCATATAATGCCCTTCTTTTTCTCTTATGATGTTTTTCACCTTAATGTCTATTTTATCAGAAATTAATATTGACACTCCTGCTCTTTTTTGATTATCATTGGCTTGGTATATTTTTTCCATCCCTTAACTCTTAATTTGTTTTTATCTTTGTGTCTAAGGTGGGTCTCTTGTAGGCAGCATAGCAATGGGTTTTCTTTTCTTATCCAGTCTGCCACTCTCTTTCTCTTGATTGGTGCATTTAGGCCATTCACATTGAGTGTAATTAGTGATAGGTATGAGTTGATTGCTA
>NW_006921773.1:694323-700243 GCF_000298275.1 Orycteropus afer afer | reverse complement strand
GTATGATGATTGGTCTCCTTGATTTTTAGTGTACAATGTTTTATGGTCTTATTTTGAGTTTCTATCTCTGATTTGGTTTTAGTGTTGATATCACGTATCCTGATTTTGTTCATCTCTGTTGTGAGTTTTATATTGGAAGGAATTCCTTAAGCATTTCTTGTAAGGTTGGTCTGGTTTTCACAAAATCCCTTAATTTCTGTTTGTCTGGGAATATCTTGATTTCACCCTAATATTTTATGGATAATTTGGCTGAATATAGGATTCTTGGTTGGAAGTTTTTTTCCTTCAGTGTTTTATATATGCCATCCCATTGCCTCCTTGCCTGCATGGTTTCTGCTGAGTAATCAGAGTTCAGCCTAACTGTTTGATTATTATAAGTAATATTTCTTTTGTCCTGGGAAGCTCACAATTTTTTTTCCTTGTCTTTGTTTTTGGATAGTTTGATTATAATATACCTCCATGTTTTTCTCTTGGGATCTATCTTGTATGGCGTTCTATGGGCTTCTTGGACAAATATCTTTTCTTCTTTCATGATATGGGGGAAGTTTTCTGTTAGTGGGTCTTCCACAATTTTCTTTTTCTTTTTTTTTTTTTTCACCTCTTTTTGTGGAATTCCAATGAGGTGTATGTTGTTTCTTTTCATGTCAACCCATATAAGTCTTATGTTCTCTTAATTTCTCTTAAATCTTTGTTCTGATTTTTCTCTATACAGGCAGGTGTCCAGAGATTTATTTGTCTTTTAGTTGAAATATGCATTCTTCAGCCAGTTCTATCCTACTCTTTTATGTTTCTACTGTAAGTATAATTCTGTAATTTTGGTATTCATTTTCTGGATTTATAACTGCTGTTTTTGTATGAGTTCTGATTATGCATTAATCTTATTATTTTGTTTTTGTATGATTTTCCTGAGTTCTTCTAGGGAACTGTCTGTATTCTCCTTGCTTCTGTTTGGGGTTTCTTTATGCTTTTGTAGAGCTCCATAAATATATCTTCTAAATTCCTTCTGAGATAATTCTATTGCTTCCTCTTCCTCCATGATTATCGAGACCTTTGTTTGGGGTTTTGCTTCTAATGACTTCTCCTGTTTCTTTGTTTGATTTGACATTGCTTTTTGTTTCCTAGACATTTTGAGGTTGTCTTTAACTGTTGGTTATGTATTGATTTGTTTTGTCTTGGTTTTATGATTTAATATTTTGAAAGGATGGAGCTGGTGTATTTTATTTTTTAGGTTATTAATTCAAGTGTGCTGAGTTGCTCTGCAGTTTTCTTTGTGATGATGGAATTGCTGTGTGGAATGTGGATGTAGGTCTCTGTTGTACAGAGGGTTTAGAATTTGAGCCTACAGGTATTTTGGTGGCTGTGTGTGATTTTTCTTTTGGATGGGTGAGGGTATAGGCAGAGAAGGTGGGAGGAGAAGAGGGAAGGAAGGGTAGTTCCACTGTGCTAGGGGTGGTTTCTAGGGCTTTGAGTGGGTTGCTAATGATGACACTGTACTTTTATTCACAGGCCTGCAGCTCAAGTTCAGCAAAGGCTCCAGTTGTTAGGGGGTTGCCACTTTCACCAAGCACAGATACACACACACACACACACACACAACCCACTCCTGAGGCCCCTTGGTGCCAAAAAGCTGACCTAAGATAACTGCCCGCCTTCATATTCCACTGTGGAAGTTCTCAGCATCTGCCCACATACAGTGCTAAAGATCTCTCTGCTTGGGTTTTAGAGGCACTGGAGTCAGGGAAATGAGAGCTTACACCCAGTGGACCCAAGATTATTGACAAAGTCAAATGCAGGCCCCTCAGCACCAAAAAGCTGGCCCAAGCCTGTTCAGTGATCTGCTGTGGGAGCTCCTCCCTGGACCTTCCCTCTTTCAGCACCAATGGTCTCTCTGCTTGGGTTTCAGCAGTGCTGGAACTGCCCACTCACACCCAACTGACCCAAGTTACTGATAAAAGCAGGTGCTGGAGGTAGATCCTTGCAGTGATTACTGGTATGCTGGTGTGGTCACTGGTATGCTGATGTGGTGTGTCTCCTTCCTTAACCCAGGGAGCTCTCTGATGGCCCTTCTTGCCTGCCAGTTGGCACTTCCCCAGGGAAGTCTCTGATGGCCTTTCTTGCCTGCCAGTCAGCGCTCCTCAGGGTAGATCTCCTGTTCTTGTTATTTTTTCCCCTGTCCCTTTCTCCTTTCTAATCCTACTCCCCTGAGCTTGGTGCACTCTGACTCAATGAGCTGTTCAGAGCACCAAAATCTCTAATTCAAACTGTTGTACCCAGTTTATCAGGTACTGATATGCTGGAGGGAATTAGTGTGGGGACTGCTGATGAGACTCCATTTTGAATCCCCCCATTTTAATATACCATTTTCAATGAAAGATAGAATAACTGAAGAGAAACTCACCAAAGATGCAGAAGTGCTGAACAATAAAATTCACCAACTTGACCTTATAGACATCTACAGAACACTTTACCTAACAACAGCATAATATACATTATTTTCCAGCACACATGGAACATTTTCCAGGATAGACTATATGTTAGGTCATAAAGCAAGCCTTAATAAATTTAAAAACATTGAAATACTGCAAAATATCTTCTCAGATCACAATGCTATCAAATTAAAGATCAGCAAGAGGACGATCAACAGAAAAAGAGCAAACACGTGGAAACTGAACAACACCCTCCTTAAGAGTGACTGGCTCATACAAAAAATAAAAAATGAAATTAAAAAATTATTTGAATCAAATGAGAATGAAAACACAGCATACCAAAATCTTTAGGACACAGCAAAAGAAGTGATAAGAGGCCAATTTATAGCAATAAATGCACACATCAAAAAAGAAGAGCCAAAATAAACTCTTTAAACCAATATCTCCAAAAATAAGAAAAAGAACATCAAGAAAATCCTCCAGTCATCAGAAGAAAGGAAACAATAAAGGTTTGAGCAGAAATCAGTGGAACAGAAAATAGAAAGACAATAGAAAAAATCAACAAGACTAAAAGTTGGTTTTTTGAAAAGATTAATAGAATTGACAAACTACTAGCAAATTTAACAAAGGGAAAGAAGGAGAGAATACAAATAACACAAATAAGAAACAAAATGAGAGACATCACAACAGGACCAACTAAAATAAAAAGGATAATATCAGAATACTATGAAGAATTGTATGACAACAAATTTGAAAATCTGGAAGAAATGGACAGATTTGTAGAAACACACAATTTACCCAAACTAACACTGACTAAGGTGGAATTGTTGAACAGATCCATAATAAAAGAAAAAATTAAACAGGTCATAAAAATATTACCAACAACAAAAAAATCCTGGCCCAGTCGTTTTCATTGGAGACTTCTACCAAACATTCAGAGAAGAACTGACACCAATCCTGTTCAAATGGTTCCAAAACATAGAAAAGGATGGAATCCTTCCTAATTCACTTTATGAAGCAAGTATAACCTTGATACCAAAACCAGGCAAAGACATCACTAAAAAGGAAAACTACAGACCAATATTGCTCATGAATATAGATTCAAAAAACATCCATATAATCCTAGCCGATGGACTCCTACAGCATATAAAAAAAAATAATACATGATCAAGTGGAGTTCATATATGATATGCAAGGATGGTTCAACATTAGAAAAACAATCAATGTCATCCACCACATAAATAAAATCAAGGAAAAGTACCACATGACTATATTAATTGATGCAGAAAAGGCATTTGATAAAATCCAACACCCATTCCTGATCAAAACTCTCAGCAAAATAGGAACAGAAGGGACATTCCTCAACACAATAAAGGGCATATATGCAAAACAAACAGCCAACATTATTCCCAATGGAAAGAGACTGAAACCATCCCCGTTGTGAACAGGAACCAGACAAGGATGCCCTCTATCACTGCTATTCAATATTGTATTGTAAGTCCTAGTCAGGGCAACAAGGCAAGAAAGAGAATTTAAAGTCATCCAAATTGGTAAGGAAGAAATCAAACTATCTCTATTTGCAGATGGCATGATCCTATACCTAGAAAACCCAAGAGACTCAGTCAAAAAACTACTGGGACTAATTGAAAGATTTAGCATCATGGCTGGATATAAGATCAGCATCCAAAAATCAGTTGGATTCCTCTACACCAGCAAAGAGAGTGCTGAAAATGAAATAAGGAAATCAATACCATAATAATTAAAAAAAAAAAAAAAAAAACCTCTCACTGACATTGAATCAATTTTTGATTCATAGTGACCCCTCCTTGCATTTCCAAGATGGTATCTCTGCAGATATAGATTGTCCAGTCTTCCTTCTGAGGCATGGCTGATATGTTTGAACCTCCAGCCTTCTGGTTAGCAGTTAAATGCCTTAGGCACTGTGCTACCAGAGCTCCCACCATTTACAATACCTACCAATAAAATAAAATACTTGGGAATAAATCTTACCAAGGACACAAAAGGCCTCTAGAAAGAAAACTCTAAAATATTACTTGAAGAAACCATAAAAGGTCTACATAAATGAAAGACCATGCTTGTGGATAAGAAGATTGAACATTATGAAAATGTCAATCCTCTCCAAAGCAATCTACACATTCAATACAATCTCAATCAAGATACCATCAACATTCTTTAAGGATATGGAAAAACCAATAATTAACTTTATACGGAGAGGAAAGAGACCTCAGATAAGCAAAGCACTATTGAAGAAGAACAAAGGTGGAGGTCTCACACTCCCAAATCTCAAAACCTAATATACAGCCACTGTAGTCAAAACTGCCTGGTTCTGGTACAATGACAGATTCACAGACCAATAAAATAGGTCTGAGAACCCAGAAATAGATCCATCACCCTATGGCCAGCTAGACTGACAAAGGGCTAAAATCCATTAAATGGGCGAAGATAATGTCTTTGATGTTGGAAAAACTCAATATCCATTTGCAGAAAAATGAAACAAGATCTGTACCTCACACCATACAAAATAACTAACTCCAGATGGATCAAAGACTTAAATGTGACACCTGAAACTATAAAATTCCACAAGGAAAAATGAGGGACAAATTTACAGGCCCTAATGTATGGCATAAATAGACTATCAAGCATAACCCAAAATGCAAAAACAGAGGAAGACAAACCAGATGAATGAGACCTTCTCAAAATTGAATTTTTATGTGCTTCCAAAGACTTCTCCAAAGAGTCAAAAGAGAACATACAAATTGGGAAAAAAATGTTTGGCAATGGCATATCGGACAAAGCATTTATCTCTAATATTTATAGAAAACTCCAATACCTCAATAACAAAAAGACAAATAATCCAATTAAAACATGGGCAGAAGACATGAAATGATACTTCAGCAAAGATGATATTCAGGGCGGCCAACAAACATGAAGAAATGCTCATGATCTTTAGCCATTAGAGTGATGCAAATCAAAACAGCAGTGAGATACCATCTTGCCCTAATACTAGTGGCAAAGTTCAAAAAGAAAGAAAATAACAAATACTGGTGAGGATGTGGAAAGATTGGAATGCTACACTGCTAGTGGGACTATCAAATGGTACAAGCACTGTGGAAAGCAGTATGGTAATTCCTTAAAAAGTTAGAATTAGAAATACCATTTGATCCAGCCTTTCCATGACTAGATGTATATACTAAAGCAATGAGAGCCAGCATAAGAACAGATATATATACACCCATGTTCATCACAGCACTATTTACAATAGCAAAATGATGGAAACAACCTAGGTGACCATCAACAGAAGAATGGATAAGCAAACTATGGTACATATGGAAAATGGAATAGTATGCAACCTTAAAGAATAACACAGAATCTGCAAAACACTATATAATGTAGAAGAACTTGGAAGACATTATGCTTAGTGAAATAAGTCAATCACAGAAGGACAAATATTGTATTGATCCATTATTGTAAAA
>NW_006921773.1:691811-693581 GCF_000298275.1 Orycteropus afer afer | reverse complement strand
TCTGATAGAGCCTGATGGAACCACTTTGACTATAGCCCTTAGCTGCCTTTCAGGTCTGGAACTGAACCCACTCCTTTGGCTTCCAGCCAAACAAAAGACAGGAATATGAGGTGAATATTTACATTAGGTAAATAGACTCCTTGGAGAGATCAATCATGGGAGAATAGAAGGGCTGTGTATGCACAGGGAGACAGCTCAGGGGCAGAAGTGCATTGAAGGGAAGGACACAGGGAAGAGATAACTTTGGGAAGGAAGTAGGAGGGGAGCTGTTGCATTGTGGGAAATTCCAGTCAATGTCATGAGACAAAGTGTGTGTGAACTGCTGTGTGGAAAGTGAATTTGCTCTGTAAACTTTCACCCAAATCACAATTAAAATTAAAAAAAGAACAAAAAGAAAGAAGAAAAAGTTAGAGGATGTATTTCTCTGGACAAATCTGCTGCAAAAGACCTCTTTAAAGGATTAAAGAGCAAAATACCACTTTGAAGACTAAGATGCTCCTGACTCAACGCAAGTTGCTTTCAATAGCTTCATATGCATGTGAAAACTGGACAATGAGTAAGGAATACTGAAGAAGAGTTGATGCATTTGAATTGCGAGGTTGTTGAAGAACAGTGAAATTTTCATGGACTGTCAGAAGAATGAAAAAATCTGCCTTGGCAGATGTACAGCCAGAATGCTTCTTAGATAATGCTCCAGACTTTGTTTCACATACTTTGGACATGTTGATAGAAGGAATTTGTCCCTGGAGAATGAGATCATGACTGGCAAAGAGAGGGTGAACAAAATAGGAAGACCCTCAATGAGATGGATTGACACAGTGCTTGAGATGGTGGGCTCAAGGAAAGCAAATATTGTGAGGATGACAGAGAACTGGGCAGTGTTTCATTCTGTTGTACATAAGGTTACTGAGTTGAAACCTACTCAACGGACCCCTAACAACATAAACTTTGCATTGGGAAAATTTGGTGCAAATAATCTCTTTAACAGGTTAAAAAGCAAAAAATGTCACTTTGAGGACTCAAGCCATGTTATTTTGAATTGCCACATCTGCATGTGAAGTCTTGACAATGAATAGGGAAGACCAAAGAATTGATGCATTTGAATTATGGTTTTGATAAAGAATATAGAATATTCCATGGACTGCCAGAGCAAACAAATCTGTCTTGGAAGAAGTACAGCCAGAATGTTCCTTGTAAGGGGATGACAAGACTACATCTGACTTAATATTGTTATCAGGAGGGACCAATTCCTTGTAGAAGTACATCATGTTTGGTACAGTAGAGTGTCAGGGAAAAAGAAAATCTTCAATGGGATGAACTGACATAGTAGTTAAAACAATGAGCTCAAACATAGCAATGATTATGAGGATGGCACAGGCTCAGTCAGCATTTTTTTCTGTTGTACAGAGGGTTGCTATGGTACAGAACCAACTTGAAGGCACCTGAGAAGAACACAGAAATATTAGGTAAGTTTTCTTAGGGTTACATAAAAATACCATACACACATATCCACACATTATATATACAGATATACACTATATACGGGAGCTCTGGTAGCATAGTGGCTAAGGCACTTGACTGCTAACTGGAAGGCTGGAGGTTTAAACCCACCAGCCACTCCTCGAAAGGAAAGTTGGGCAATCTACTTCCATAGTGATACTGCCTTGGAAACCCAAGGAGGGGTGGCTATGAGTCGGGGCCGACTCAATAGCACATAACAACAACAACAACAACACTATATACACTATATAGACACACACACATAGACAT
>NW_006921773.1:678857-690860 GCF_000298275.1 Orycteropus afer afer | reverse complement strand
GCTCAAGCATGGCAATGATTGTAAAGATAGTAAAGGACTGGGCAATGTTTTGTTCTGTCGCACATAAGGTCACTCTGAGTTGAAACCGACTTGACAGCAGCTAACAAAAACACTATTTGACAATTGCCCCAATAACAAATGTGTTCTTTTTTTTTTTTTTTTATGAGGTCACCTATGCCTACTTTATAATTTCGAATTGCAAGGGTTCTTTATTGTAAATTTTCTCTTTAATATGGGTGATATGTTCTCCAATTTTTCACAATGAGTCTTTCAGGGTGTTAGATTGTGGTAGCTTACATTTGCTATGATGTTGGAAGCTATTTCAAATACCAGTAGGGTCACTTATTGTGGACAGATTTCAATAAAGCTTCTAGACTAACACAGACTAGAAAGAAAGATCTGTCACTTTACTAACCAAAATCACCAAATGAAAAGCTTATGAATCACAACAGAACATTGTCTAATTTTCTTACTTCAGACATATCATCAGAAAAGATTCATCACAAAGGAAGTCCTTAGTGAAATGATTTGGCAAACTGGTCACAAAAGTGGACTCCAACATATCTGTGATCGTATGGATGATGAAGGACCATGTAGTGTTTTATTCTGTTGAAATAGGTTAACCATGAGTCAGAATCAACTTAATCACAGGTAACAATAACAGTTTTCCAATTTTCTATTCACAGAAGTGACTAAGGAGTCTGGCTTTACACCAAAATCCTGTGTATGATATTTCAGGCCCAACTATTTTCAATTACAAAGCATAGCCTGACTAGCCTCGGTTTGGGGGAGTGAGGAGGACTGCCCTCTCCACACCAGACTTGATACACATTCAGTGCATTAGACTTTTCTGGGGGGAGCTATAGTCAAAGACTTAGACAACTATGAACCAGTCATGTTCATTGGCATGTCTGCATTCCCAGCCCAGGTACCTCCATCTGAAGGACCCCTTATCAGGACCTAAAGTGAGATGCTTCTCAGGTTGCTCCAAAGAGACTTCCTTATGGGGGCAGGACACTTAGAGAGACTTTTATCCACTCTCACTACTTTTCCCTTACTAGTCCTTCCTTCCCTCCTTTTCCCTCACCAAGGCCTAGTTTTAACATGACAGATTCTTTTGGATCTCCAAGCAAAGAAGATTCTTTCACCTGGAATGTATATCATCTTATGCTTTTCCAGTGCTGTTCCATGGACAAAATGGAACACTAGGGAACCACCACCTGTTTTTGCTTCTTGCTACATACATTATTGCAGTAAGTGAATAAAGGCTTAATTATTAATTTTACTTTGGTTTGTTGTCCTAATTGACTTGGAATGTTGATATCAGTTGGTGTTTTCTTTCCCCATCTTTCAGATTTAGAGTTGAGTACTTTCAGCTGTGTCTGACTCTTTTTATTTATTTATTTATTTTAATTTTCTAAACGGAGGAAAGGAGCTCTGGTAGCTTATTTCCTAAGGCATTTGACTGCTAATCAGAGGGCTGGCAGTTCAAACCCACCAACCACTCCTCAGAAGAAAGGTTGGGCAATCTACTTCCATAGTGATAACACCTTGGGAACCCAAGGAGGGGTCATTTTGAGTCAGGTCCAACTTGATGGCACATAACAACAACAACAACAGAAGGAGAAAGTAAAATAACAATAATAATAATAATAATAATACATTGAAGACTTTTTTTAAAAGATGTCATAATGAAACTAATATTTGTAGAGAAATTTCTCTTTATGAATAATTGTTCTAAGCATTTTTCATCTATATAACACATTCAATTTATTCTTATTTTCCAAAATAATCTTCACTAACATCTTATTAAGAAAGCATTATTTACCCATTTCATAGATAAGATGATTTACATGGCAAATAAAAATATTTTTGATTTTGTGAATATAATACTCTTGAAAATAATCTGATTTCCCTCTGCAGTGGTAAATCTGAGTAAATTTCTTCAGGGTGAACAATGAAATATTTTACAACAGAGTGTATTTATCATTGTATGCATAGATAGTACATATAAACAAATACAGAAGATCAATATACATTTATTTTGAGCTAACGGTTGTAATAAAACATCATTCTCTTGGATGTTTCTTCAGAAATATGTATTTACCTTTAGGAAGATAAGATTTCCAGGGGATGCAAAAGTAGAATACTGACTTGTATACTTATTTTGTGTTCCTTCCTATAGTTGGAGGTGATTGTCATGAGAATTTTATGCCTCAGAAGAAATAAAGCATACAATCAGCCGGGATTGGAGGCTGATTTTTCTTGAATGTGGCTCTATATTAGGGCCAGGGCCTGAGGTAGGCAGGCCAGGGCTTGGAGGCTTCTTTTCACTTGGATGTGGCTATATATTAAGGCTAGGGCCTGAGGTAGGAAGGTGCAGAGGGGTTAGGAACAACTAAGGAACATGAACTTGTCTGTCAGTTTGCCATCCTTTAGCAGCTTATGTGTTGCTGTGAGGCTGGAGGGTATGACACCATATTGCAAAATGCCAGCAGGCTTACCCATGGTGGAGGGGTTTCAATGGAGCTTCCAGTCTTAGACAGACTCAGAAGAAGGAAGAGGCCATCCACTTCTCCAAGAATTGCCCAGTGAATACCTTATGAATAGGAGTAAAACACTCTGATATATTACTGGAAAACTTTATGAACAGCTCTGAAACAGTGTCCTACATATAGCCCATCAGGTTGGAAGGCACTCAAAATTTGACTGGGGAAGAGCTGACTCCTCAGAGTAGAGATGACCTTAATGATATGGAGAGAGTAAAGCTTCTGGGACCTTCATTGGCTGATGTGGCACAACTCAACATTAGCAGAAACAGATGCAAACATACATTAATAATTGGAAAATGGAATGTATGAAGTATGAATCTAGGAAAATTGGAAGTTGTCAAAAATGAAATAGGGCCCATAAAGATCAATATCCTAGGCATTAGTGAGCTGAAATGGTTGGGTTTTGGTCATTTTGAATCAGACAACCATATAATCTACTATGCTAGTAATGACAAATTGAAGAGGATGGTGTTTCAAGATCTTTCCCGAAGTACAATGCTGTCAGTGATAGGATACTATCCATAGAGCTACAAGGAAGACCAGCTAATACTACTATTGTCCAAATTTACTCACCCACCACTATAGCCAAAGATGAGGATATTGAAGGTTTATACCAATTTCTGCAGTCTGAAATGTACCAAACATGTAATCAAGATGTGTGAATTATCACTGGTGACTGGAATGCAAAAATTAGAAACAAAGAATTACTGGTAGTTGGAAAATATGATTTTGGTGATAGAAATAATGCTGGAGAGCACATGATAGAATTTTGCAAAACCATCAGCTTATCCATTGCAAATACATTTTTTCAACAGCATAAGTGATGACTATACATATAGACTTCACCAGATGGAATACACAGAATCAGATTGTCTACATCTGTGGCAAGAACCAATGGAGAAGTTCAATACCTTCAGAAAACCAGTGTCAAGAGCTGATTTTGGAAGAGACCATCAACTGCTTATATGCACATTCAAGTTGAAGTTGAAGACAATTAAAACAAGTCTATGAGAGCCAAAATATGACCTTGATAATATCTCTCCTGAATTTAGAGATCATTTAAAAAACAGATTTGATGCATTGAACACCAATGACCGAAAATCAGAAGAATGTGGGATGAGATCAAGAACATCATCCATGAAGAGAGTGAGAGGTCATTAAAAGACAAGAAAGGAAGAACAGACCAAAATGGATGTCAGAAGAGACTGAAACTTTCCCTTGAGCAGAGAGTAAGGTAAATAGAAAAAATGACAAGACAAAAGAGCTGAACAGAATAATTCGAAGAGCAATTTGAGAAGACAAAGCCAATTACTATAATGAAATGTGCAAAGCCCTGGAGTTAGAAAACCAAAAGGGAAGAACACACTCAGCATTTCTCAAGCTGAAAGAGCTGAGAACAAAATTTTAGCCTCAAGTTGCAATATTAAAAGATTCTATGGGCAAAATGTGAGCTCTGGTAGCATAGTGGCTAAGTCGCTTGCCTGCTAACCAGATGGCTGGTGGTTCAAACCTACCAGCCACTCCTCGGAAGGAAGGTTGGGCAATCCTACTTCCATAGTGATACTGCCTCGGAAACCCAAGGAGGGGTCGCTACGAGTCGGGTTTGACTTGACGGCACATAACAACAACAACAACATGGGCAAAATATTGAATGGTGCAGGAAGCATTGAAAGAAGATGGAAGGAATACAGTATTTGTACCGAAAAGAATTAGTTGATGTTCATCCGATTCAGGAAGTGACATATGATCAAGAGCCAATGGTATTGAAGGAAGAAGTCAAAACTGTTCTGAAGGTATTGGCAAAGAACAAGTCTCCAGGAATTAACAAAATACCCATTGAGATGTTTCAGCAAACTGATGCCCTGCTGAAGGCATTCAGTCTACTATGCCAAGAAATTTGGAAGACAGCTACCTGGCCAACTGACAGGAAGAGATCCATATTTGTACCCATTCCAAAGAAAAGTGATCCCACAGAATGTACAAATTACTGAAAAATATTAACATCACATGCAACTAAAATCTTACCAAAGATAATTCAAAAATATTTGCAGCAGTACATTAACAGAAAGCTTCCAGAAATGCAAGCTGGATTCAGAAGAGGATGTGAAACCAGGGATATCATTGTTGATGTCACATGGATTTTAGCTGAAAGCAAAGAATACCAGAAAGATGGTTACTTATATTTTATTGACTATGCAAAAGCACTTGATTGTGAGGATCATAACAAATTGTGGATAGCATTGAAAAGAATAGGATTTCCAGAACATTTGATTATACTCATGAGGAACTTGTACAGGAAGCTGTCATTTGAACAGAACAAAGGAATGCTGCATGATTCAAAATCAAGAAGGAAGTGTTTCAGGGTTGTATTTTTTCACCATACTTATTCAACTTGTGTGCTGAACAAATCATCTGAGAAGCTGGATTATATGAAGAAGAATGTGGCATCAGGATTGGAGGAATACTCATTAACAACTTGTGCTATGCTGATGACATAACTTTGCCTGCTGAAAGTGAGTATGACTTGAAGCACTTACTGATGAAGATTAAAGACTACAGTCTGCAGTATGGATTACACCTCAATATAAAGAAAACAAAAATCCTCACAATGGTCCAATAAACAGCTTCATGGTGGACTGAGAAAACATTGAATTTGTCAAGGATTTCATATTACTTGACTCTGCAATCAACACCAATGGAAGCAGCAGTCAAGACATCAGACTGCATATTGCATTGGACAAATCTGCTGCAAAGGACCTCTTTCAAATGATGAAGAGCAAAGATGTCTCTTTGAAGATTAAAGTGCACCTAACCCAAACCATGGTATTTTCATTCACCTCTTATGCATGTGAGAGCTGGACAATGAATAAGGAAGACTGAAGCAGAGTTGATGCTTTTGAGTTGTGGTGCTGGAGAAGAATACTAAGTGTACCACAGTCTGCTAAAAGGACTAACAAATCTGTCCTGGAGGAAGTACTGCTAGAATGCACCTTGGAAGCTAGAATGGTCAGACTTCATCTCACCTACTTTGGTCATGTTGTCAGAAGGAACCATTCCCTAGAGAAGGATATCAGGCTTGGTAAAGTGGAGAGTCAATGAAGAAGGGGAAGGCCCTCAATGAGATGGATAGACACAGTAGCTGCAATGATGGACTCAGGTATAGCAAGTATCATGAGGCTGGCACAGGACTGGGTAGTGTTTTGTTCTGCTGAGCATAAGGCCACTATGAGTCAGAGATGACTCAACAGAACCTAACAAAAACAACAACATTTTCTGTAAGATTGAACTCAAAATCATGGGCATATGAAAAGAACACTATAGATAACACTATAAGAAATGTACCTGCTTCCTGGTTTCACATGCACTTTACCATTTTCAATAATTCACCCTAAAACCAAAAACCAAAAACCAAACTCACTGTCATCAAGTCAATTCAAACTCATACCAACCCCCTTTTGGTTTCCAAGGTGGTAAATCTTTATAGAATTAGATTGTCCAGTCTTGATTCCATAGAGTGGCTGGTGTGTTCAATTAGTTAATCTTTTGGTTAGTAGTCAAACACCTTAAGCACTATCCACCAGAGCTCCAATCACCCTAAGAATTCACCCTAGCAAAATGTAAAAAAAAAAAAAAAAGTCAACAGCATAACTTTATTTTGTAAGAAAAAAATGCAACAGTAAGATATTTTTCTCTCCTTAGCAGATACTTATAAAAGGTAAAACAAAAATTAGAGGCATGAGTTTTGGAGAGACCAGTGAAATAAAATATAAAATGAGTGTTTTATTTTTGAGCAGGCATGTTTACTAGTCTACACTCTAACAAATGTTCATTTGTGAGCTGCATCTTTATGTTTTTTCTTCTATTTTGTAGATTTATATTTGATGGAAAATGAGAAAAATGACATAGAAAATGATTTTTATTACTATGTTTGAAAGGAAATCACTGGAGGTACATAAACTAAGCCTATGCTTCATACTTCATTAATTAATTAAGTAAGTGTCTTTGCTTGTCAGTGATGTTTGGAACATGCCTTACATGGGTATGAGTTAGATATTTCAGGATGTTGCTAGACTAATTAATTAAGCTATTCTTTAAATATTTTTGAAGGAGAATATTTGCTACGTATAGAGTTAGCTTCTCGGATACATCTGATGATGAATAAGAAACACCCCAGGCCTCTAGCAACTGGGTCAATGAAGCAAAATCAAGCATGAGAGCAAAGAGTTAGGATGTATAATAAATAGAAAGCATAGTGTTCTTTCTATAAAGCACTGTGGAAGCACAGAGGAAAAAGGTGAAACCTCACAAGTCAAACTGGTTTTTCTTCCTTTCAGAATAACCTGGTGTGGGTTAAAGTCTAGCAAAATCAGGAGGGTTTGGATAAGAAAACTAACATAATAGGAAATAAGAAAAATAGTCTTCAATATCCTTTCTTAAAATGTAAACACTGAGAGGGTGTTCATTGTAAAGTCTGTAGCTGAAAGTCAAAGATAAAATGTTAGTTTATATTTATACCCAGTGATATCAAACTATTTATAATCACAATATCAAGATTAATTATGTTACATCATGAAACCCACAGGTGTTGCAGACTCAGAATAGCCTCACCAGGAGATTTTTTTTTTTTTTTTTAGATGAGCTGAGGATTTGAGTGGGAATGAAGAGCTTACTTGGAAATAGATCAAGACCCCCTTTGGCTTGGGCTGCTGAGGAATGTGGAAGGGAGTGGTGGGAAGGAAGTGGGGCAAAAGGAGGAGAAACTCTCTGAATAAGTGGGGCTTCAGAGCAGTTACAGAGCAGTGGACTTGAGTCCAACTTTTAACAACCTTTTTTAGCATAGAGTGGATCTGTGAATTGAGATTCCATGGCTTGTCAATCTATGCAGAGAGGGGGCACTTTTTGTCCTTTGGGGCAATTGGTGGGTTTGCACTGATTGATGGCTGGGTGTCATCATCAGCAGATGGCCCCAGAAAGACCCAGGCTGTCTTTCTTGTGCATGCATCACTAACTGAATTATTTTACCCCAAATGTGGAGAGCTCCTTCTACCTTTCTATTCTGGGGTTTGCTTCTTGAGCTTTTTTTTCCCCCCTTTTCCTTTTCTTCCTGCCTTGTCCAACAGGAGGAACATATTAAAATTCCAGTAGGCAACTACAGCTACTACAGTGAACACCTCATCTAAAAGACAGGTAACATCAATTGCTCCTGCACCATAGGATAAACATCAGAGAGTGGAGAGCACCTCCTAATCCCAACTCTAAATCCTTTCCATGACAAACAGAGACCAGAACCCACATCCCCACCAGTAATTCCACCAACACAGAGCTGGAGAGTGACCCAGCACAACTGGATTAATAATCAAAGAACTATACCTACTCCACATTTCCAGATATAGTGAAACATAAAATCAGGGTGAAACAAATCAGTACATAACTAGCAATTACAGACAATAACTTCAAAATATCTAGAAAACAACAGATGACCTCTTATCAAACAAATAAACAGGACAAAATAATAGAAACAAAAACCCAGGCTAAAGAATTATCATATATCTTGGAGGAAGGGCAAACAATAAAACTATCTGATAAGGAACTCAGAAGGCATATATGTAGGAACCTCACAAAGCTCAAGAAAAGCATAAATAGAAACAATGAGAAGACAGACAGTATCCTGGAAAAATTCAGGAAAAGCATTCAAAACTAAATAATAAGATAAACACACAATTAGAACTCATACAAAAACAACAATTAGAAATCTAGAAGGTAAACCCTAAAATTCCGGAGATAGATAACACAGTGGAAGGACAAAAGAGTAGAGTAGAACTGGCTGAAGAGTGCATTTCCAAGCTAGAAGACAAATCCCTTGATGCCAGCCTGTATGAAGAAAAATCAGAACAAAGATTTAAAGCAAAAGAAAAGAACCTAAGGGTTATATGGGATGACATGAAAATAAACAACATACTCCTGATTGGAACACCAAAACAAGAGGAGGCAAAAAGAAAAAAAAGAAAGAAACCCTGAGAAAATTGTCAAAGACTTGCTAACAGAAAATTTCCCCCATATCATGAAGGAAGAAAAGATATCCATCCAAGAAGTTTAATGAACTCCATACGGGATAGATCTCAAGAGAAAATCACCAAGACATATCATAATCAAAGTTTCCAAAACCAAAGACAATGAAAGAATTTTGGGAGCAGCTCAAGAA
The DNA here is from genome assembly GCF_000298275.1 of Orycteropus afer afer. Lineage (NCBI taxonomy): Eukaryota > Metazoa > Chordata > Mammalia > Tubulidentata > Orycteropodidae > Orycteropus > Orycteropus afer. The sequence continues at coordinate 682,106 of NW_006921773.1, read as the reverse complement.
AAACAAAATATCACCGACAGTGGACAACCAATAAGACTAAACTCTGATGTCTCAGCAGAAACTGTGGAGGTAAGAAGGCAATGGGATGCCATATACAAAAACAAGCATGAATAATACATCCAGCCAAACTGTCCCTCAAATATGAGGGTGAAGTCCAGACAGTTCAGAAAACAGAAATTAAGGGAATTTGTGAAAACCAGATCAACCCTATAAGAAACTCCCTAAAGGAGGGCCTTCCAATAGAGAACACACAACAGAGAACAACATATTAAAAGTAAAACACTTAACACCACTACCTAGAAACTAAACCAGAAGAAGATTCTTGAAATAAACTCACAAAAAAAGTGTGCATAGAGAAATAGGGGAGTCAATCTCCAGATGACACCAGCAACAAAGTAAATACAGGGAATAAAAGTTTTAATTACAAATTTCCAAACGAAGAGGAAGGCAGGACAATGTCTTTATAGAATAGACTGTTCCAAACTTAGGGGTTGTTGTTGTTATGTGTCATCTAGTCAGACCCGGCTCATAGTGATCCCTCCTTGGGTTTCCAAGGCAGTATCACTACGGAAATAGATTGCCCAAATGTCATTCTGAGGAGTGGCTGGTGGGTGTGAACCTCCAGCCTTCTGGTTAGCAGTCAAGTGCCTTAGGCATTACGCTAACAAAGCTCCTTGATAGCTCCTTAGGGAGATAAGAATTTACTTCAGGGTAACCACAAAGAAAATTAAAATTCTTTCTTAGCAAACTCAGAAAGAAGTAAAACATAAGGTCTTAATAAGCACAAAACCAATAATAATGAAGAAAAGAGAAGAAACACTTGATAACAAAATGCACTCAGCACAGAAAAATATTTAGAACAAAGAAATCACCAACAGTAGAACAAAAAGAACCACAGTAGAATGACAGCAATAAATTCATACTTATCACTAATTACACTCAATGTAAAAGGATTAAATGTACCAGTCAAGAGACAGAGAGTGGCAGATTGGGTAAGAAAAGAAGATCAATCTTCTTTTATGCTGCCTACAAGAGACCTTAGACACAAAGATAAAAACAAACTAAGAGTTAAGGGGTGGAAAAAATATGTCAAGCAGATAGTATCCAAAAAGAGCAGGGGTGGCGATATCAATTTGTGATAAAATAGACTTCAAGGTGAAAACCAGCATAAGGGACAAAATGGACACTATAAGATACTAAAAGGGTCAATTGACCAAGAGTACATTACCATAATAAATATCTAGGTACCCAATGAAAGAGCTCCAAAATCCACAAAGCAAATATTAACTGAATTGAAAGAAAAAATAGACAAATCTACAATAGTAGTAGGAGATTTTAACACACTTCAATCAAGGAGGAACAGAACAACTAGAAAAAAAACTTGACAAAGATACAAAGGAACTCAACAACACAACCAACTTGACACTACAAACATATATGGAGCACTTCAGCCAGCAAAAGCACAATACATATTCTTCTCCAGTGCACACAGATCATTCTGTAGAAAAGACCATGTGTTAGGACACAGAACAAGCTTTAATAAATTCAAAAACATTGAAATACTACAAAGCATCTTCTCTGATCATAGTGCTATAAAGTTAGAAATCAATAATAGGAAGACCAACAGAAAAAAGTCAAATATGTGGAAACTGAACAATACACTGCTCAAAAACTACTGGGTAACATAAAAAATAAAGTGTGAAATAAAAAGAAGAAAAAAAAAAACCTAGAAACAAATGAGAATGAAGACACCACTTACCAAAACTTTTGGGACACATTGAAAGCATTAACCAAAAGTCAATATATAGCAATAAATGAACACATCAAAAAGGAGGAAAGGATTGAAATCAACACTTTCACTCAACCACTCCAGAATTAGAAAAAAAGAAACAAAAAACCATACAGTATTAGAGTAGATATAAATGAAGAAGAAAAGAAAAAAAAGAGAGAAAGAGAGAGAGAGAAGGGAGAAAATCAACAAAACAAGAAGCTGGTTCTTCAAAAAGATTAACATAACTAACAAAACACTGGAAAATTTAATAAAGAAAAGAAAGAGAAGATGCAAATAACGTGAATAATAAATGGAAAGGGGGACATCACTTCAGAACCAATGGAAATAAAAACAATAACAGAATATAATGAAAAACTGTACTCCAGCTGATTCGAGAACCTAGAAGAAATTAATACGTTTCTAGAAACAAAAGACCTACCTAAACTACTCCAGTCAGAGAGAGAATATTTGAACACACCCATAATAAAAGAATAAATTGAGCAGGTAATTAAAAAAAAAATAAATTAATTAATACCCCCCCCACACACACACAAACAAAAAAGTTCTGGCCCAGACAGCTTTTCTAGTGAATTCTATCAAATGTTCAAGAAAGAGTTGACACCTATACTACTCAAGATATTCCAGAACATAGAAAAAGATGGAATACTCCCAAATTCATCCTACGAAGTAAGCATAACATTGTTACTGAAACCAGGGAAAGACACATCTAAAAAGGAAAACTACAGATCAATATCCCTCATGAATACAGATGCAAAAATCTTCAACAAAATTCTAGCCAACAGAATCCAACAACATATTAAAAAGATAGTACATAATGACCAAGTGGAATTCATACCAGGTATGCAAAGATGTTTAACATCAGAAAAACAATCAATGTAATCCACCACAAACACAAAACAAAAGAACAAAACCATATGATCATATCAATCAACACAGAAAAGACATTTGATAAAATCCCCACCCATTCCTGTTCAAAACTCTCAGCAAAATAGGGATAGAAGGGAAAATCCTCAACATAATAAAGGGCATATATGCAAAATGAACAGCCAACATTATTGTTAATGGAAAAAGACTCAAAGCTTTCCCCTTGAGAACAGGAACCAGACAAGGATGACCTCTATCACCACTTCTATTTAGCATTGTATAGGAAATCGTAGCCAGAGCAATAAGCCAAGAAACAGAAATAAAAGACATCCAAATTGGCAAAGAAGAAATAAAGCTGTATAGGATCATGTCATCTGCAAATGTTGTTGTTGTTGTTATGTGCCATCGAGTCAGCCCTGACTCATAGTGACCCCTCCTTGGGTTTCCGAGGCAGTATCATTACGGAAGTAGGATTGTGGTTGGGCCACTGCAGGCACTGCAGTCAAAACAGCATGGTGTTGGTACAAAGTTAGACAGATAGACCAATCGTACTGAATCAAAAACCCAGAAATAGACCCAATCATCTATGGACA
>NW_006921773.1:655517-663948 GCF_000298275.1 Orycteropus afer afer | reverse complement strand
AAATATATATATATATATATATATATATATAAGCTTTACTGTTTTCTTTCTCTAGAGAACCTACCCTAGACCAAAGATAGATTTGGCTGAAGATAATCTTATATATGCACTTGGGATACTGAATTGTTCACATTCATTTCAGAAGCAATAGAAGACAGGGTTGTAGTAGTTTTTCAGAGACAACCAAACACCTTGAGAGAGAGAATCACTGGGCCTGCAGGCTGAGAACCAAACACCTTGAGAGAGAGAATCACTGGGCCTGCAGGCTGAGAACCAAACACCTTGAGAGAGAGAATCACTGGGCCTTCAGGCTGAGAACCATAGTTTTGGGGGACATCATGCTTAATTGGCAAAATGTAGTACATAAAATCTTGTTCTACCCACCTCATTTTGTGAGTAGTGACTGGGGTCTTAAAAGCTTTTGAGCAACCATCTAAAATGCAACTATTGGTCTCCTCTCTTCTGGAGCAAAGAAGAGTGAAGAAAATCAAAGTCATCTGGAAACAGTTAATCCAAAGATAAGATGGAGTATGGACTTCAGCCCTCATGACCTCAAGACCAGAAGAACAAGATGGTGCCTGGCTATCAATGCTAACCACTCAGGAAAGGTATTAAAACTGGAGATCATGGATAGAGTGGAAGAAAAAAATGTGGAACAAAATTCAAAAACACAAAAATGACCAGAATTATTGGTCAGCTAGAGACTATGACTGCAGGTTACCCTTCGGGGTTAGAAATGGACTTACTTCCATGGATTGGCTCTCAGCCCAACAATAGAAAGACCTGCATGCAGAACACCTACAGCTACCACAGGGTGATGCACCCACCTACTCTAGGGAAATGCACCCCTTAGATTAACCAGCCATGAGACATCAGAGGGGCTGCACGCACATAGAGAGAAAGCTGGACAGACAGGAATACACAGATAAGAAGCACACAGGGAGCTGGTAGTCACAAGGAGGAGAGCACAGGAGAGTTTTTTATGGTTATGGATGGTATTTGAGGCTTTGAAATCAAATGTGCATGAACTGTTGAATGTAAAACAAATCTACATTGTAAATTTGCACCCAAAGCACAATAAAAAATAATAATAATGAAAAAGATTAATTATGTTGTGTTGCTCTTGCCTTGGTTAAAATATATATATATATACACACACCCTCTCTTCACTATCAACATGTTTAAGTTCTAAAGATCAGGTTGTTACATGACAGTCGATGACATGTGAAAATGGAAGATGACCACATCAGATCACAAAATGGAGGATAATTATATCATTACATAATTTCCAAATTATATCTTTATATCATCGTCAAATTACATTATTCATCATTGGCAAATTACATCATTACATAATTGCCAAACCACTAAGAATAGAGCTCCAGTCAAATTAACACCTAACCTTAACCATTGCAGACAGTAACACTCTCAACTCACAGGTCTCCATTTATTACTTCCAGATATACTTTTTTAATATGAAAAAACAGACAGATGAGGATTTTTTTTACTTTTGTTGTAAATGTTGAAATATTGTATAACAAAGTAGTTAGTAAGTGAGGAAAGAGTATATTTGAATTTTCAAGAGTGCGTTTGTATTTCACACATTCTGTATTTCACAGAAAGGACTGCTTAAATTATATCTTTTGATATTTATAATTGATAACTCCTGAATTTGATCTTGATTGCAGAATGACTTCTTAGGTGAGCTTAGATTACATTCACTTCATAATTCAATCTAGTTATTTTTTTAAAGAATAACCAGAAAAGGTAATTATAGGAATGGCACCAATTACTGCTTCTTCTAATGCCCACATTATGCTCCAAGGTAAAGATTCTCATAACTTGTGTGTTCTTTTTCACTCAAGTAGTACTGACATCTTGATGAGGTTTTTCTGTGCTGGACTTCCATTTCTTGATTCTTTGCTTATTTGTACATAGCAAGGATTCTTGTTTACTCTTTAGTCATTTTTGACAAAGGGAGATCTGATTTTTGGAATTGCTAGCCCTTGACTGATGATACATTTTCTCAGCACTCCCAACATTTGTGTCCCTCAGAATGAGGCTAACTTTCCATGTGACTGACTCAGGACCATTACATTAAAAGTGAGATTGTATTCTTCAAAATATTCTTTTCTTCAAATACTCAGCTGAAGAAGAGTGAGGCTTGGACAGATGATAAATTTAGGGAAGCAAATTTTGACCATAGAAGAAATTCAAATATGTTCATATTTATAGTATGCTAACCAATATAACCAGAAGGCTGATGGTTCAAACCCACCAGCCACTCCTTGGAAAGAAGATGGGGCAATCTACTTCTGTAGTGATACTGCCTCAGAAACCCAAGGATGGTTCACTATGGGTTGGGTCCAACTTGATGGCACATAACAACAACAACAACAACCAATATAACAATATTTGATCAAGAATATATTTTACACTAGTTTAATATTTGAGTCCTAAACATGTTACATTATGTTACAATATTATTACTTCTGTTGTAAGAAGAAAAGCCATATTTCTTGAGAAAATATAAAAAATACAGGCTTTCAGGTTTTCAACCTGAACAAAGATAATCACAAACAGAACTTTAAAATATCCTTCCTGGACTCCTATGACAAGGATTGATATGTAATTATAAACTATTTCTAAAATGTTTTGTTTTATGAATGCATGATAAATATTAAGGGTTTGGTAAAACAAATGGTGGCTACCATTGTATGACTAAGTAAAATAGTATAATTTTTGACAAGTAAAAGTTTCATAAAAGAAGTTAAATGGATTAATAGCAGAAATGCAGAACTCCACATTTTGAAGACACTAAAAGTAACAAAATCCTCATAACTGGACCAATAAGCAACATTATGATAAATGGAGGAAATAACAAAGTTTCAAAGATTTAATTTTACTCGGACCTACAATCAACATCCATGGAAGAGGCAGTCAAGAAATCAAACAATGTATTTCATTGGGAAAATCAGTTACAAAAGATCTCTTTAAAGTGTTAAAAATCAAACGTGTCACTTCAAGGACTAAGTAGGTGTACCTGACCAAGACATGATATTTTCAATTGCCTGATATGCATGTGAAAGCTGGGCAATGAATGAGGGAGACCAAAGAAAAATTGATGGCTTTGAATTACAATGTTGGGGAAGAATATTGAGTAAACCATGGAGTGCCAGAAAAATGAACCAATCTATCTTGAAAGACGTACAGCCAGAATGCTTCTTGGAAGTAAGTCAAGAGTTCATCTCACACACTTTGGATATGATATCAGGGGACCGATCTCTGGAAAAGGACTTGGTAAAGTAAAGTGTCTGCAAAAACGAAGAATACCCTCAGTGAGATGGATTGTCACAGTGGCTGCAACAGTAGGCTCAAACAGAGCAAAGGCTGTGAAGGTGACACTGGGCTGAGCAGGGATTCCTTCTGTTGTACATTGAATCGCTATGAATTGGAACCAATTCTACAACACCTAACAACAAAACTAAATAATTAGCCAACCACTTGGAAAAGGATCAAAATAGGATATCCTGGATAGAGTGGCAGAAAAACTTTGGAACAAAATTTCAAAGAAAAAAAAAAGGTAGAGACTGGTGAAACCACCATGACTGTAGCCATGAGTCCCCCTTTGGGCCTGGAATTGAGCTCATTCCTGTGGCTTAACTCTCGGTCAATGAATAGACAGGCTTATAAGCCAAGCAACTACACCGGGGCGATACACCCCTTAGAACAATCAACCATGGGAAATCAGAAGGGCAGCATTTGCACAAGGAAAAAAGTAGGGAGGCAGGAATGCATGGGCAAGTAGGACAGGGAGGAAGTGGAGGAGAGCTGCTACACTGCAGAGATTTGTAATCAGTATCATAAAACAAAATGTTTTGAATTGCTGAATGTAAAACAAATCTACTTTGTAAAATTTCAGCCAAACCATAATAAAGTTGTTTTTTTTTTTAAATAATAATAATTTCCAAGATTGAACATTTAAGAAAATATATAAGAGTAATTCTACTAATGTTACTCACCTTTATATATCTAAGATTCTCTGGTAATTTAAATATATAAATGCATTGTGATTTATTGATTTGCTATTGATATTATCAGATAGGAGACATTTAATGTAATAAACAGAACAAGGCATAAATAATATTTTTTAGTTTTAGGTGAAAGCCTAAAAATGTCTTTGGGTAGGTTTCCATGGATTCTGTGTGCTTTTTTACAAGCTTCTATATTTCTAACTAGAAAAAAAAAATTAGATTATGTCATAAATTATTCTGGGACCTCTTATTTTGCCCTTAAAAACTTTTTTTAAAAACCCCAATCACTATAAGGAGCTCTGGTGGTGTAGTTCCTAAGGCATCTGACTGCTAACCAGAAGGCTGGTAGTCCAAATCCACTAGCTACTCGGTAGAAGGATGATGGGGCTATCTACTTCCATAAAGATTTACCACCTTGGAAACCCAATGGGAGTCTCAATGAGTCAGAATAGACTGGATGGAAGTGAGTTTGGTTTGGTTTCGGTTATAATCACTATGATTCTAACTCTTACCAATTATTTGCTTTTGTGGTTATTGTCAAAATGTACAACATCACAACTGGTTAAATCATCATTAGTAAAATACTGTGTGTATCTACAAAATAAAAGCAGTAGAAATACATACTGGTAGCCTTCTTACAATTGCTATTTCTAAAACTGAAATTGACAGATATCATAATTAACAAAAGAGCAACTACTTTTATGTGGATGAAATTCTTCTTCCAAAAGGATTGCTCTAAAATGAAATTATTCCAGATTGTGCAAAAATATGTCATATATAATCTTCTGCATTTCATTATTTTTATCACTTCCATTCATTTTTAAAATGAAGATCCGCTATATGTTTTATTTTTATGATGCTTTAGTTTATCAAGTATAATATACATTCCAAATGCTTACTAATAATATTAATATGGGCCTTGAAAAGATGAAAATAGTTTAGATCATATATTTCTGCAAAGCTATCAGTCATTTTTTATGCTACAGTGAAATAATCCTCCCGGTATGTTGACTGGGAAGTGAACTCTCTTTTAAATCATCTCCGTTTAGATTTTCTTCCCCCCTCATTTGGAATGCATTTTATTTCTGCAACAAATAAATAGTAATGATTTGTGCTTTTGCTGTACACACAAATCTTATATGTGACAGAGAAGAAAGAATTCTAACAATTCATCATAATATACTCGGAGAGATACAAATGCTCACAACAGTCTGTCTAATCTATAGTATTGACTCACAGAGAAATCATCAGAAGAGTAAACGTTAGCTAAAAAGAAGGAAGCAAAGGAAAAAGAAAGGAAATCTAAGCTGTAAAGGGACAAATCACTACTTACTACTGCTGAGAAAAGAAAATGAAATTAAGCACTTATTGAGCACTTTTTGTGCGACAGATTTCTGAATATCAAAATTAAGTAGTCCACAATGGAGGACAAAGGGAGTGTTACAAAACCTGAATCACTAACATGACAAGTAAAACACTATACGCTCCCAAACAAAAAATAATAAATATACAATGTTAGCGGGTTGGGGAAGCGGAAGTGAAGGAAGTATCAGCATATCAATTTTTTGTCCTTTAATGCAGGGAGTTACTACCAATGCCCCAGATAGGAATATTCGGATAAAAGACAAATTACCATGACTCCAGTCTTTGAAGTGTTTGAGTCCCCCTTCTAGCCCCCTTGTACTCAGAGAGCTTATTTTCAAGGAACTTTTATCTCTTGAAGAACTATTGATCTTAAGTTCAACAATACTTTCTCTTTTATTCCAGGCTCATTTTCTCCTTTTATAGTCACATAAAATTTAATACATTTAACAAAAAATACAGAATCCTAAAATATGTTTTATCAACCCATTCATCTACTGTTCTTCTATCTGTTGATAGAATGATGTTGAACAAGTATTAATCCCCATTTATAGTTTGTATTTTCCCTCCTTCACAGTTTGACCAATCTTATTTCTATTAATAGTAAATTCAATGCCCTGTTTATTAGTACTTGTTACATTTAAATCTTATTGAATACTATACTGAATGACACTAGTGTTAGGATGTGATTAATTTTAATATTAGGTTATTTAGAGCCAATGAGTTCCAACTCTGGAAGTTTTGAAACATGCTTCGATCTCATATTTAGTTAAGAAATTCAGGAAAAGAAGGTGTAAAATTAGCCAAAAATCTCAATAATTCCATTAAAGGGAAATACAAATTAATAAACTGATGAAAATTACTGAAGGTATAGGAAACAAGTTAAATAGGAAAAATAATAGTCGTACTATAAATATTATCAAATATCTTTCTCTTTTCTCAGAAGAGATATATGCCAGTAATACTTTCTAAAGTCTCCTATTTTTATCTTGAGAAATAAAATCTATGGTTCTAAGCTGCTTTCCTATTAAGAGTGGAAAGATGATATTCAAAAAACATGTGTAGTTTCATTTATCTCACCTCTTTAAACTACCAAAATTTCACTGTCTTCAGATGGTTGGGATAGTGTTTTCTTCCATGGCTAAAGTTATTATGCACAAAACGTGGCATGTAATAATAAAACCCCATTTTTGTGATTTCACTGTGCCTAGATCCTTTTGCTAGATATAATGAGACTACCTCTGCACATTCTTTAGAAGCTACTTCTAGGACCTGAGTAGAAGAAAGGATCTCTATGAATAGTTAGCTGAATGTACGAAAGGGCTTTGAAATTTTGGAGCAGGATTTTTTGTTGTTGAGCTCCTCTCTGTACTGCTTCAAGTCGATGCCATTCTGTGCACTTTTCAACCTATTAAAAATTTTCAATATGCTGTGGTAGAAAGTGAATTTCAGAAGACTTAATGGGGATCATAGGAGATGATCCATGGAAATGAAGTTTAAGTATCAAAGGATTCTGGGACAACTGTTAAAAAGTATTGATAGCTGGAGAAGAAAACCTTCCAGCAGTTATACCAAGGTAGGAAAGACAAGTAAGAAGTATATGGCTAAGCAGGCACAAAAAGGATTTTTCCTAAAAAAAGATGAAACAATGCAAAAAAACACTAGATTAGAATGTAATTAGAAAATATATACAAAAAAGGAGAAGTTTTAGAAATATAATGAACAACACTGTAACATTTATCTTCAACTAATATTGTGCCAAACTCCTTCAACTTATGCTATTATTTTAATGTAATACTTTTTAGGGCCTGACAAATTGGGAGAATTTTAACCGAGAGTACTCACTTACAGGATGAAGCTTCCAGAGGTCTACAAGCATGTTTCTGTACAGGAATGGAAATGATGGCAGAAAATTTAGGAACCTCTATATTCATCTTCCAGAACCTTGTCCCACACCCCTACTCTACTCTTTCTAAGACACAATTGCTTTCCCCTGTCTGTATCTAAACATTACTGAAGTGATTAAGCATTTGGCTGCTAATCAAGTTGGTGGTTTGAACACACCTGTCATTCTGCAGGATATGGCAGTATGCTCCCATAGAGATTTACAGCCTTGGAAACACGGTGGGGCAATTTTCCTCTATCCTATCGCATCTCTGTGAGTCAGAATCAACATAACATCAGTGGTAATGGGTTTATTTTTTGTTTATTTATTTATTTTTATTTTGGAGGGGTTTTCCCAAAAGTATTTTAATCTTATGAACTTTTGACATATAGATAGGCTCATTAGGAGACCACACCCATATAAGTGATATCCAGTAAGGAGCTTCATGGAAAGGGTGATGTAGTCTGTTAACCAAGTGGCCAAACATCTGGTCCTTTAATGGACAACTGGGCCAGGGAATGAGTGATATTGATGCTGCTATTAATTGCTGTTGAGTTGGCTCTGACTCATGGAACCCTATGTAAAGTAAAATGAAGCATTGCAAGGTCATGCTCCATCTTCATGTTAATTGGCATGCTTGAGTCCATTGCTACAACTATTGTGGGGTGCCCCCTACCTAGAGAACTTATCTTCCTGCACTATATTAGAAAAAAATCTGATGCTTAAAGTTTTCATTGGCTAATTTTCCAGAGTATGTCACCTGGTCTTTATTCTTGGTCTGCATTAGTCTGGAAGCTTCTTTGAAATATATCTACCATAAGTGACCCTGCTGGTATTTGAAATACCAGTGGCCAGCATCATAGCAATAAACAAACCACCACGATACAACACACAGACAGGTGGTGGAGGGGATGCCAAGAAGTGATATAGTGTTGAGAGGCAATCTAAAGCAGCAAAATTCTTTGTTCTATTTGCTGTTGTTATTAGGTGCTATCAACTTGGCTCTGACTCATAGCTAACCTATGAACAATAGAACAAAACACTGCCCAATCCTGTGTGAGCCTCACAATCTTTGCTATATCTGAACCCATTGTTGCAGCCACTGTGTCAGTCCATCTTATTGAGGGCCTTCCCCTTTTTCACTGACCCT
>NW_006921773.1:653446-654727 GCF_000298275.1 Orycteropus afer afer | reverse complement strand
ATCTTCCTTCCGAGGAGTGGCTGGTGGGTTTGAACCGCCAGCCTTCTGGTTAGCAGTCAAGTGCCTTAGCCACTATGCTACCAGATCTTTGAGCTAAGATCCATCAAACAGCAGCAATAATATCCCTTGTTCCACTTACTCTTCTGAATCCAGCTTGCATTTCTGGAAGTTCTCTGTCAATATACTTCTGCAACCGTTTTTTTAATTTTCTCCAGCAAGATTTTACTTACATGTGATAGTAATGATATTGTTTGATATCATTCTGTACGATCACCTTTCCTTGGAATGGGTACAAATATTGGTCTCTTCCAGTCACTTGGCCAGGTAGCTGTCTTCCAAATCTCTTGGCATAAACCAGGAAGTGCTTCCAGTGTGGCATTTGTTTGCTGAAACATCTCAGTGGGTAGTCCATCAATTCCTGGGGCCTTGATTTTTTGCTAATTCCTTCAGTGCATCTTTGACTTCTTCCTTCAGTACCATTGGTTCTTGATCATATGCCACCTTCTGAAATGGATGAACATTGACTAATTATTTTTGGTACAGTGACTGTCTGTATTCTTTCCATCTTCTTTTGATGTTTCCTGCACCATTCAATATTTTTCCCATAGGATGTTTCAATATTGCAACCCAAGGTTTGTGTTTTTTTTTTTTTTTTTCCCCCAGTTCTTTCAGCTTGAAAAATGTCAAGCATGTTCTATTTGGGTTTTGTTAAATAAAATGAAATGGTTGTAAGAATTTAACACATGTTCTACTATTCCTTAGATAAATGGATGTCCCTATTCTTGTCTGGCAGATAGGAAAACAAGAGCATTCAAAGTTAGAAAGGACTTCCTCAAAGTCAGGTGGTTTTTAAGAACTAAAGGTAAGTTTTCCATCAATGTTTTTGACTGCACTCCTTTAATAATCTTTGTTTCATTACATGTTAAGCTCTCCTCCAGTTACGTAGTTTATTTCAGCAAAAATATTGCAATTTCTTAATGGAAAAAGAGAATACCTCACACTCTTTCTTGCTTCCCTTGGTGACTACAGTGCAAATAATCACTTGATGGCTTCTCAAAGACAGTCCTTAATTGGTTTTACTGATTTAGCAAAACTAAAGGATTTACATATATTGAGACTAGAGAAAGTACAAAAAGCAAAATTTTTGTTATGTTATTTTTTGGTCTTCAGTTTTATTTTAAAAGTTCCTTTAATTGGGGAGGCTGAGTTGGAATTGACTCAGTGACAATGGATTTGTTTTTAGTTTTGTTTTACAGTAATTTGGAAAAAAAAAAAAAAAAA
>NW_006921773.1:651096-653346 GCF_000298275.1 Orycteropus afer afer | reverse complement strand
TTTTATTTTAAAAGTTCCTTTAATTGGGGAGGCTGAGTTGGAATTGACTCAGTGACAATGGATTTGTTTTTTAGTTTTGTTTTACAGTAATTTGGAAAAAAAAAAAAAAAGAAAAGAAAAACAATTCCAGAGTTGAATCAGAGTGACAGGAAATCAGGCTGAATTAGTAAAAAATAGGGACGGAACTAAATTTTATATGTTCAAATCTTTTTTCCTAGAGTCCAACAGCCTCTAATAATGAAGACATTAACTAAGTCAAGATGTACTTTATTTTAAAATTTCTAAACTTACAGAATAAATGAATTAAACTGGAATAATTCTTAGCAAAATAGATCAAATCGACTATGTATAATTGTATCTTTTCCCCAAGCCACAATTGGAATCACAAAGTCATGAGATATTTTAGCTAACTTTCAGTGCAAAAAATAAAAGGAAGAAGAAGATAGAATTCATCATCAAAAATCAATTGGCAACAGCTAAATGAACACAAGCTATCTTGTACTAGGGAGTAATAAACAAGGCTTTATAAAGAATGAATCATGTCAGATTAATCTAATTTCCTTATATGTCAGAGTGACTTAGGAAATCAAGGAGAAGCAATAGATTAAATACATCTTGATGTTAACAAGATTTTCAATGCCGTTTCATTTAACACCATCAATCATTAGCAAACAAGGAAAAATGTGGTTTAGTTTGTACTTATTAGATGAATTTGCAAAGTCTTTGACATGTTGTCAATGGTGCTAAGAGTGAGAGTTGGGGTCACACAAATCCTTACCCAGTTCCATGGTGGTTCTACAACAAGTAGCAATCATTTATGTAAATCCACTTTTTTGCAGTAGATTATATTCTCCTTATGTTGATTGAAGAGATCAGAATATTTCAGTTAAATATGCTTTTACAAATTTCAGAAAAACAGAAGAATTTTAGCTCTGTTTCCTCAGCTATGAGAATATGTCCTCAGCTACAAAATGAAGGCCTACTACTGAAAGAGTTGCTGTAATAATTAAATGAGATTAATGTTTTTGGATTGCTTATCACAGTGTTTGGCAAAGAGTAACAGTTTGATAAATGATACATTTTACAATTAACATTAATATTAATACCAGTGTATAACTTTGATATTTTGAAACCTACAATTCAATTTCTATATATTAAGTTTATATTCTTCATACTTCATTCATTGGCCACCTAATGTGAGATAGTTTGATTTTATATCATTGGCAAACTCTGGGAGCAGGAAATACTCAAAGTACATATGCTGCAAACAAGAGTTCATATTATATCCTATTGATAAATTTAAAATAAATTATTCCTATATATCTAAGCAAAATTAAAATGTAGTAAAGAATCAATAAAAATTACAATTTTATACAATTACTACTAAAATTAGTAGACATGTTTATTTAAAATTATTGGATCTCATTTCCAAAGGATTCAATGCTTATCTATTCCTGCTTCTATCAGAATTTTTCTACAGCTTTCTATTTCCCGATAACATAATCTGCCAATATTTAATTTCCCTTAAGTAGTCTGATTATTTACTTCAATTAAAAACAATTAAATACTTTTCACAGATAACCTGTTTGAAGTGAGTCCACACTCAATAAATTGTCTCTCTACTCAAGCTTAACTTCAACTCTGATACCTCTTTGAAAATCCTTTATAATCCTCATAAAACACAATTATTCATGACAACAAAGTTATTTTTTAATTATTTTTCATGGACATAATGTAGTTTATCTATTTTGACATACATATATTTTTTTTTTTCAGGAGAAAATAGCTATACACTTAAATGTATTAATAGATTCATTAAAATAGAATTATACAAAATTACTTAACTTCCTAAATTTTCTGTAGTATGTATATTTTTGCTGTTTGAGAAACAATCCAATACCATTTTCCTAAAGATGAGATGTCATCACTACAGTATGGTTTACTATTATTTTACAATATACTAGTGCTATGTAACAAACAGGGATCATGACAGCTGCAGAGATCCAGGTGAGGAGAGGGAGCCCAGGCACGCCCAAAGCAGCAGGGTGGGAAAGCAGGAGAAAGGGGATTAAAAGGCCCAAGAACCTGGACAGAGGAGCAGTCAGCCTCAGGGACCCAGGTAAGGATGGTATGAGAGGTTTCCAACAGGGAGACAGACTCATCTGTCGGTTTGTCCTACCATGGTGATGTGTTGATGTGAATTTTGAGGATAAGCCACTGGGGTTTCAAACCTAGCGGAATGAACACGGT
>NW_006921773.1:631069-644336 GCF_000298275.1 Orycteropus afer afer | reverse complement strand
GAGTTGATGATTTTGAGATGTGGTGCTGGCAAAGAATGCTGAAAGTACCATGGACTGCTAAAAGAACTAACAGATCTGTCCTGGAGGAAGTGCACCCGAAATGCTCCTTGGAAGTGAGAATGGCCAGACTTTGTCCCACTTCTTTTGGTCATGTTGTCAGAAGGGACCATTCCCTGGAGAATGATGTCATGCTTGGTAGTGTGGAGGAATGACAAAAGAGGGGAAGGCCTTCAACGAGATGGATTGACATGGTGGCTGCCATGATGGGTTCAATATAGCAGGGAACATGGAGCTGGCATGGGATCTGGAAGTGTTTTGTTCTGCTGTGCATGGGGTCACTATGAGTTGGAAATGACTCAACAGCACCTAACAACAACAACAACATGTAAGAAACACCACCAAAACTGTGTTTCACTCATTAAGGATTTTCATACCTGTGAGTTTGTATACCAGCTGTGGCCCTGCTAACTTAGTCTGTGTTCAGTTGAACAAATTTATGGACCTGCTTCAGGATGCAGGTTTAGTTGATCTTGGTTGCACACTGCAACTTGAGTCAACATGCCTCCAGACCTCCTTGGTCAGTAACTAAAATCGAAACCAGTTACCATTGACTCACTTATGATTCGTGGTGATTCCATGTGTGTCAGAGTAGAATTGTGTCCAATGGGGATTTCATGACAGTGACATTGCAGAATCAAATTGCCAGGCTTTCTTCTGAGGAGCCTCTGGATGAGTTGAAACTGTCAACCTTTCAATTAGTAGCCCAGTACTTAGCCATTTGTACCACCCAAGGACTCCTGGTTGGTGGCTATCTGGTGACAAATTATAAGTGTAAGAGGCAAGCCAGACTAGGCAATCATAATTCAAGTCTATACTTGTGTCACATCCACTGAACAAACCAAGTCTCAGACCCAAACCCAAATTGAAAGGACATCCAAGTTCACTGTGAGGATGCAACAAGGGTGTAAATTTACAATTTTCATGCAGAAGAGTGAAAAATTGTGACACAATAGTTCAATTTTCCACATAAGCATTCATGTGACCAAGTTCAACTACAGGCAATATAAAAAACATATGAGGACTTTTGTGGAAGTTCAGTTTGTGTGTCAACTTGGCTGGGCCTGGTTGAGTCTGGGCAGCTGGATGTAGTATTCCCCATGATAAGACGCAATAAACTCCATGGTGGAATCTACTGTGAGTAGCTACCTTAGAAAATGTGGTCTGCTTCCCATATATAAGCAGAAGCCTTTGGGAATGGTCTCTAGCTTATGTCACGCTTGGACCCTGCATGTAGCCGTGTCATTGCTCAGCAGCCTGCAATGCTCTGCCGACCTTGGGACTTACAATGGAGTTAAATTAATGGCCGGCTGTGTGGTTTGCTAACATTGGGACTGTGCCATTTGTCAACCTTGGGCTTGTTAGCCTCAGCAACCAGTAGCTGCCTGAGTGAAGAGATGTTTCTAGCTTCAGTGGGCCGGGAGCAAGAAACAGAGCTGAAGCCCAAGGTCGAGGGCCTTTCACACAGCCCCTAGAGCCTGGCATTATGAACTTGGACTTAAAGCTTCTAAATTGTGAGAGAATAAACTCTTGTTTGTTCAAGCCATTCCATTTGTGGTTTATTCCTGTAAGAGTGGCACTAGGTAACCAGAAAATGTTGAAAGTTATTCTACCTTTCTCTTCTGTCTTTTCTTGGCATCATGTCTAGGATTCTATAATCATTTCCTCTCCAATTGCATCCACTATTGTTCATTATCCATACCTGCACTTCCTAAATGAGACCACAGTTGTACAACCCCTAACTGCACACTGTCACATTTTTCTGTCCTTTCACTTGGGGTCAGATAAGTAAATAAAATAAATTAACACTCAAATGTTAATGACCGACCAACTAAAACTTCTAATAACTTGTCCAGAGATGTTTTTCTTTTACCCTACATAGCTCAAACTTCAGCAAGAGCTCATAGCATCTGTAAGTGGGAATTAATTCAGGATTTTTAGACATCTAAGGAAATGTGATGTTTAAGTATAACCACATTCCAATACTTACTGCTAAATGAAGTGAGCTGAAAACAATTTTGGACTATTTGCATATGGCTTTGAAATGGGATTAGCATAGATGTATTTCTCTAGCTATCTTCCACTAAGGATAAATTTGGTGGATTTCATTAACGTGCATGATGGGTCATATTTTTACTCACAGTTCATCACCAGCTATCTTCATCCACATCTTGTTTTCTCCCACTGATAGGGATTTGTTACTGTACCCAGGGACTTTGTCAGCCTACACACAACCAGGTTGCCAAAAAGATAGTCATTAAAATACAGGTTTCACTGCCACTGAATTGATTCTGACTCATAGTGACCCTTGGGTTCCTGAAGCAGTATCTATGGAAGTAGATTCCCCAACCCTCCTTCTCAGGAGTGGCTCCCCAAATATAGGTTTAAGTATTAGATAAGCTCAGTTCTTTTTCCAGAAATTAAAGGGAAAAAACAAGGATGTAATTCTTGAGCTTACCGTATTATGAATATGTAGGATATAAAATTACTGACTCTTAATGCAAGAAAGAACCTTAGAAAGCAATTGTTCAGGCTCTGTTATTTTTCAGACAAACAAAAAGAAGTAAAGTTATTTGCCTAAAACTCCTTATTAATGGCAGAGCTAGGCTTTACTACAAGCCAGGTCCTCTTTCCAATATACCATGCTTATTATTCCAGCTCATGGTGGTAATCAGTAAAAGGTAATCCATTTATGGATAATTGGTATATTTAAAATCCTGTTATTTATTACAAAGAGAGCTGCCTGTAATAACCCTGGGATTTCAGTCTTTGAAAGGAGAAAAGTGGGCAAGGAGCATTAAGCAGTTTCTCAAATGAGGAGCTTGGTCAATGAATTGACAGTGGAGCTAGTAACTGTATGTCTTTATCACAGCTCTACTCCTGCCATGATTAATCACTCTGGGTCATTTTCAGGCATATATTTTCCATACTTGACTTCTCAGTGTTGCACTGTGTTGATAGACATCCACCTCACAATTCTCAGAGAGCTATTGAAAGGACTAGCTAAATGATTGTAAAGCATTTTAGAAAAATCTAAAGTGCCATATAAATACTTTATAACCAGTCCTGTATCCCCAACGGATCTGTAATATTTAGATATAATAAGCTCACTTCTTTAACTAGTCATTTGTGGCTACAGTATGTGGCATTTTGGTAAGCAGTCAGCAGGTTTTTTTTTTTCCCTAGTCTATAAGCAAAAACAAGTGTTTGCTGCATATTTATATTATATTCATTTGTTCCTTGTCAAAATTCTAAGGGAAGTCAATCTTAAGGTTGAATAGTTGCTATATTGTTTGAATTATGAATACTTACTATTACATTTTGAAAATAGGCAGAATGAGTATTCACAAAAATGGATATTTATTCAACTGCTTGGGGAGCTGTTCATAGCAATGGGAAGTATAAGCCTGGACTTAATGCTCTAGGTAAAATTCAGCCCACAGAGTTCTATTAAAATGAAATCTTTTTCAAAAATCAGAATCTTGTAGGAGAAATGAACTATAAATGATTGGTGTCAGACCATAACCACTATCCATAGTAGCTCTACACTGATATTTTTTAAGGCCAAAAGAAGCAGCTTAAAATTATATATATTTTTGTTCACCTTTAACCCCTTTTAGTGGGAGCTGTGCTGTGTCTGCCGGCTGAAACATTAGCCAAATGAACCTGCTGGCAGTTTGTCTATTTCTTCTCATTACTCTAATATGGAAAATTAACTAGGATGCATGCTTCCTCTCTCGTTAGGCTTGTGGCACATTTATAAGGACGTCATTGAGCCTATTCATTTCATTCCATCTCTGGTGTCTCTTGGGGTAGTTGTCACTCTCTAGCCATTTGTAATTTCTCTTCATTATACTGCAATATGAGGCTATGGAGAGTCTTTTGTTTCAAGTGGCTATAGTCATGGCTATCATTTTGTCCATTATTAGGTCAGTGGTGTAAGTTTTGAGAACAAAGGCAATGGACATAACAGTAGTTGGTGTTAGATATTAAAAGTCATTAAATTATCACAAAGGATCCCAGAAGAGAAGAGATCATTACCCTTGTTTTCATAGATCCATGAACAGATATAAAATGACTTTTCCAAGGTCAAGAAAACCATTGGTATGTAGAGAGAAGATTAAAACAACTATACTCCTTAGAACAGCATATTTTGTGAGGATAAAATTTGTAAGTGTAGTTCTTTCTCCTTTTTCCTCTGTAGATCTCCCAGGAAGTGTGTGGACTGATCTTTTTTTTTCTCACTCACCATCAACTAACCACCAGCTACTCCTCGGAAGGGAGACTGGGCAATCTACCTCCATAGAGATACCACCTCGGAAACCCAAGGAGGGGTTGCTAAGAGTCAGAGACGACTCGACCGCACATAACAACAGCAAACAACAACAACCATCAACTTACATTTTTAATATTGACTGCCTTATTTCCTCTTTATATGCCCATGCACTCAAAACAAACAAACAAACAAACAAACAAAAAAACCAGAAAAGCATGTTTTCCTTGAGCAACCTCCTTGTAAAAAAAAGGCTAAGCAGAAAACCATCCACCGTTGTTTTAAAAATCTTCAAGAAAAGAAGTGATCTAGTACTAAGTGACCAAAAAAACAAACCAAACGCACTGTCGTCGAGTCGGATCCCACTCATAGTGATCCCTTATTGGGTTTCCAAGGAGATATCACTGTGGAAGTAGATTGCCTAACCTTCCTTCCAAGGAGTGGCTGGTGGGTTTGAACCAACAGTCTTCTGGTCAGCAGTCAAATGCCTTAGGCACTACATGACAGTTCTTTTTATTTCCTTTCTTCTGAAATAAATGTATTAAGCTTCTGGAGGCAAGTGAGTTTCATATGTGCCCCTGAGGTTGGACTACTAGAGATGTGAATGATAGGAAAGATGGGAAAGGCTTGGAGACTCCATACAGTGTCCTTGAGTGGGTCTTTTGTGATGTTTCTATGGGTGAAATACCAATTCATCCTTGTTTTAAACTCTACACAATATCACTGACACAAAAATACTGAATTATCAATTAGTTAATATTTTTAAAATGAAAAATATGTTGTTTCCATTCACATAACTTGCCTCTAACAATATATGCCAGGGTGACCCAGCAGTAAAACTCTCTGGCAGGACAGGCAATGGAGCACAGTAATGACAGGGACGAGTCTATGTACAGGATGATTTGACTTTGTCAGCACAAATTGAAGTCTACCAGGCTTACCTTAGGAGCTCTGGTAGCGTAGTGCTTATGGTACTTGACTGCTACCCAGAAGGCTGGTGGTTCATACCCACCAGCCACTCCATGGAAGGAAGATTGGGGAATCTACTTCCATAGTGATACTGCCTCAGAAACCCAAGATGGGGTCGCTATGAGTCAGGTCTGACTTCACGGCACATAACAACAACAACAACAGGCTTACCTTGCCCAGTGCATATGCTTTAGCTGCCCAGAATGCTCCTGCCCTAGATACCTGGTTGGCTCTCTCAATCAACACTTTGAGCCTATTCCCAGTCTCTCCTGTTCAATTAGATCTGGTCTGATGGCTCTATTTAACAATGCAAGCTAATCCTACTTTCCCTCTACCAGTCCTTTCCATGACCCTTACCCTACTCAGTCTTTTCATATCTAAGGCATTTATCACTCAGTGGCACATTGGTTAAGCATTTGACTGCTAAGCTAAAGGTCGATGGTTCAAATTGAACACGTGGTAGAAAGATGTGATAATCTGTTTGTGTAAATATAACAGCCTTAGAAATCCTAAACCAAATGTATACAAAAGCTGGACAATGAATATGGAAGACTGAAGAGGAATTGGTGCATTTGAATTGTGGTGTTGCTGAAAAATACTGAATATACCATGGACTGCCAGAAGAATGAAACAATATGTCTTGGAAGAAGAACAGCCAGATTGTTCCTCAGATGCAAGAATAACCAGACTTTGTCTCACGTTGGTCATGTTGTCAGAAGGGATCCCTGCAGTATGTCATGCTTGGTATAAATAGATGGGCAGCAATAAAGGGGAAGACCCTCAAGGAGATGGATTGGCACAGTGACTGTGATGGTAGATTCAAGCAGAGCAAATACTGTGAGGATAATGCAGGACCTGGCAGTGTTCCATTCTGTTGTACATAGGGTTGCTGAGTCTGAGCCAAGTCAGTAGCACCTAATAACAAGGATTATTTATTTATTTTTATTTACAATGTTTTTATTTTATTTTTATCTGCTCTAGCAAGAATTGGAATTCTGTAGAGGTGAGGTTCTCCATGTTGGTGACTCATGCACTAAAATACTTGACTGGTTTCTGGCATGAAGCTGAAGCTCCATAAATATTTGTTAAAGGATAGAGTTCACTTGGATCTGGCTGTGTGACTATTTTGTGACTTTGAGTAAGTTTCTTTAACCTCTCTAATTCTAAATTTTTTCAGATGCAAAAGTAGAATTATTTACTTCATAAAACTGATACTAGGATCAAGTAAGATGATTGCAAAGCACAGCACTTAAAGGTTATATTTTTCTTTTTATTTATTTAAATTTAAACAAGTAATATATTTACATGACTCATGTACAAAAACGTGTACAGTGGAAATTCTGCCCTTTCTTGTTTTTTATTCTGCCTGTTTCCTCTCTAGAGATGTAGGAATCAATTTTTGCAAATTAGTTCTATAGCTAAATTATTTCAATATATGAATATATATGCATATATAGAATTTTTTCATAAAGCATCAAAATGGTAGCATATTATTCACCCAAACCTGAATTACTGTTGTTATTTTTGTCTTTTTGTACATAATATATCTCAGAGATCATTTGGTATAGACGCTTAAAGAGCATTGTATGAAATATATAATAGATTATAAAGAAAAAAAGAAGTATAAATGTATAAAGTACAAAGATTAACAAAATGCACACATAAGACCTACCACATATCTTAATAAACTGAATATTACCAATAAAAATGAGATTCTCTGAATTCTGAGCATCCTTCTCTGATTGTGTGACTTATCATGCATTCCTCTCTCCTCCATAATGGGAAAACAAAGACTTTCCTGAATTCTTTGCTTATAAATCCCTATTTTCTGCATTGTTCAACTATGTATATATTATCCTTAATATTACATCATCCTTTATGAACTTTATTAAATCCTATCACAGCATATAAGTTCTTTTGTTTCATTTTATTTTTCAACTCATCATTATGTTTCTGAGATTTATCAAAGTTTATGAATGTGTTTAGTATTTCATTTATTGGCCAGTGGAATGGTATTCCATTGTGAAATACAATTAGTTTATCTATTTTCCTAGTTGATGGTTATTTACATTGTTTATAGTGTTTTGCTATTTCTGACAGGGCTGCAGGTTTCACTCATGTACAGTTTCACTCATATATAATATGTTTTCTTTGGGCTGTTAGGAAGGACAGACTAGGGTTTCAGAATATGCACACATCAAATTTTCTAGAATGTATATTTTCTAAAGTTGTTATAAAAATGTACATATCTTCAACAGCTGATAATAATTCTCATGACTAGTCTATGACCTCCCCAAAATTAGATGACACTCTGGTTTTTGCCATTCTAGCTTCAATTAAATGAGATCAAGTTGAGGTTTATTATGGATTTCCTGTAGTCAAGCATTTGCATGCTAATCCAAAGGTTAGCAGTAAGAATTCACATGAGCAGTTCTGAGGGAGAAAAGACCTGACAGGATGCTTGCATAAAGATTACAACCTAAGAAACCCTATGGAGCAGTTCTACTCTGTCATATAGGGTCACTATGAATTGGACCACCATGGCAGAGGCAGATGGGTTTTTCAGGACCAGAACTGGTAAGGATGGCGGGAAGTGGAAGAAAATGGCTTTTGGGGGCAGAAACAAGTAGGGAAGTTAGGGAAGTGGGAGTGGAGCAGTTTGGAACAGCTAAGGGAGACGAACTCATCTGTCAGTTTGTTGTGCTGTGGTGGCTTGTGTGTTGCTGTGAGGCTGGAGGCTGTGACATCAGTTTCAAATGCCAACAGGGTTAGCCATGGTGGACAGGTTTCAGTGGTACTTCCAGTCTTAGAGAGACTCAGAAAAAGCAAGAGGCCATTCTGTTCTCAAAGTATTAGCCAGTAAAAACCTTATGAATAGTGGTGAAATACTGTCTTATATGTTACTGTAAAATATCCCTGAAACATTGTCTGATACAGTGCCAGAGGATGAGAACCTTGGGTTGGAAGGCACTCAAAATATGACTGGGAAAGAGCTGCCCCCTCAGAATAGACCAACCTTAATGATGATGATAGAATAAAGCTTTCAGGATCATCTTTTGCTGATGTAGCACAACTTAAGAAGAAAAGCTGCAAACATCTATTAATAATTAGAACATGAAATGTATGAAGTATAAATCTAGGAAAATTGGAAGCTGTCAAAAGTGAAATGGAACACAAAAAAATTGATCTCCTATGCATTATTGAGCTGAAATAGACCAGTTTTGGCTATTTTGAATCAGACAACCATATGATCTACTATGCTGGGAATGACAAATTGAAGAGGACTGGCATGGCATCCATCATCACCAAGAATGTTTCAAGATCTATGCCGAAGTACAATGCTGTCAGTGATAGGATAATATCTGCATGCCTATGAGGAAGACCAGTTAATATTACTATTATTCAAATTCACGCACCAATCATCAAAGCCAAAGATGAGGAAATTGAAGAATTTTACCAAATTCTGCAGTCTGAAATCAACCGAACATGCAATCAAGATGTGTTAAGTATCACTGGTGATTGGCATGCAAAATTTGGAAAAAAGAAGAATCACTGATAATTGGAAAATATGGTCTTGGTGATAGAAATGACACTGGAGATGGCATGATAGAATTTTGCAAAGTCAATGACTGATTCGTTGCAAATACATTTTTTCAACAACACAAACAGTAGCTATACAGGTGGACCTCATCAGACAGAGTACAGAGGAATCAGATTGACTCTATCTGTGGCAAGAGGCAATGGAGAAACTCAATATCTTCAGCCAAAACAAGGCCAGGAGCTGATTGTACAACAAACCATCAACTGCTCATATGCAAGTTCAAGTTGAAACTGAGGACAATTTAAACAATTCCATGAGAGCCAAAGTATGACCTTGATTTTATCCATCCTGAATTTAGAGATCATCTAAAGAATAGATTTGATGCACTGAACACCAGTGACCAAAAACCAGAATTGTGGGATTATATTAAGAACATCATCCATGATGAAAACAAGAGGTCATTAAAAATATAGGAAAGGAAGAAAAGACCAAAGTGGGTGTCAGAGGAAACTCTGAAACTTGCTCTAGAATGAGGAGCTAAAGCAAATGGGAAGATCGGAAAGATAAAAGAGCTGAACAGAAATTTCAAAAAGCAGCTCCAGAAGACTAAGCCAATTATTATAATGTAATGTGCCAAGAGTTGTAGTTAGATTACCAAAAAAGAACATGCTCAGCATTTCTCAAGCTGAAAAAAACTGAGGAAAAAGTTTAAGCCTCAGATTGCAGTATTGAAAGTTTCCATGGGCAATATGTTAAATGATGCAGGAAACATCAAAAGCAGATGAATGGAATACACATAGTCTCTATACCAAAAAGAATTGGTAGATGATCAACCATTTCAGGAGGTGGCATATGCTCAAGAGCCAATGGTATTGAAGGAAGAAGCAAAAGCTGTACTGAAGGAATTGGTGAAAAATCAGGCTCTGGGAATTGACGGAATACCCACTGAGATGTTTCAGCAAATGGAAGCCCCCTGGAGGCATTCACTCAGTTATGCCAAAAGATTTGGAAGAGAGCTACCTGGCCAACTGACTGGAAAAAATCCATATTTGTACCCATTCCAAAGAAAGGTGATCCCACAGAATGTGGAAACTATCAAAAAATATCATTGATATCACACACAATTAAAATCTTACTGAAGATAATTCATTATATTGACAGAGAACTTCCAGAAATGCAATCTGGATTCAGAAGGGGAAGTGGAGTGAGGGATAACACGGCTGATGTCACATGGATCTCAGCTCAAAGTAAAGAATACCAGAAAGATGTTTGTTTGTTTTTTATTAACTATGCAAAAGCATTTGATTGTGTGTATCATAACAAACTATGGATAACGTTGAGAAGAACAGAAATTCCAGAAGACTTAATTGTACTCATGAAGAACCTGTACATGGACCAGAAGGCTGTTGTTCAAACAGAACAAGGGGGCACTGCATGGTTTAAAATCAGGAAGGGAGTGTATCAAGGTTGTAACTTTTCACCATACTTATTCAACTTGTATACTCAAGAATAACCTGAGAATCTGGACTATATGAAGAAGAATGTGGCATCAGGATTGGAAGAAGGTGTATTAACAACCTGTGATATGCAGATGACACAACTTTGCTTCCTGAAAGTAAGGATGACACAGAGCACTTAATGATGAGTATTAAAGAATACAGTCTGCGGTGAGAATTACACTTCAACATAAAATAAATAAATAAATAAAACCTTCCCAACTGAACCAATAAACAGCATCATGATAGAGAAAAGATTGAAGTTGTCAAAGACTTCAAATTCCTTGATTCTACAATCAACACCGATGGAAGCAGAAGTCAAGGTATCAAAAGATGTATTGCATTGTGCAAATTTGCTGCAAAAGACCTCTTTCAAGCACTGAAGAGTAAACATATCTTATTGAAGACTAAGATGTGCCTAACACAAGCCATGGTATTTTCAATTGCCTCATATGCATGTGAGAGCTGTTCAATGAATAAGGAAGATCAAAGAGTTGATGCTTTTGAGTTGTGGTGTTGGTGAAGAATGCTGAAAGTACCAAGGACTGCTAAAAGAACTAACAAGTCTCTACTGGATGAAGTGCAGCTGGAATGCTCCTTGGAGAATGGCCAGACTTTGTCTCACCTACTCTGGTCATGTTGTCAGAAGGGACCATTCTCTGGAGAAGGATGTCATGTTTGGTAAAGCAGAGGGTCAATGAAAAGGTCTATCAGTAAGATGGATAGACAGGGTGGCTGCAGCAATTAGTTCAGGTATAGCAGGGATAGTAAGGCTGGCACAGGACTGGGCAGTGTTTCGTTCTGTTGTACGTAAGGTTGCTATGAGTCGGAGATGACTCCATGGCAAATAACAACAACAACAACGTGAAATGGAATGGGTCAATGGCATATAACAACAACAATAATATCCTACGTATTTTCATATTTTTGACCATTACTATGTCCTCTTCTATGCAAACCCTATTCATGTCTTTTGCTCACTTTCTGCTGATCTGTTTGAGCTTTCCTTTAATTGTTGTTATTAAATTCATAGAGGTTTAGTTTTTAAAAAAATACATTATGAGTGTTAACTCTTTGTAAGTTATGTAGGTCTCATTTCTTACCCCAGCTTGTGGGTTACATATTCAATTTCTCAAGGTGCCCTTTGACTTTTTAGCCTTTTTTCCCCCCAGAAATTAGCCAAATATAGCACTTTTTGTTTTAAGAGTGTGTATTTTTTATTTCTTATTCAAAATTTCCTTCCCTGCCTAGGTTTATCAGAACATTATCCATTTTTTTTAAAGAACCCTTGATTTTATATGGAATTAATTATTAAATTTTGGGTGAGAGAGCTCTATTTTTGTTTTCCTTCATATCATATGTCACTGCCTATACTAAATATCATGTTTGTAAATATGTACAAATAGACTTCTGGGTTCAGCATTCTGTTATATTCCTCCAGTTTTTGATGCCTGCAGTAAATACTATATTTTCTTCAATTGCTACAGATGTGTAATATTTTGATATCTCATGTTGTTGTTGTTACGTGCCGTCGAGTTGGATCCGACTCACAGCGACCCTTCCTTGGGTTTCCGAGGCAGTATCACTATGGAAGTAGATTGCTCCATCTTCCCTCCGAGGAGTGGCTGAAGGGTTTGAACAGCCTGCCTTCTGGTTAGCAGTCAAGTGCCTTAGACACAAGTCTTTGATATCTCATAGAGTATGTTTTTTTTTTTTTTTTTCCTCCACAAAAATCTAAAATAAATTTGCTGTTCAATATGAATTGAGAATTAGCTGATCAAGTTCTATAAAAAATTTTATTGGTATTTTGATGAGAATAACATTGACTAAACATATCAATTTAGCTGAAGCCAACACATTTATGATATTGATGACTTTTTATCCTTTATCACAGTATAATTTATTTTTAAATCTCATCACTGTAAGCAGTAAGTTAATAACTACTAGACATTCAGTAAAATGTTTGAAAAACATAGTGACAATAACAATGCTATTGTCTTATGGTTCTCTGGAAAAAGAGAACAAGTTAAAAAAATAAATACAAATATACACATACACACACACACACACAGATTAAAGGAAATGGCTTACTCAACTGTGTGGCTTAACAAGTCCAAAATCTGTAGATCAATCAGCAAGTTTTAAATTCTTGCAATCTTGTGTTCCAATATCTGTAGGTCAAGAGATAGGAAGAGGGAAGAGTAGAAATGTTCTAGAAAGTTTATTTATAGTCTGGAGACAGAATACTTCCTAGAGGAAACTACCATCTTGCTTTTCAGGTCTTCAACTGATTAAATGAGGCAAATCCACATTGTGGAGGGTAATCTGCTTTACTTAAGGCCTTGAATAAATGGATTTAATCATATGTAATGACTTTATGCCAGCATCCAGACTAGTGTTAGACCAAAGAAATGGGCACCATAGCATAGCTAAGTTGGTACATAAAGTTAACCAACACACTTACCTTTTTGTTTATTTTAAAGAGAATGTTTCTAATATTTTTTCATTTGCTATAGTTTTGATGAACATATTTTAATCTGAGCATTAAAATATTCTCATTTTGCTTATATTTTTATCAGGAATTGGTACTTAATTTTATCAAAAGAATCTCTTCTATATCATTGAGTTAATAAATTTGGTTTGTCTTCTTTCGTTTGAGATTTTCTAAGAATATCTTTTCATTCTTTGTGTGAACTCAATGTGGTCCTGATATATTTTTAGTACATTTTCACAAGTGGTTATTTGTTTGACTACTAATCAAAAGGTTGGCAGTTTGAACCCAGCCAGCAATATCTCAGAAGAAATACTTGGTGATCGCCTTCCAAAAATATCATGATTTTGAAAATGCTACAGACTACAGTTCTGCTATGCAACACATAAGTTGCCATGAGTTGGAATTTACTGGAACTGGAAAGACTGTTTGCTATATAT
>NW_006921773.1:618051-628469 GCF_000298275.1 Orycteropus afer afer | reverse complement strand
GATCTCTGATATACCACTTCCATTTAATGATGGAGTGCTGCTGTGCACGTCCAACTTTATGACTCTGTGGGTCAGACAACACCCGATCGGCATAGCGCACTACAGCCCAGAACTCTTGGACTCAAGCGATCCTCCAGCTTCAGCCTCCCGAGTAGCTGGGACTACAGGCGCATATTTTTTTGTTCTTGACAGATCATTACTGGGGTGTTGTTGATTACAGTTTTGATAAAACTAAATATGTGTTCTTAATTTTTTGTTAACACTTAGTATACGTGTAGTCTCATCTGTATGGATGTGTGGTAGGCTGTTTCATGGCACAATAGCTAGCTATTACACATAAGAATCTTATCATTATTTAGCTGTGTTAATTTAGACAATAATTGTTAATTATAGGCCCCAGAAAGCAGCATGGATTTTAAAAAGAATGGCAACTTTTATCGTCAGTATTAGACATATTTAATTCTGAATAAATTATTGACAATTTTTTTGGGGGAAGTTACTCAATCCCTTGATAAAATACCTTCTTTTATAAAATGGAGTTAACAGTATTTTAAAGAGATAATGATATATTTGTGTTTAATACGTAGCAATATCTTTTCATATTTTCTTGACTTCATCTCCAGAAGTGATGGCTGAGATAAATAACTTTAAAATCTTGGCAGCAAATCTGACTTGTATATGTGAAAATTCAATTAATACAGACCAGCCCTACAGAGACACGACTCAATTTAAAGTAGTTTGACTTAAATTAGTGTGAAATTAAAGAGCTTCTAAATTAGAATTTTTAAAAAGCAAACCCTTCAGTCATCTCTTATGTCAGAATTAATCCTTCTGAAAGTTCACTAGGGGTCAAGTTTAGTTAGTTGCCATCTGGGATGCTTAGATTGTAACAAAAACAACCTTGAGATTTTAATTTTTGTAATACTGCACAGATAAGAGATCTGAGCCCAGGATTAGTGTTTCCAGTTGTGACTTTCTCCTGTGTGTCCCCATGACACATTCTGCATGGAACTTATATATTAATTATTTGCTTATGTCCCTCATTTTCTCTCTTATCCTCAAACTTATTTCGTTGGGTTGGGCTATGTCTTGCTCATCTTTCTTTCTTTGGGGCTTTGTGACATTCTTAAAATTTGTTGAAAAATAATAATAATGATAATGATAATATCTAGTAATCATGTAGTATTTAATGTACCTGGGTGGGGCAATTAGTTTGAGCTCAACTACTAACCTAGAGGTTAGTGGTGAGAACTTTCTCAGCTATTCTGTGGAAGAAATATCTGACTATCTATATTCATAAGATTATAGCCAAGGGAACCCTCTGAAGCACTATGAGTCAGACTTGACTTGACTTGACAGGAAAAATTTAGGCTTTTCTTTTTGGGGGGAGGAGTGGTTTATATAGTATTTACTCTGTCAGGTACTATTTTCTGAACTTCACATGAATTCATCCATTAAAAGTCACAACAACCCTATGAGGTGGGTGTCATTATTATCCTACTTTACAAATAAATAATGAATGACTGAGTGAGTGGTCAATGTTCTAATTATTAATTGTTCCTTTTATTAACACTAGACTTAAATATCTCCCTAGCTTCTGAAAGATAGGAATAATATCTGTAGGATTTCCTCGGCCATGGTGTTTAATAAGTATCTATTGAAAACAATTATAACAACAAGTTTACATTGTTCAATGTATGATGTTCTACAAAGCATGGCTGTCTGTCTGTCTTGTTCTGGTCTCTTTAAATGTCCTCTTCATTTACATCCAAGCACAATCTTTGCACTCTTAAATAAGGTAATGAGAGCGCTGGCCATGTTCTCACAAATTTCCTCCCATCTAGTGTCTATTTTGCTTGTTGTAGTTCTTTGAAACCCTAACTGTTCAAATATCACTACCACCCCAAACAACTCTATTCCACACCACGCTTGTTTGCTTAACAGCAAGACTGCTACGCCCGTTTCACATTTATCAACTCCTCTTCATCTTGTTCAACTTCTAGCCATTTAATCTTTGGAAGTTCTTTGAAGAGCCATTCTTACCACTGCACTCTACCATTCGGTTCGTCCCAGAAGAAAATTGAAGGGAGGACTGATTTCACATAGAAGGGGGACAAGAGAGCCCTCCTGAGACCAACCTGCACCCAGGGCTCCACCACGCTGATATGGTGGCAGCAGTTGAAACGGCAGCTCCAGTTGGGCCTTTGTTGTTTGTACACAACAAAGATTTAGAATGGATCTAGAGACATCTAGCTTTGTGTTCCTGAATAATTAATTTCACTGCAATCATTCTTTTATCTCCACTGCAGCCATTCTTACATTTGTAGAATTCTCCAACACAGGCCTGAAAATTACCCTACTTTCTCCGTGAAATATGTCTGTGAGACACTATTTAGTCTCAAATGAGCAATGCAAATGAGCAATGGCCAGCCCATATAAGATAATAGAACTCTGACCCACAGCCTGCAGCAATCAGCTTAAACTGTCAGAACTTGATCAATGACTTCCAACTTCTCTATTTTCCCATATTTCACCTCACCACCCCAATCTCTAATTTAGGACCAATCAGAGAAAATAAAATATGCTTCCCAAACCAATCACACAAGATGTTCCGCTTCTAGTTAGCCTTCCCCCAGCTTCTCTATGCCAACAGCCTCCAATAAGAGCATACTTCAGGGCTTCCCTTTTTTCCGCTATAAATCTTTCCTACACCTCTACCTAACTTTGAGTTTCTGCCAAATGCAAATGACTGGGTCATTTGATATTGTTGTTGTTATGTGCCATCGCGTCCTCCCCTACTTATAGCGACCCCTCCTTGGGTTTCCGAGGTGATGTCACTACAGAAGTAGATTGCCCAAACTTCCTTCTGAGAAGTGGCTGGTGGGTTTGAACTGGCCAGCCTTCTGGTTAGCAGTCAAGTGCTTTAGGCCCTGTTCTACCAGAGCTCCTTCATTTTCTATAGTAAGCTCTAAATAAATTGTCTCTGTTTGTTCTCATTTAAGGGTTTATATTATTCCCATGGCTGCTGTAACAAAATACTGCAAAAATTGGGTGGCTTATAAGAACAGAAATTTATTGTTTTACCATTTTGGGGGCTGGGAATCTGAGTTCAGCGTGCTGATCATTAGGCCTCTGATAGAAAAAGTGCTTCATGCTTTTCTCCTCGCTCCTGGTAGCTCCAGAAGTTCCTTGGTTTGTCATAGCAGAGTCACATGGAGTTCTTCCTCTCTCCTTGTCTCTGAGTATCTTCCTTTTTTATAAGGACATCAGTCACATAAGATTAGGACCCTCTCTACTCACCTGTGGCCTTATGTTAACCTAACTGATAACATCTTCAAAGACCTTATTTCAAAATGGGGTTACATGCACTAGTATCAGTGGTTGATACTCAGTATATCTCCTGGTGGGGGAAGAATCTGATCCATAATAAAACTAAAACAAAGTCAACTACCACTGAGTTGATTCTGACTTATTGTGACCCTATATGGGAGAGTAGAACTGCCCATAGTGTTTCTGAGGCTGTAAATCTTTACAGAAACAGACTGCCTCATCTTTCTCCCATGGAGCAGTTGGTGGGTTAAAACCTCTGACCTTTTGGTTAGCAGTTGAATTTTTTAACCACACACTACACCAACTGAGGCTCTTCAGTCAATAACAGGTGGGCTTTGTATGTGTCCACATCTGTATAAACAACTACCAAGTTCCATGTCTGTAACTCAGTTATGTAACTGGTTTACAGCTTAAAATTAGAAGTCTCACATAAATTAGAAGTAATATTACCTGAAGACTACACTATTTTTCTTAGAGCTTTAAGCCACATAATTGCTAAATTCCCCTGACCCAAAGTGACCCTTAGTATTACCCACAGACTTTTGAAATGGTGAACATTGAAATTCAATTATTACATTGAATTTTGTTTCCTCCCTGAGATGCAAGGATTAAATGAACTGCCTCAGTTTTTCTCATGCTGGATACTCTGCAAAAGGAAGAGAGCAACTACTTTTTCTTAGTAAATAAAGATCTTGTAATGTCTGAATACAATCCCTGCTGGTCTAACAATTTCTCCTGTCCCTGGTATAGTCTAGGTTTAGTGTCCCCAGGCCCCTGATTCTGTCTTCATGAAGAGCTAGTATTAATGAGGTGAGAAGCAAAGGAAAAAACACAAATTGTGGAACTTACTTCTGTATAAAACTCACCTTTGCTTTTATTTTTGTAACTACTTGACAGTGAACAAGTAAATTAACAGATCATTTATATTTTTCTATGCATCTTTATCTTCAGAAGTGGTGATAAAAATCTCATCTAAAGCAGAGGTTTGTTGTGACAATCAAGTGAGTAAATTCATGCAAAGATTTGTGAAAAGTTCTCAAAAAATATTGATAATAATGATGATGATGATGGCATATAATATATATATATATATATATATAGGCTAGTGTCAATTATATCAAATGGAACAAAAGCCATCAAAGTAGGTCTGGAGAAAATATTTTGAACTATCTCTTTGCAGCTACTATTGCCTGACTACTGAAATCTAGAACAATTCAGACAAAAAGTGAAGCATATTATTTTTGTCAGTTGACTTCAATATGTATTATATGTGACCTCAAGTTTTGTGACATGTAGGTGTTATTGTTCTACAAAATATGAAGAAAGGTACCAGCAGCATGCGTCATACATGGAAAAAGCTGTGTATGGCTTCTATAGTGTCATAATTTGCTAAATATATTGTCCTGCTGGGCAGAAATATATAAGAAAGATCAATTTGTGATGGTGAATACAATCATTCTGATTTTGATGTAATTGGTTTTGACACTGGCAAGCAAATCAAATTGCTTCTTTTTTTCCATGCCAACCCAAAGGCCAATACGATCTTGTGATTAGCAAAAAGGACATTATATTTCTGTTTGATTTAGCAAAAAGATTTGCATTTTATTGGCCTAACAGTTTCTAAACAAGGTGAGATAATGAATAGATAAGGAAAGGAAGACAGCCTTACTTAGCACCAGGTAGAGTAGAAAATGTTCCTGTAATTGTAGCCCCATCTAATTTCTCCTTGGGTCATGTTCTGATGTAGGTTATAGTTGGAAGACCTGTACAAATTAACTTTAATGCTTGTTGCAATTATATTTTGGGAAATTCTTCAAATACTGATAATTTTATCAATAGATTGTAATATTTTGAGATATTGATGATAGATTAACCTGCCAGTTTCTACATGATTCCTCATCCTTGCACCATCCTTTGTTCCTTAGCATGGTCCCTTTGAACCACACTTGTAAAATAAGTCTTTTCTTTCTGCTTTAAGGCAAAACTTCTCTCTTTCTCTCTCTGTACATACATATACATATATACATACACACACACACAATGTCATAGTCACAACTGAGTTGATTCTGAGTCAGCAATCTCCTGTGTGTCAGAGTAGAACTGTGTTCCGTAGGGTTAACAATGGATGTGATCTTTCAGAAGAAGATGTTGTTGTTGTTATGTGCCGTCGAGTTGGACCTAACTCATAGTGACCCCTCCTTGGATTTCCAAGGCAGTATCACTACGGAAATAGATTGCCCAACCTTCCTTCTGAGGAGTGGCTGGTGGGTTTGAACCGCCAGCCTTCTGGTTAGCAGTCAAGTGTCTTAGGCACTATGCTACCAGAGCTCCTTCAGAAGTAGATAAGTAAGGTTTTTTTCTACAGAGGTCTAAAAATATTACCTGTTTTATATATGCCAAAAGCCGTACCCATGTCTGTGAATCAATTCTTACTCACATAAACTCTGTAGGACAGAGTAAAACTGCCCCATAGAGTTTCCAAGGCTGTAATTTTATGGAAGCATACAGTGATGTCTTTCATCTATGGACCAAATAGTGTTTTTGAGACACCAATATTTTGGTTAGCAGCCAAATGCTTAACCACTGTGTCACCAGTGTATATGTATAAAGAACTTATATACATATAGTTCATAAACAGTGGGTGAATTCAAATCTGCATATACTTACATAAACAGTGGATAGATTCAAACCTTGAATTTTTTGGTTAGTAAGAGAATGCTTAACCATTTGCAATATCCAGGAACTCAGGAACTCCATATATACATATATATACTTATACATAAATTTAAAAAATGTATAAATATATTTCATACATTTTATATATGGGAAATACCTATGTGTGTGTGTATGTGTGGGGGAAACATGTGTGTGTACTTCCAACTAAAGCAGAAAACAAAGAAGATCAGTAGTTGGAAAATAGGGCCTTCATAACAAAAACATCATAAGAGATCATATCACAGAATTTTGCAAAGCCAACAAACTATTCATCGTAAATATCATCTTCAACAACATAAACAATGACTATACACATATACCAAACTGGAGGGAATAAACAGGAACAAAACTGAGTACATCAATGGAAAAAGAAGATTGAGAAACTTCGTACCTTCAGTGAAAACAAGACAAGGGCCAACAGTGGAACAAATCTCACGTACAATCTCACATATGTTGCTCACATACAAATTGAAGTTGAAGCTGAAGAAAACTAAAATAAGTCCATAAGAGCCAAATTATGACCTTAAGTATATCCCACTTGAATTTATAGACCACCTCAAGAATATATTTGACACAACAAACTCTAATGACTGAAGACTAGATGAGTTTTGGAATGACATTATGGATGTCAGACATGAAGAAAGCAACAGGTCATTACAAACACAAAAGAGAAAGAAATGACAAAATGAGTGTCAGAAGAGACTGAAACTTTCTCTTGAAATTACAGTAGTTAAAGAGAAAGGAAAAAATGATAAAGTAAAAGAGCTGAGACAAAGATTTCAAAAAATGGCTAAAGATGATAAAGTATTATAATGAAATGTGCAAAGATGCAGAGTTAGAAAAACAAAAGGGAGAAGACACTTGTCATTCCTCTAGCTGAAAGAATTAAAGAAAATATTCCAGTCTCTAGTTGCAACAGAGAAGGTTTCTATAGGCAAAATATTGAACAATGCAGGAAGTATCAAAAGAAGATGGAAAGACTACAGAGAGTCACTGTACCAAAAAGAATTGGTCAATGTTCATCCATTTCAGCAGGAGGCATATGATCAAGAACCTATGTATGGTATTGAAGGAAGAAACCCCAGATGCACTGAAGGGATTGGTGAAAAACAAAATTCTAGGAATTGACTGCATACCAGTTGATATGTTTCAACAAATGGAGGTAATACTGGAAGCACTCATATAAGCCAAAAAATGTGGAAAACAGCTGCATTTGTTCCAATCAACGACTGGAAGAGATTGATACTTGTGCCCATTCCAAGGAAATGTGATCCAACAGAATACAGTAATTATAGAACAATATCATTAGTATCACATGCAAGTAAAAGTTTGCTGAAAATAATTCAAAAACAATCCAGAGTGATCTTGGTCAATCCCACGTCACACCCACATTCAAACCCTTTGTTAACTTTTCATTTCCAAAAGGCTTGTGTCCACTGCTCTGTTATGTTTAAAAAGTACTCTATGATTTTGTCCTCCTGATCCTGTACACAGTATCTCTCACCATGTGTCTGAGCTAGAAACCCTACTCTGTACATGATTCTCAAGACTTTGGTAAATGACTTGATTTGCTACCACCGCTGTCTAAAATGATCTTGCCATGTGTCTTTGTGTTTCTACTTATTAAACCTACTAAACAGAGATGAAGTATTTTCATCTCAAGGATTTCCTTCTCCCCCTAAATGGGCATAGTCTTTCTCAGTGGAACAGATCCACAATTTTCTGGAGAAAAATGATAAATTTAATTATGTAAAAACTAAATTACCCTGACTATGACAAGTACAATTATGACTTCAGCTACTACCATTTACTTAACAGTTACCACTTTCTTAATGCTTTACAAGCACTATACTATTTAATACTTAATACAGCTTTTCAGGGGAGATGTTATACACCTTTTAAAGATGAGGACACTGAGGCACAGTAATGCTAAGGAAATTGTCTTAATCAAAGGACTGGCAAACTAAAGCTCACAGGCCTAATAGACCACACAACCTGTTATGGTACTGCCTGTGATTTTTATATTTTGAAAGGGTTGTAAACACATACATACACACTCAATGTGCCAGAAATCTATGAGGCTCCCAAATACTAAAATATTTATTGGCTGGCCCTTTATAGTACATGTTTGCTGACATTGTTTTAGTCAGCTAAGCTTGTAAGAAGTTGCCCTGGAATTTGAATTCAGATTTTTTGACTATGAAATGCATGACCTTGATCATTATCCAATACTTTTACATCTTAGCTGTTATTACATTTAGATTATAATGGGTCACATTGTCATCTGCACCTTTCTCATTCTGTATGCAGTAAGTTCCTAGAATCTAGTTACCAATAACATCTGTTAAACAAAACTTGGGTTGAACATTCTGTAATTTACCATCACATTTTATCTCTTCTGTTTTTTGAACTTTCATTTCAATTTTGAATAATAAGCTTTGATTATTCCCTGTGACTAGTTTACCATGTTTTAACACTTACCTACATATTATCTTCTCTAAAGGCTTAATTGTTTGTGATCCTTTTATGTTTAACACAGAGATTATTTTGAGGGAGAAGATTCTTCCTTACATTTGGAAATGATTTTGCTCCTCATGTAGCCTGATTATATATGAGTCTGTTTCTGTGTGTTTGCCTTCCTGTTGGGATTTGCTTTACTTGATTGTTTAATATAAATGTAATTAGAGTTTCTTGAATTTGTCTCGTGGCACATTGATATCTATTTCTCTCCAAGTCCGGATTGGCTGTTAGCCTCGTATATAAATATCTTCCATGTGTAATAGGCTGACATTTGTAATGAGTTAACCATTGTTTAGATGGTATATGTAATGTTACTTACATGATAGATGAGCATTTGCCTTGTAAAACATTAATGGTCATTTGATTTGAGACCAAGCTGCCTTTCATCTTTTTTTTATGCATATTGAAAGTAATTAAAGTCTGTAACATTGTTTTTCTAAGCTAATGAATTACATATATTTCTTATGGACTTGCCAAGGAGTGAAAGGCAGCAATAATATCAGTCGTCAGGGAATCATTTCCACTGTGTCCCAGAAGACCTTACCTGTATACCAAGTTGTCATGTGCTATAGAGTTGATTCTCACTCATAGTAACCATATAGGACACTCATAGTAACCACATAGGACAGAGAAAAACTGCCCCATAGGGTTTTCTAGGCTATAATCTACAAGGGAGTACACCACCAGGTCTTTCTGCTGTGGAGTTGCTAGGTGGGTTCTAACTGCCAACATTTTGATGAGCAGCTGAACTCTTAGATATTGTGCCACTAAGACTGTGTGTTCCCAGTGTGCTCCTATGTCCTTGTTACTGTTAGATCTCTCCTGCCTCTAAAGAATTAGTTCCTACTAAGCTTGCCACGGACTTCTCTTATCTACCAGTGGCTCTGGAAAAAAACGATGTAGCAGTCTGCTTCCATAAAAATTGCAGTCTTGGAAACTCTGTAGGCAGTTCTAATCTGATACTTGTTTTATGTATACCAAAAACCAAATCCATTCCAGTCAAGGTGATTCTGATTGCAATGGGTTTGGTTTTTTGGCCTACATAAAACAAGTAACATTAAACTTCTCCATTAAAAGAGAATTGTGATAACTGAACACAAAGCAAAGCAAATGAAAACAGCTGTACTTTCCAGGGAAGGACCATGATCAAATGTGTGATTGAGGTAAAAGACAGAACACTAAAGAAACTTTCATGATACTTCTTTTCTAACCTCCTCCAAAACAATCTATTTCACTGGTTGTATGCTCTTCTGTACTCTAGACACAAAGGTTTTGATTTCTGGTTTCTGCATATGTAATTTAAGAAAAGAACAGTCTTAAAGGTTATGTAATAGTCGACTCTGGTGTTGTGAAAAGCTGAAATTGTCCTTTATAGTTTTATTATTCATTGAAATTTTCAAATTTGGAAACATGATAGAGATTCTCTCTCCCACACTCTTTCTCTCTCTCTCTCTCTCTGTCTTTTCTTTCACTCATTCTCTTCCCCTCCCTCCCTCCCTGCCTCTCATTGAAGATCTAAGACTCACTGCTCTAAATCATGAGGTTAATCACTATGGCCATGGATGTTAAAAAGGTTATTTGGCCCTATGTTAGTCATTACTTGCTGCATAATTTGCCAGCATTGGGTTAGTTGTTAGCTAGGATTACATGAAGTTTTATTAGGTCTGCATATTGTATTCACAAATCTTCAAGCAATCACCTATTGCCAAAACAGATTCAAAGACAGATTTGCAGAGCAGTCAATTCATTTTGTTTATTACCATGGACCAGTGTTTCTCATTTTTTTTTTTTTAATTATCACATCCCTCAGGAAGTGATAATGACACTCTAATGACACTTCCATGAAATTCTAA
>NW_006921773.1:592448-617830 GCF_000298275.1 Orycteropus afer afer | reverse complement strand
ATATATATATATATATATATCTGTGCTTTATACATAAGACAAGGAGCCCTGGAAGTCAGTGGCTAAGTATTTACCTGCAGACCAAAAGGTTGGTGGTTTGAAGCCACCAGCGGCTCTGGAGAAGAAAGATGTAACAGTCTGCTTCCATAAAAAATACAGTCTTGGAAACTCTATGGGCAGTTCTACTCTGTTACTTTTTTTATTTATACCAAAAACCAAATCCATTCCAGTCAAGTTGATTCTGACTGCAGTGGGTTTGGATTTTTGGCCTACATAAAACAAGTAACATTTTTTGACCTCTAAGGATCAATTTGTGTCTGCTCAGGGTGATATATCAACATTAAAAACACATGGTATATAGAGAGAATACTCTTGTGATTCAGGCTAAATTATAAAGATCTAGAAGAGAGCCAGGCTGAGTGGCCTTATCAACAGCTTTCCTAAAGACTGGCCTTTAAATACAGCCTTTTAGATTTTTTCCCACATTTGCCAGAGGACATATTTCCTAGGGGTAATATAGAATCACTGGAGTACTTTATTAGCTCACACAAAGTAGTCATATACATTCACCTTTCCCCAATCCCAACATACACACAGATACATACACAAATAGATTTTCATAATCACTTAAAAAAATTGAAAAAGAAAATAATTCCCGCATCCTAATTGGATTATTTTTAAATTTATTTTTGAGTATTGAGTGTCCTTAAAGAACTCTGTCATTCTTTTGTCAGGTATGTGGTCACAAATATTTTCTTCAACCCAGGAGCTTATCTAATTTTCACTGTAACCAGTTATTTCACAGAGAAAAAAATTTTCATTTTGACAAAATCCACTATTTTAACTTTTTTCTCTTATGGATTACACTTTGGTGTCAAGTGTAAGGATTCTTTTCTTAGTTCTAGATAATGATGATTTTCTTCAATGTGTCTTTTCTGAAAGTTTTATAATTTTACACTTAAGTCCATGACATCTTTGGAGTTAATTTTGTAAAAAGTGTGGGGTCAATGTTCTTTTTTGTAAAACTATGCATGCCAATTTACTCCACTACTATTTGTTGAAAAGACCATTCTTCCTCTGTTCAACTGCTTTTGTACCTCTGTCAAAAAGTCATTTGGGAATATTTGTGTGGGTATATTTCTGGGTACTCTATTGAATACAAGAGAGATAATTGATCTATGTGTCTATCCTTCTGCTATACGATTATATGATATATATATATATATATATACACACACACACACACACACATACATATCTGTACACATGTGTGTGTGTGTGTGCAGAAGCAAAACTGAGCATCTAATTCTGTAAAGATTTACCACCTGAGAAACCCAATGGGGGTTGCTGTGAGTCAGAATTGACTTGATGGCAGTGGATTATACATATATATAAACAAACAAACAAAAAACCTCACTGCTGTAGAGTCAGTTCTGACTCATAGCGACACTTCCCTGGGTTTCTGAGGTGGTATCTCTATGGAATTAGATAGCCAGTCTTTCTTCTGAGGAGTGGCTGGTGGGGTGGGTTAGAACCACCACCCTTTTGGTTAGGAGTTAAATAAATGCCTTAGGCACCATACCACCAGAGCTCCAGTGTGTGTGTTTGTGTGTGTGTGTGTATACACACACATATAAAAACCAGCAAAACCATTATAACTCATAGCAACCCCCATTGTGTTTCCAAGGCACTGAATCTTTAAGGAAGTGGATTGCTCCATCTTCCTTCCATGGAGGGACTGGTGGGTTTGAACAGCCAACCTTTTGGTTAGCAGTTAAATGCCTTAGGCACTGTGTTACCAGAGTTATCTCACTCTCTCTCTATATATATGTAGGAGCTATGCTGGTAATAGTGGTTAAGGCTAAATGAAATTTCCATGGTTTGAACCCACCAGCTGCTCATTGGAAGAAAGTAAGGCAGTCAGCTTCATAAAGATTTATTGCCTTGGAAACACTGTGGGGGTCATTATGCTGAGTTCAAATAGACTTGATGGCAGTGAGTTTGTCTTTTTTGGTTTTATAAATTTTACATATATGTGAAATTCTATTTGGTAATATTTTCTTAAGGACATTTATGTATCTTTATTCAAGAGAGATATTGCTATGCAGTTTTTATGTTTGTTTTAAACTCTGTTTTGTTTTGGTATTAGGATAATAGCTTCGATTTTGATTTTCTGGAAGAGATTGTGCTGAATTGGTGCTAATTCTTCTTTAAATGATTGATAAAATTGTCCAATGATAACTTCTGGGCCTGAAGATTACTTTTCGGGAGTGATTTAATTACAAACCTAGTTTCTTTAATAGCTCTACTCGTACCAGTCACCATCAAGTCGCTTCTCACTGATCATGACCCCATGTGTGTCAGGGGGGAATCATGCTCCACAGGGCTTTCAAGGACCGGTTTTTAGAAGTAGATTGCTAGGCCTTTCTACTGAAGCACCACTGTTGTTGTTGTTGTTGTCATGTGCCGTTGAGTCAGACCTGACCCATAGCGACCCCTCCTTGGGTTTCCAAGGCAGTATCACTATGGAAGTAGATTACCCCATCTTGGCTCGGAGGAGTGGCTGGTGGGTTTGAACCGCCAGCCTTCTGGTTAGCAGTCAAGTGCCTCAGGCACTACACTACCAGAGTTCCTGAAGGATGTTAATCATCATAGGTGGACCATCATAGGTTTAGAAAAAAAAAAAAAAAGAAGAACAGAACAATCCCACGACCATCGAGTCAATTCTGATTGACAGTCACCATATCTGACAGAGTAGAACTTCTGATAGGGTTTCCAGGCTATAAATCTTTACAGAAGCAGACTGTCGCATCTTTCTCTCTCAGAGCTGCTGGTGGATTTGAAATGACGATCTCTTGGTTAGCAGCAGTTCTTTAACCACTGTGCCACCACAGCTCCTCCATGGTAGGTGTATTAATGAACAATTCTCTTATTTTTCCTTCATCTGAGAATGTATATGTATATATTCATATTGTTGTTGTTGTTGTTGTTATGTGCCCTTGAGTTGGACCTGACTCATAGCAAGCCCTCCTTGGTTTCCAAGGCAGTATCACTAGGGATGTTGATTGCCCCATCTTCCTTCCGAGGAGTGGCTGATGGGTTTCAACCACCAGCTTTCTGGTTAGCAGTCAATTGCCTTAGGGACTATGCTACCAGAGCTGCCAATATATATGTATATGTGTGTGTGTGTGTGTGTGTATTTCTAATTCATCCCTCAAACATATTTTTGTTAGCTAAAGAATTTGGATTGAGAGTTCTTTCTTTCAGCACCTGAAAAAATATTATGCCACTACTTTCTAGATTGCTAAGATGTTTTTATTTTCATTTATTTTTTATGAGAAATCACCCACAATTTTATCCCTCCCCCCCTTCCACCCCCACCCACCCCCCGTATAGGTAAGAGTCATTTTTCTCTGGCTTCTTTCAAGAATTATTTTCTTTGTCTTTAGTTTTTAGAAGTTTCATTATGATGTGTCTTTTCGTAGATTTTTTTAGGTTTATCATATTTGGAATTAGCTCACCTTATAAATGTGTGTTTATGTATCTTATCAAATTTGATTATTTTTCAGCTATTTTTTAAAATTACTATCACTTTTTTTTCAGCTCTGCTTGCTTTCTCCTTCTGGGACATCAACAACATGAATGTTAGATCTTTTCTTATATTCCCACAGGTCCCTGAGGCTGTGTTCTCTTCTTCTCAGACTATTTTTTCTTTCTTAATCAGATTAGGTCATTTTCCTTATTATAGCTTCCAGT
Organism: Orycteropus afer afer; assembly: GCF_000298275.1. Taxonomy (NCBI): domain Eukaryota; kingdom Metazoa; phylum Chordata; class Mammalia; order Tubulidentata; family Orycteropodidae; genus Orycteropus; species Orycteropus afer. The sequence goes on along the minus strand of NW_006921773.1, from coordinate 614,074 downwards.
TTACCGATTCTTTACTTTGTCCCTTCCCCTCCATTCTGCTTTCCAGTCCATTTACCCAGTTTATTTTCAGCTATTGCGTTTTTCAGATGGAAACTTCTGTTTGTTTCTCTTTATTTCTTCTCTTTTTTTTGGTGAAACTTTCTATTTCTTTGCTGAAGCTTTCTATTTTTCATTTCTTTTAAATGTTTCCATAATTATTCATTGCACCATTTTATCATGGAAGCTGCCAAATCTTTACCAGATTCTAACATCTGTCATCTATGGATTACATTTTTTCATTCACCTTAAGATTTTGCTGGGTTTTGATATGATGAATCATTATTAATGAAACATGGACTTCATTTATTATGCTATGAGGGTCTATATCTTATTTAAGCCTTCTGTTTTAGTTAACTTTTTCTGGCAAAAAAGAGAAGGGGAACAATTCATTATTTGCAGGTGGAAGTAGAAGTCTATGCTCCCTACCTCATATCCTGTGACACCACAGATGGTATGGTTCCTCATTACTATTAGGTGGGGGTGCATTACAGTTCCAGCTCCCTATGTAGTTTCCACTAACACTCATGTATCACCATGATGAAAGTGGCCTTGTTATATCTGGGAAATTTTGAAAGTCAGGACTCTCCACTGGGCCTCTTCTGAAAACACACTCTCAGGGAGGGGTATGGGATCCTTGGTCCTGGTTACTATAGGTGGGAGTAGAAGTCTAGAATCTCCGCATGATCTCCACTGACATCATGACGTCATGGGGAGGGAGAGCCTTCTTCTTAACATTCAGCAGTAATGAATGAATGGCCTTCTCTGAAACATCCAGGAGTACTGGAGTTACTGGAGAGAGTGGGACTGGAGAACAGAATTTTCTGTGATGTTTGGAAGGAGTATAGTGGTTAGTGCCTCAGTAAATTGTTTTCTGTCTTGTTTGTCATTGGTGTTAGTTCTCATGGACTTGATTCAGAGTTGTGGTGACCCCATGTGTTCAAAGTAGAAATGCTCCATAGGGTTTTCAAGGCTGTGAATTTTGGGAAGCATGTAGCCAAGTGTGTCTTCCAAGATGCCTGTGGAATGGTTTGAACAATTGGAACCACCAACATTTGGCTTGCAGTCAAGTGCTTAACCATTTGTGCCACCAAGGAAATCCCTTCTAGCTATTTCCTCATTTTTGTTTTGAAATAAAAGTCTTTCTCTCTCTCTTTTTAATCTGCTATTTGTATTTAAAAATTGTCATCTTTTTTTCAACTATAAATCTGAGATATATGAGTCAAAAAGTAAATTCAGAGAATTCACCACAGTGCTGTCCTTTGAATTCCAAAGTCCCCTTCATAATTGCATTTTTCAAAGTCTTCTTATGTTTATTTAATATTTTATGTCCAAGGTTTCTAATTGTAGTTAACAGGAGGAATAGGGAAAAGTACAATTAAATTTCTCTTCCCAGGAACAGGAGTTCATATATTATATTTTCATTAAATCTGGCAACTCTGTAGCAACTAAAGCTATTCATCCTCCTTCTTGCCTCTTAATTAAGAAGCATAAATACCTTCTACCACATGACCTGCTCAGAGGAATTGGGGGAAATAATCAAATAGGGAATGAATACCACAAAATCACTCTCTAGGAATTTGGTCAAATATATATTTTTATTGTCAATCCAGACTTACTTTTAGGGTCAATGGACAAGATAGACAACCACTGAGTTCCCCTTGGAACAAAAGCAATGGAACTATGGACCACACTGTTCAATCAGTGATACATCTCTCCCCCTCAAGGGGAAAAATCAACAAAGTATAAAATGAATGTTCTGTTAAAACTTTGTGGGTCGACTTTTAACTACTCTGAGTATTCAGGAAACAGGATATAAACCCTCAGATTCTTCAAGGCCTTTTATTAATATATATATATGTATTTTGCCTCTGAAATCTGTTAAGGTAAATTATGTTATCAAGTTCACACCAAAGCACTCACTCATTTGTTCAGAGAGCCCCTCCTCTGTCAAATTACGATAATCTCTGCTGTCCACAAGAACTCTGCAGACCGGGTTATAAGGTTATAAAAACCACACAAAATGCATAAGCCTAGATAACAAAATCCTGAGAATACAAAATGCCTACAATTTGTTTAGGAGCTCTGGTAGCATAGTGTCTAAGGCATTTGACTGCTAACCAGAAGGCTGGAGATTCAAACCCATCAGCCACTCCTTGGAAGGAAGGTTGAGCAATCTACTTCCATAGTGATACTGCCTTGGAAACCTAAGGAGGGGTCGCTCTGAGTCGAGTCCAACTCCACGGCACATAGCTACAACAATTTATTTGCACTAAAATTCTAATATCTCAATCCCTTCCTTCAACAATTCTACTCAGTTTCCATGGATGAATTAAATGCAAAACAAGCTTAATTTCATTCCTTTCTCCCCAGAGATAAATTTAGGAACAGAATATTGACAAAGCATCCTGTATTTCTCATTATTTTCTAATAAGACTTAATCCCACTCAAAGGGAACTCATTCAGATCACAGAGGGGTGGTGAATTAGTCTTCATGACCACCTTCTTCAGGGACTGATGGAGATATTTAAAAACCACACCAGTCTCACATATGTCCCAGTTTTCTAAAGTTCCAAGGAAGTAATAGGAAATATCCCAAGCATCAAACTCTTAGACATCACTTCGCTAACCAAATGTGTGCTCCCAGGAACCAACTCTATAGAACCTAGAGATATACTAAAATCACCAGAGATTAGAGACAAAAGCAGAAATATGTGTTTTTTGATACAAAGATGGTAGACTGAGAATACCTGAGAATAGACAGAAAAACAAGAAAAAGAAAAATATCATCAATTTTTAGCTTGACCAAGGATAAGCCAATCTATACTGCTTTAGCCAGAGATCAATATCTGTTAATTTAACACTCAGTTGGGAGAAATCTTCTTTCAAGATACTAATTTAGCATTATGCTTCGAAACTCCTGAGGGAAAAATATACATTTTATACTGTTTCTTCTCTCTAAGAGAATATGCAAAATAACCTGCTTTCTTAGCAAATTTAGAAATTAAAATGGCTTTACCTTCCTCCTCCTAAATCTTTGCAGAGATAATTTCTTTCCTTTAAGAGTGTCTTAGTTATTTAGTATTGCTACAACAGAAGTACCACAAATGGATGACTTCAACAAACATAAATATATTCTCTCACAGTTTAGGAGGGTAGAAGTTCAAATTTTGGGTGCCAGCCCTAAGGGGAGATGTTTTTCTCTCTATGTTGGTTCAGGGGGAAGGTCCTTGTCTCCTTTCAACATCTCTGGACCCAGCATTCCTAGGAGATACCCACACAACTTGACATCAATTTTCCTCTGCCTCTAGGAGGTTCTCACCACAAGGACCCACAAGCCCAGAGGACCTGCTCCTGGCTATTCTTTCTCGGTGGTAGTCAGGTCCCTCCCTCTCTGTTCTCCTCTCTCTTTTTATCTCTCATAAGATAAAAAGGAGCTCTGGTGGCATAGTGCCTAAGGCACTTGACTGCTAACCAGAAGGCTGGTGGTTCAAACCCACCCCCCACTCCTTGGAAGGACGGTTGGGCAATCTACTTCCGTAGTGATACTGTCTTGGAAATCCAAGGAGGGGTCTCTATGAGTTGGGTCCAACTGGACAGCATATAACACAACAACAACATAAGATAAAAAGTGATACAAAGCACACTCCAGAGAAACTTCTCTTACGTTGGATCACTGCTATAACCTGAGTAAGGGTCTTGCATCTCACCCCAATCCCCTAATAACCTATTGGATGATCCTGTTAGCTCATAAAATGGAGGATGATTACACAATTAAATAACTGCCAAATTACATAATCACATAGTGCTAAATCATTGACAATCATGGACCAGATAAATTGACACATATTTTAGGGGGACATAATTCAATCTATTACAATGTCTGTATCAAATATTTGAAATCTCTATTTTTGTTTAAAGTTTCCAATTGATCTCATTTTTCCCACCTCAGTGATGAATAATGAGACTTGATTAAGAGACAGCATCCAAGATCTATTTGTGCAGAGTGATGGTAATCACAGGCAATTCTCCAAGCAAATGTCATGATATTAAATACCCTACAGTCCATATTTTCTTCGTCCTTGATATGTTTTAATCTCTTGAAATATCCCAAGGGTTTCTAATCTCTGTGATGTAGTTTCTGCCTTGGGGTTATTTCTTCATCTTCCTATTCTGGAATTTCTTCCATTTAGGAAGCTTACTTTTAGCCTAATTGTCATGTTATTCCTCTAATTGTTCCCACTGGAAAACCCCTCTGACTCTATAATCAGATGGGAACAATTGGTACTACTGAATATTGCATCCTTAAGGAGGCATTGAGAAGCACTACATCCTTTCATGTGGTTTAGAAAAGGGAAAGTTGTGTTTCAGGGTTGTACCCTTTCTCCAAATTTATTTAATCTATATACTGAACAAATAGTCTGAGAAAGTGGAGTATGTGAAGAATGAGGCATCAGAATGATGCCTGAGGAGGTTCTTAATGAGGAGGAAGGCTCATTAACATCCTGAGATATGCAGATGAAACAATCTTGCTGAAAATGAAGAGGACTCGAAGATCAGAGCGAAGCTACAGCCTTCTGCTGGGAACATAAACAAAACCAAAATCCTCACAACTGGACCAATAAACAATGTCAAGAGAAACAGAGAAAAGAATGAAGTTGTGAAGGATTTCATTTTACTTGGACCCATAATCAACACTAATGGAAGCAGCAGTCAAGAAATCAAACAACATACCACACTGGGAAAATCTGCTGTAAAAGACCTGTTTAAAATGTTAAAAACAAAGATGTCACTTTGAGGACTAAAGTGTGCCTGATCAAAGCCATAGTATTTTCAATATCCTCACATGCATGTGAAATCTGGACAATGATTAAGAAAGATCAAAGAAGAACTGATGTATTTGAATTATGTCATTGATAAAAAATATTGGATATACCATGGACTGCCAGAAGAACAAACAAATCTGTATTGGAAGAAGTACAGCCAGAATGCTGTTTAGAAATGAGAATTGCAAGAATTTTATCTCATGTATTTTATACATATTATCAGTGGAGACCAGTCCCTGGAGCAAGAAATCATGTGTGGTAAAGTATAAGATCACTGAAAAAGAGAAAGACCCTCAACAAAATGGATTGGCACAGTGGTTGCAACAATAGGCTCAAACATAGCAATAATTATGAGGATGGTGAAGGACCAGGAAGTGTTTTTATTTTTTTTTCTGTTGTACATAGAGTTGCCATGGATCAGAACCAACTTGGCACCTAACAACAACAATACAACATCTTCCCTGTGGTCTTTTCTCAAGCTCCATTTTTCACCCCCAGTTTTTTTAATTCCTGGGCAATGGAAGTCCTTCCTCTCTGGTCATTTCTGTGGGGCCCATTTCCATTTCTCTTTAATGTCCCCCAAACCCAGTTTATTCAAATTGGTCCCATTTCTTTTCTACTATATGTCGGTATTCAATTTGTTCAATCTAATTGTGTTCTTCTTCTTTTCTTTTTCTTTTTCATAAACCTTGTTTACATTTACAACATCAGAGCCCACTCTTGATCCAATCCAATTTTTCTGAGTTTTTGATGCTCAAAGTTAAATCAGCAATTGTGACAATATATCTAATTCTGAAACCTTCTTATCTTCTCAGTGTAATTTTTTCTCTGCCTCTTGCCCAGAACATTCCCAAATTCCTGAATGTCCCAAAATTCCCCCAAAGTTTTGCGTATTTCTCCCTTAGCCTTTGAGTTACTTCACTTCCATTAAGATTTCTTTCCAAGCACTCCGAGATAAAAGTACTCCTCCCGCCCTCTCCCCCACCAGTTTATTCCCTGTTATCTTTCCCTTCAAAAACCAACTAGAGTAGAAACAGTATTCTAAATTCTCAAAATTCTGCTATAAATATGTTTTCTTTTTCCATCTTTCAGTCCTGTGTACAGTACAGGATAAACAGGAAAAGAAAACTTTACCAAAAGTCAAAATACTCAACAGTTTGGAACACTCCTATTCAGATGGACACTCTGGACACTCAGTCAAAACCTGGAAATGAATGCTGGCAATGTCCCTAAGACATTGATCTGGGGAAAAGCTGTGCCCTCACCACCTGGATATCAGTCTGTGAAAATTTGCTGCACAACCAGCAATTTGTAGTTTCTTAGGAAGGGCCACTTGACCACAAAAAAGGGGTACTTATCACTTTCTATATTACTTTCCCCATTTTTTTTCTAATAGGATATATAGTTCAGTAGGCCAGAGTGATATTTAGTTTGAAAGGGTAATACCAGAGATTGCTCACAATCTCCCCTGAATCTCACTTCCCCACATGAAAAACAGCATTTGTTGTTTAGATTTTCTACTATACATGAGAGACGGTTATTGAAGGAGACTTCAAGGTCATGTAATTTTTTATAATGCAACAATTTGACTTCATGATCCTAAGCTAGTCTCTTGTTTAATTTCTGGTATAGGTGGATAAAAAAAAAATGATTTATTGATTTATAGACTGAATGTCTAAAATGAAAACAGGCTTAGTAAACCAAATAAAACTTATTGTCACTGAGTCAATTCTGATTTATAGCAAGCCTGTATGACAGAATAGAACTGTCCTTTAGGGTTTCCAGGACTGTAAGCTTTATGGAAGCTGACTGCCATATCTTTCTCCCAAGGAGTGGCTAGTGGGTTTGAACTGCCAACCTTTCCATTAGCAGCCAGGTTCTTAGCTACTACACCACTTGGGATCCTTATAGGCTACCTCATAGTAGTACCTGCTTTTTTCTCCTAAGATGATACTTTGATCTTGGAAGTCTAGATCAGCACTGTCCAAAAAACTATTGCACTAACCTCATATATATTTTTTAATGATGTGACAGCAACATTTTAAAAGGTTAAATAATTATATAATTATAATAATATATATTTCCTCTACTCAATACATGTAAAATATTTCAGAAGAAAGTTATTAAAGATGTATTTATTTTTGGACTAAGTCATTGGAATCTGATCTGTACTTTATACTTAAAGCACATCTCAATTTGGAGTAACCATACTTCAGTGCTTGATAACCACATATGCCTAGGTGCTACTATATTGGACATTATAGTACTAAATGTTGTCAATAAGAAGAAAAGGCAAACCTAAAATCAACAACGCAACACAACACACTGTCGTGGAGTCAGTGGTGGATTTCAACTGCCAACCTTCTGATTAGCAGTCAAATGCCTTAGGCCCTGTGCCATCAGAGCTCCTTCCTACAGGCAGTAAACAAACAAAAACAAACAAACAAGCTCACTGCCTTGAGTCAGATCCGATTCATAGCAACCCCTCCTTGGGTTGCTAAGGCAGTATCACTACGGAAGTAGATTGCCCTACCTTCCTTCTGAGGAGTGGCTGTGGGTCTGAACCTCCAGTCTTCTGGTTAGGAGCCAAATGCCTTAGGCATTATGCCACAAGCACTCCTAATCTAAAAGGAGCAAGTCAAAAATAAACCTTCACAAAGCTCAGATCATAGGTGGTCTGAGCACCCATTCCAAGTCTTTCTACCTACAGTGGGGTAGTGCCCAAGTAGGTGCCAAGTGCCCCTTGTCCATCATTGCATTATTAACTTTTTGGAAGTACACAGAGAAGTAAAACTCCCAAGTGAAAGTTCAATACATGTATTTGAAATGACTCTCTGTCAGGCTTGGGACAAAAATAAAATTAGATATGGGAGCAGAAAGGATACTTTGATTCCTCTGTTGATGTTGTTGTTGTTATGTCATAGAGTATGTTCCAACCTATAGTGATCCAGTGCAAAACAGAACAAAACAGAGCCTGATCCTGCATCATATTCACCATTGTTGCCATGCTTAATTCCATCTTGCAACCATTATGTCAATCCATCTCATTGAGGGTTTTCCATTTCTCACTGACCCTTTATTTCAAAAAGCATGATATGTTTCTCCAGGGATTGGTTCCTTTTGACAACATGACCAAAGTATAAAAGACAAAGTCAAGCCATTCTCATTTCTAAGGACTATTTTGGCAGTGCTTCCTTCAGGACTGATTCGTTCATTTTTCTAGCAGTTGATGGTAAATTCAATATTCTTCACTGTGGTAGTTAAGCTGTGTCTCATCTTGTCTGGGCCTGGCTTTGAATGACTGGGCAGTTATTCCCCATGATGAGACTGGTAGTCAACTCCATGGTGGAATCTACTGGAGAAGATGAGTAGCTGCCTGAAGGATGTGGTCTGCTTCCAATATATATAAGATGAAACTTTGAGGGAGGTCTTGAGCTTCCTGGCACATTTGGATCCTGCATTTAGCCAATAGTCTGCAATGTTGTTTGCTCATCTTGGAACTATTTAACTAGTGGCCTGCCATGTTGCTTGATAATCTTTGAGGCTGTGCCAATTAACTTGTCAACCTTGGGTTTGTCAGCCTCAGCAGCTAGTAGCTGCCTGAGTTGAGGGAATTGTCCAGCTTCAGTGGGCTGGTAGCATGAGGCAGAGCTGAAGCCCAAGGTCATGGGGCCTTCACTCAGCCCTTAGGGCTGGCACTTTGAACTTGTACTTCTAGCCACCTAAACTCTAAGAGAATAACCTCTGTTTGTTAAAGTTACCCACTTGTTGTATTTTCTGTTAGAGCAGCACTAGAGGATCAAAACAGAATTTGGTTCAAAGAGTGTGGGGTGCTGCTTTGACAGATACCTCAAATGTGGAAGCAGGAGTAGAGTTCATCCATGACCCAAGATCCCTGCACTGAGACCCTGTCAGAGACTCTGGCAGAAAGAACCCAACAGAGAGACAGCAGCAGGAAAGCCAAGAGATCAGCATGTGACAGTGACAGACTTACCAGCCCACAGGGCAAGAAAGCTGAGTGTCTTTGGAGCAGGAAGATCCCTGGGAGAGTGGATTGCCTTCAGGCATTAATTAGCAGAAGCTGAGAGACCATGGAAGTGTGAAATAGAGCTGCCTTTGCCTCAAAAGGTAGGACCATGGGCTCTGGTGTGGAAAAACTCAGCCTCCTAAGTTTCAGAGTCAGACCATTGCCAACTTGATTCTGGAGTGTGGGGCTGCTGTTCATGAGGGCCAGTGGGATGAGGCCATAACTGCTACTCAAAATTGAGGGGGCAGGGCTGCTATGCCCAGGGGGCAGAGGAATGGGGCCTGCCAGGCCAAGGGGGTGAGATCACTACTCACATGAACTAGATGACAGGCACCACCCAGTGAAGGAGGTGTGTGTGGATGTCAAGTTGATAAGGGGTAAAACTGTAGTTAAGTTATGCATCATCTTGGCTGGGTCTGGTTTGAGTTTCTGGGGAGCTGGATGCAGTTATCCCCTATGATGAGACTGGTAATCGACTCTATGGTGGAATCTACTGGAGCAGCTGAGTAGCTGCCTAAGGGATGTGGTCTGCTTCCAGTATATAAGAAGAAAGCTTTGAGAAAAGTTTCTGAGCTTTTTGGCATGCTTGGACCCTACATGTAGCTGTGTCTTCATTCAGCAGCCTGCCATGTTTCCTGGACTATCTATGGAGTTGAACTAGTGGTCTTCCATGTTGTTTGGTAATGTGGGGACTGTGCCATTTTATTTGTCAGCCTTGAGTTTGTCAGCCTCAGCAGCAAGCTGCTGCCTGAGTTATTCACCCACACATTTCTTAAACATCAATTCTCCTTGAGTCTTCCTTATTCATTGTCCAGGTTTCACATACGTATAAGGTAGGTGATTGAAGACACCATGGCTTAGGTCAGGTGGACTTTTGTCTTCAGAGTGCGTCTTTGCTCTTTAACACTTTAAACAGGTCTTTCACAGCAGGTGTACTCAATGCAGTATGTCTTTTGATTGCTTGACTGCTCCTTCCATAGGTGTTAATTGTGGATCCAAGTAAAATGAAATCTTTCACAATTTCACTCATGTCCCCATGTATCATGATGTTACTTATTGGTCCAGTTGTGAGGATTTTTGTTCTCTTTATGTTGAGCTGCAATATATACTGAAGGCTCTAGTCCTTGAACTTCATCAGCAAGTGCTTTAAATCTTCTCACTTTCAGCAAACAAGATTCTGGCATGTGTATATCACAGTTTGTTAATGAGTCTTTAATCCAGATGCTGTGTTGTTCTCCATATAGTCCAACTACTCAGATTATTTGCTCAACATAAAGATTGAATACATATGATAAAATGATGCATCTCAGAAACACACTTTTCCTGATTTTAAACAATGCACCATCCCTTTCTTCTGTATAAGCAACTGATTCTTGGTCTATGTACTGGTTCCTTATGAGCACAATTAAGTGTTCTGGAATTCACATCCTTCACAATGTTAACCATAGTTTGTTTTAATCCATATGGCATTCATGGATGTGAATGCTTTTGCATAGTCAATAAAGCACATATATACACCAATGATAAATATCACTGGTGTTCTTTGCTTTCAACCAAAATCCGTCTGACATCAGCAATGATATCTTTCATTCCATGTTCTCTTCTGACACTGGCTTGAATTCCTGGTAGTTCCTTGTCAATATACTGCTGCAATTTTTTTTTTTTTAAATACATTCATTGGAATGCAATTTATGTACAGTGAAATACGCAAAACTAAAGTGACATGGGTCAATGCTTTTTTTTTTTTTTTTTTTTTAAGAGTTCCCTCCCTTTCCCTTCCATTCCTGGTAACCAACAAAGAAAGTTTCCTTCCATATATAAACCTTTCCTTGGCTTTTACAATAATGAACTAATACTATATTAGTCCTTCTGTGATTGACATATATCACTCAGCATAATGTCCTCCAAGTTTATCCATGTTATGTGGCGTTTTGCATATTCTACATTATTCTTTAGTGTTGCATAGTATTCCATTTTCTGTATGTACCACAGTTTAGTTATCCATCCTTCTGTTGACAGGCTCATAGATTGTTTCCATCTTTTTGCTATTGTAAATAATGCTGTGATGAGCATGGGTGTGCATATATCTGTTCTTGCCCTAGCTCTCACTTCTTTAAGAAGTCAGTGCTTCAATTATGTTTGAATTACCTTCAGCAAAATTTTACTTGTATGTGATATTAAGGGCATTGTTTGGTAATTTTCGCATTCTGTTGGATCACCTTTCTTCAGAATGGGCAAAAATATGGATCTTTTCTGCTGTGATGCTGGAAGGTATGCCACCAGTGTTTCAAATACCAGCAGGGTCGCTCATAGTGGAAAGATTTCAGTGGAGCTTCCAAGGCTAAGACAAAGTGAAAAAGCATATAGTCAGGTCCACTTCTGAAAAAAACTGGCCACTGAAAAGCTTATGGATAGGAGGGATTCCACTAAAGGAAAAAAAAAAAAAAAAAAAGTAACATGTAGCAGAAAGTATGTATGAAAACTGAGTCAGATGCAGCTTTGAATTTGAGGGCAATTTGCAAACTGGATTTTAGGTGATTTCCTATTGTCCCTAGATTTTGACACACGTATGAAATAGAGACTGCCATATATATAACTGCCAAAGTGTGAGGAATACAGCCCAGAGCCAAACAAAGGGTAAGTATTCAATAAATGGCACATGAATGGGAGCCAATATCTCTCACTTGTCTATTAAACACAGGGAACTAGAGTAGTAGATGCGTCTTTGGAGGTGTCATAGGATTTTAAATTGTAGACAGTGACCTTGGGTGCTATTTAGTATCTCATCCTCATTCTACAGACAAGAAAACTGTATTAATCTAGGCTGTATATCCAATGAATTCTTAATTATTCCTTCAGTAAAGCAGTTAATTCTACAGGCATCCTCTGTTGTCTGGATTCATCAGAGAATGAATCATTCTAGAAAACAACATTTCTTATACAGACAATGATTTATGTTATAAACAGGTTTAAAGAGTTTTTATTTTGTGAAAGTATTACTATAATGTATTTTATATGGTCATGTCTTGTTAAATGTATGAGTCTGTTATATATATATATATATACTATAGAAAAAAATTGAAAATCAAGGGGCAGAGAGCTGACTGAAAGTGCAACTGTCTTTTCTGTAAAACAAGGGAAATCAATGACATATTGGAGACGGACAATAGAGCTTCTACATCCCTCCCTCCCCACAAGTTTCATAGAAACTTCCCACAACTCCTCTTCTGATAAAATTTATAACAGAGAACAAGCTATATGTAACATTTTCAGCCAAGATTCCATAAAGAGAAGGAAAAAAAAGTTCACTACATGACCAAAGTATTAAGAGTGTTGGTATATCTATATAGGAAAGACTTGGTATGCATTCAGGCAGATGTAAAAGACTACATTCAAAAGCTCATGCTGGTGTTATAGATTGAATTGTGTTCTCCAAAAATATGTGTTATAAATCCTAACATCTATGTCTGTGGTTATAATCTATTCATGAATATGTTTTCCATTATTTTACTGAAGGAACGTTAGGAGAAAGTGTATCTGGAGTCAATGTCTTTCGAAATATAAAAAGAGTTTAAACAAGTAAACAAAGAGAGAGATGGAGTAATATAGATGCCAAGACACATGGAGATCTTTAAGGAACAAGGAAGCAAAAGGGAGAAGATACAAGGACCTCCAGAGCCAAAAGAAAAAGAAAACCTTATCCTCAGGCCAGGACTCTGAATGCTGACTTGTAACCTGCTAAATTGTGAGAAAATAAATTTCTGCTTGAAGAAACCACCCACTTGTGGTATTTGTGTTATAGCAGTAGTAGATACTAAGACAGAATTTGGTGTTTGAAAAGTAAGATGCTGGTCTAACAAATACCTAAAATGTGGAAGCAGTTTTTGTTTTGGAAATGGATAATGGGAAGAGTCTGGAAGTGTTTTAAGGTGCCTAATAGTAAAAGCCTAAAATACCTTGAAGAGATTATTGATAGAATTATGGATATCATAGGAAATTCTAGTGAGGGCTTAGAAGAAAGTGAGTAGAGCAATAAAGTATCAACTTGGACAACATATATGGCACCAGCAATAGAATGTTTGTAGAAATGTTCTTCTGTGAGGCTTTAAAAGAAAATGATGATATAAAGTCACCCAGTAACAATTTGAAACAAAATCCAAGCAGAATAAGCAAGATGATTGATAAAGGGGCAAGATCTGCTCAGTCCACCCTGCCATAGGCCCAACAACACATGTATATAAATGGAAAGATAGTCAAGGTGTAGAGAAACTGAAATTGAAGTATCTTAAAAAGGGTTATATGTTTAAGACTATGTATTTATCTGAATGTATTCAGATAAATCTCTTACCTAATGTGGTAAAAAAGACCTATCATGTATATAGTAAATATGAGTATCGGGTATTATAGATAACAGAAAGTATGTAACTCTGTCTTCAGCAAATACTTGATTGGATATGCTAAAATAGGAGCTATAATTTGCCTGGAAGAAACACAGAATTTTTTTTCAAGCAATAGCCTTCATAAAACTTGCATTTGGAAAAAAAAAGAAAAAAAACATGCAGACACAGAGTCATCCAGGACTGCTGAGTGAACAGGTTTGCCTTTGAAGGAAGAATCTCAAGTGGAAAAAAAAAAAAGGAAAAGAGAAAAAGACTTTTATTGTTGTTGTTTTTGATTTTGAGCTAGCTTTTTGCTGTTGGATAGATCCAGGCAAAAAATAGCAGCATCCATAAAAAGAACTTCTTTCTAGAACTGCAAGTTAAAGGGAGCCAGAAAACAGATAGCCTGGTATGCTCACTTGTGTGACTGCCTGTGTCCACCTGATGAATGTATGTGAGGGAGTTCAGCAATAAAGAGATGGCCTGAGTTTGGATATGTTGTGTTGGCATTTGTTGACTTAGCCCACAGGGGCTGCGGATGAAAGAAAGAGAGTGAGAGAAAGAGAAGAGGCTGTCTGCTCTGAAGTGCGGGGAGTTGGGTGGACTCCTGAGCCTAAGGCTGGTACACATCTACCTAGCTTGCGTAGCTAGGTATGACTTGACTAGAATCTGACCAAATGAAGAGACAGACATTTGATATCTTGAGGTGGTATAAATTTCTGCAATTTGATAGCTTGCTCTAGACTGGAACTTGACTGGATGCAGATGCTCACAGATCCTACCAGATGAGAAGATTCTTCAGATCAAGGAACATGCTTGTCCCTTCAGAGTACAGTTTTGAGAAGGAAGGACAATTTAGAAATTGTCTGAAGTGGGGGTGGTTGTTGTGGAGATAAAGGCATGTATGTAATAGCTGCTTTACACACTTAAATGAGTGTGCTTAGACTCAAACTGAAAAGGACAAAGGAGGATCCACATCAAATAGTTTCCTTTTCTTCTAATGGAACTGGGGAATTGAGGGTGGAAAAAGATGCTGATAGGATTACGTGATTCAGTTGTGAGTGTTGATGATTAACAGGGTTAATTGTGATGGTGAAAACTGTAACTGTAGAAGCTGTGACTGTGAGAGTGTACTAAAGGAGAGGCACTGCTGACCTGGAGTACAGTGGCCAAATCTAAAGTTCCTTAAAGGTTTTTCTCTGCTTATACCTCATGAGGCTCAGAAGAAGAGAATAATCTTCCCTTAGTTAAATTTTATCAGAGGACAGAAAGTGTGAAGTTGAGACAAATTTTGGAGAACCTGATCCAATCAGATGAACCTTTGCAGCAGAACTGAATGTCTGACACCTGAGTAACCTCACCTGTAAGATTCTTTATTCTACTGAAAGACTAATTGTTGACGAATATTTGGGGCTGGTAAAGTGATTGGGAGAAGGAAAAAAAAAAAACTCACTGCCATCAAGTCGATTCTGATTCATAGTGACCCCCATTGGGTTTCCAAGGTGGTAAATCTTTACAGAAGTAGATTTCCCAGGCTTCCTTCTGGGACCAGTCAAATGTCTTAGGCACTGCTCCACCAGAGCTCCATAATGATTGGGAGAGAGAAGCTAATCAAGCATGAAAAGACCAATAGTTAGAAGAGTAAAGGGGTGACCTGAAGTGCTGTGAATTACTTAATATGGATCTTCTAGCCATAGACTTTGTAATGTCCAACAAATGACTAGGTGGGACTATGCAAATTTGAGGTACTTGTGGCCCACCAAAAGGATTATCAAATCAAACTTGTTAACAATGTAAATAAAGTACATGGTACTCTTGTGGGATGGGACTACACAAATAAGATATATGGTACCCTAACAAGGAGATTCATCAGTTTTGTCATCCCACTAGGCTTAAAATGAGCCATACCAGAGGTGGAAATGGGGGGGAATTCACTACCACCGAGAAAGAAGAGCCAAGAATGGAGTGTGTCTTTTGGAACTGAGTTCCCTGTGCTAAATTTCCTCTACTTGGGAGACAGAAAAATCTGTGACACTTTGCTGAGATGGAGAGAGGCAGTCAGAATTAGAGGCAGGGAAATGGAGACACTAGGACCAGGAGAGCATCAGAAGACCAGCTGTAAACCTGACAGGACACCTGACAGGAGACCAAGCAAGAGACCTGAAAGGAAACTTGGCAAGAGACCGTGTGGTGGCCTTCTAGACTCATGGAATGAAAAAGATGAGCATCTTCAGGCAGAGGATTTCTGGCAGAGTGGAGTGTCTTTGCCACTTATTGATAGATCTAAAAGAGCTTTGTAATATTTATCCAAGAAGAACAAAGCTGTGCTTGTACCATGGCTGAGAAGAGGCTCAGCATGGTTGCGAAGATGGAAGAATTGTATCCTGAATCATTTATGATTCTGAATTGTAGCCTGTTACTTCCTTAATAAATCCAATAATCGTGAGTATTATCTGCAAGTTTCCTGTGTCCCTCACAATGAATTATTGAACCCAGCAGAGAAATAAAGAGTGTCATGAAGGAAGAGTTGGTATCAGAATTGGCAAAAATGTTGGAGGGTAGAGGCATATCTGACCTCTACCTTATAGGAATCAGCCTTGGCTGTTGATACTGATGGTGATTCTCCTCCTTATTGTGAATTTAGTGGTCAGATGCCCCCATCACATCATTTTTATGGTCCCAGATAGAGTAGAAGAAAAAATGTAGAACAAAACTCAAAATCATATAAAAGACCAGCTTTACTGGACTGAGAGACACTGATGGAACCCCCATTTGAAGGACCCTTAGACATCCTTTAAATCTGGAACTGAACTTACTTCTGTGGCTCAACATTCAGTCAACGAATAAACAGGCCTATAAGGTGAACCATACGCCAAGGAGATATACATTCCATAGAGAAATCAACAATAGAAGATACAAAGGGTACCATTTGTATAGGGAAAAAGCTAAGAAGGCAGAAAGGTATAAGAAAGAAGAATGAAGGGAAATGGTAAAAACAGGGAAGAACTGGAGAGAGTACTGTTACAGTATGAAGATTGTAATCAATGTCACGAAGCAAAACATGTATAAATAGTTGAATGGATGTTCTGACAAAAATCTCTGGCTTTTTGCTCAATTTGGATCTTTCATCTGGCTTATCATCATCTGACTTTATATTCTTTGGACTAGAGTCAGCAGTCTGCCATATTGCCTAACAACCTCGAGATTTGGTAGTCTCTGGAGGTTATGAGATAGCAGCCTACCTACCACCTTACCTGCTGACCTTGGATTTGTCAGCCTCCCCAGCCGGTGAGCCAGCAGTTTGGCATCTGACTTGCAGGTTGCCATCTGATTTGCCAATCTTGAGTTTATCAGCACCTGGACCTAAGTGAGTCAGGAGGAGCCTCCAGCCTGATGTCAGACCCATGATCTTGGGACTTGTCAGCCATTACAACTGTGTAGCATAGTGCCTAAGGCACTTGACTGCTAACCAGAAGGCTGGCGGTTCAAACCCACCAGCCACTCCTCGGAAGGAAGGTTAGGCAATCCTACTTCCATAGTGATACTGCCTTGGAAATCCAAGGAGGGGTCACTATGAGTCGGGGCCAACTCGACAGCAAATAACAACAACAACAACAACTGTGTGAGCCATTTCCTTGAGATAAATCTTCCTGTTGTTTTTCAATACCATTTAGTTAGTTCAGACTCATAGTGACCCTATGTACAAAAGAACAAAAAGTACCCAGGTCGTATTGTTGCAGCTACAATGTCAATCCATCTCATTGAGGAATTCCTTCTTTTTCACTGACTCTCTACTTTATCAAGCATGATATCCTTCTCCCAGGACTGGTCCCACCTGATAACATGACACAGTACAAGAGAAAATATCTCACCATCCTTGCTTCTAAGGAGAATTCTAGCTGTACTACTTCCAACACAGACTTATTTATTCTCGAGGACTAAGGTGTGCCTGACATGGTGCTTTCATTTGCCAGAAATGTGTGCAAAAGTCAGAAAATGAATAAGGAAAACAAAGAAGAATTTATACTTTTGAATTACAGTGTTGTGGAGTATTGAATATTTGATGTCAGAAGAAAATAAAAATGATTTATGCATATATACAATGAAGAAATAATCATAACAATCACAGTTCCAATTTTTACAACTGGTTGCATGGTCATGGGCACTCTGGTGACATAGTGCCTAAGGCATTTGACTGCTAACCAGAAAGCTGGCAGTTCAAACCCACCTTCATAAGGAAGGCTGGCAATCTGCTTCCATAGAGATACTGTCTTGAAAACCCAAGGAGGAGTCACTATGAGTTGAATTGACTCTATAGCAGTGAGTTTTTTGTCTGTTTTTTTTTTTTTTTTTTAACATGGTCATACCTGGTATTTAGAACTGCTTTTCTTCCACCACCAGTTCCATATTTCCTTTGTCCTCAGCAAGTACCTCTGCTGATCATGGTTCTTAGTAGTCATGTCTGAATTGGGTTGCTGTTGTTTTTCCACTGACTTTAATCACAGGCATGATAATACTAAGAGATGTCCTAAGAAACCTCCTATATTCCAGACATACTCTTATTTACCTCCATTATGTAATATCAATCTGGTTTCTCCTTGGTAATCAGCATTAATCACACTAGCCAATGAAAATGTTCCTCCATTTGGAACTAAGACTACCAGACCCACAGAGCATTGAAATTAAAGGGACATGAAGCAAAACATTGTGTCAATTGGGGTAATAGTGAGTGATACTACTCTTATTTCCACATCTTGTTTCCTGAATCCATGAATCCTGGCTATTAGAGAAATAGCACCATATATTGGATGCTGATTTAGAACATACACAGCCACTTGGAGAAAGTTACATTAACACTGCAAGGTATTGCCACATAAGTGGTGCCATAATTGTGCCTTGATAAGACCATTCCTTCATTCTATCAAGCTAGCTGCTTCAGGATTATGGAGAACATGAGCATGGACCCATTGTTGCACTTTATTTTTTGTGAAGCGAGTCCCTTGATCCAAGGCAATGCTGTGTGGGATATCATGACAGTGGATAAGGCACATCTGGTCATCTCTTCTTTCAAGCAAAGTGAATAACCAGGTCACTGCTTGAAGTTCTGTCCATTGGGAGGATTTCCTTTCACCACTATCCTACAGGGACATCCCAGAAAGGGACTGCAGTGCTATTGCTATTCATTTCTGTTGGTGGTTGCATATTGTGCAGAACCATCTGTAATCCAGGCATGAATTTTCTCTTCCTCAGTCAACTGATCATAAGGAACTCTCCATAAGGCCATACATTCAAACTGGGAAAGAGAATTAATGTGGCAGGAGTAGAGACTGTGGGCATTTTGGTCCATTTCCTCATGCAACTTACTTGTGCCTTCAGGTCCAGCTTGAGTCCAATCTCATAAATTTCACTTTCATTTAAGGATGATATAACATACATATACCTTTATGACTCCATGGATCAGACAACACCCAGTGCATGACGGGTAACTGAGGCCTCATTGTGAATTTGTGGCCCATTCTTAAGTATGCAGTGTCTATTAAGGCCCAGTCATGACTCAAAAGCTGTTTCTTAAAAGGACAGTAATTATCTGCAGAGGATGGCAGACCTTTGGTCCAAAATCTAAGGCTCTATGCTGTGATTCACCAATAAAGGCCTGCCAAAACTTCAAATAGCATCTTTTTTTAACAGCTTTTTGAATCATTTGATAAATAGAGCAGACCCAAATGAAGGAAATATTGTCTATAAAATCCAATAAGGCTCACTAGGTGTTGTGCCTCCTTTATCAGTTGTAGGAGGGACCAGATGCAGTTACATATAATTCACATTTAGAAGAAATATCCTAACATGCCCCATACCACTGTACCCCTAGAAATTTCACTGAGGTGGAAGATGGCTATGTCTTTGTTGGGTTAATTTTCCACCCACAGGCATTAAAATTTCTTACCAGTAAATCTAAAGTCATTGATACTTCTTCCTTATTTGGGCCAATCAATAAAATATCATCAATAAATTGGACCAGTGTGATGTGTTATAGAATGGAAAGGCAATCAAGGTCTCTAAATTATGACATATGGCTGGACAGTTGATATATCTATGACATAGGAAGTCAGAATGTATTGTTGGCCTTGCCAACTGAAGGAAAACTGCTTCTGGTGATCCTTCAAACCAGAATTGAGAAAAAGATATTGGCCAAATCAATAGCTGCATACCAGGTACCAGGAGATGCATTAATTTGCACAAGCAATGAAACTGCATTGGCAATAGCAGCTGTAATGGGTGTGTGACTTAACAACCTGGTCAAGTTTGCAATAATCTGTTGTCATTCTGCAAGATCCATCCATTTTTTGCCCTCTCCCCATAGGAAAAATAAGTGATTTAAAAAAGCGTGTGGTGGGAATCACCACCCTGCATCCTTCAAATCCTTAATTCCAGCTGCATTTCTTTCAAAACAGACTTGTTTGTTTTTCTGGAACAAACCACCATTCTTCTGGTTAGCAGTCAAATGCTTAGGCATTGTGCCACTGTGTGTCGAGGAGAGAGAGAGAGAGAGATAAAAAAGAGAGTTGAGGTAAAATAGATACTCAGACATATGGAAATCTCCAAGGAACTAGGAAGCAGAAGTTGAAGAGACAAGGACATTCTTCCAGACCCAATAGAAGGAGAAAGCCTTCCCTTGACCCCACACTATGAATTAACACTTGTAGCCTCCTAAACTGTTAGAAAATCAATTTAAAGTGGATTTTAAAGACAACCACTTGTGTGTTTGTTTTATAGCTGTGGTTGTTGTTGTCATGTGCCATCGAGTCGGACCCGACTCATTGAGACCCCTCCTTGGGTTTCCAAGGCAGTATCACTATGGAAGTAGATTGCTCCATCTTCCTTCCAAGGAGTGGCTGGTGAGTTTGAACCGCCAGCCTTCTGGTTAGCAGTCAAGTGTCTTAGGCACTAGGTTACAACTAAGACAGCTAGATTGTGTGTCTTCAACTCAAGATCATGTCTCCCACAATTTTCATTCTCTAAATGGCAGAGAAAAAGTCTAACACTGTTTCCCTGATGCTCATTCACCTTACAGATAAGAGTTACAGCAACCCTATGAAAGGAATTCTTAGAGATTTGGAAGATGGAAGAGGAGAAGCTGTATTCTCAAAAATAGGGAGAGGCAAGAGGAGAAGCAGCTGAGATTATTGGTGGTTATATTTTCTTTTGGTCTGTGCAATAGATTGGGTGTCTTTCTATACTTGAAAGTGATATTTTATTTTGCCTTCTAGATAGAGAACTGAAGGTCTCTGTTGTTATTATTTGTATTTTCAGACCCAACTTCAGAAATAATCTCTATTCTAAGAAGCTACAGATCTCCTGAAGATATATTACCTTGAATCATGCCCAAGAAATGTCTTGAAGTTCTTGAAACATAATATATCCAGTGATGGTATGATGTTTGGCAAGATATCAATAGTCCTGTAAGTCAGTAAAAAATGATACCCAATCAAAGAGTTTGCTTAATACCATGGAACATGTATCTTGTATCTTTCTGTGCAAACAACTTCAAATAATTACTTCTTCCAAAAGGATAAAGTTTTGAAGCAATGGTTTCATAATTATTGGAGGAATTAAATACTCAATTAGTTCTAAAATGTATTTATCCTAAAATGTATGTTCCTTGGGAATATAGCTTATTATGGGAGCTCTGATAGTGTAGTGCCTGAGGCACTTGACTGATAACCAGGAGACTGGCAGTTCAAATCCACCAGCCACTCCTCAGAAGGAAGATTGGGCAATCTACTTCCATAGTGATACTGCCTCGAACACGCAAGGAGAGGTCTCTGTGAGTCTGGTCCAACTCAATGGCACATAACAACAACAACAACATAGCTTATTGTATGTTGTGATGTCTGACTTTAATCTCAAAATACAGCCAGCCTCAAAATATTTGTAATAGTATTCATTCTTTCCTAAAATTGTTCATTTTCTGAGATCTGGCTTATGTTTCTCATATCTGTGTCCCTAATATTTAGTTGGGGAGTCAGCCACAGGGACCTACATAAGGTGGTACGAGAGATTTCCAACAGGGAGACAAACTTGTCTGTTGGTTTGTCCTACCGTGGTGACATGTTGATAAGAGTTTTGAAGCTGATCTACTGATGTTTCAAACCCAGCGGGATGCACATGGTGCACAGGTATCAGCCCAGCTTATAGACTGAGACAGACTAGGAAGAAGGAAGAGGCCATCCACTTTTCAAAGAAATGGCCAGGGAAAACCTTATGAATAGCAAAGAAACACTGTTTGATACATTACCGCACAACTTTATGAATAGTCTGGTTAGATTACAAGGCTCTCAAAGTAGGACTGGGAAAGAG
>NW_006921773.1:577703-588288 GCF_000298275.1 Orycteropus afer afer | reverse complement strand
TTTTATCCTATTATATGTAGTTTCTTGAGGACTTATGCCAGTCCTTCTTAAAGACATATGCAACTGACCCCTTTCCTCAGCTGTATTTCCATTTTTCTTTTTTGAGGTAAAAGCATTTCATGAAAACTTAAGTCCATAAACACAATGGTAATAATTATTCCAAGAGAAAGATGTCTTTCTTTCTCTGACCTGCTTTCCACTGTGTGCTATACATGATTTTTTTTTTTGCCCAATTTAAAAAAAAAAAAAAAAACTTTTTACAAAAGGCTTAAAGCAATGAGAAAAAGTTCATGCATATAATTACCTTTAAATCCTTATGTTTTTAAGTTGTTTTAATTGTATGTTGGCTTTTGATTCCAACATCCTTTCTGGCTGTTCTGGTTTAAATTAGGTTCTTATTACACCGCAGTGCATACCAGCCTTCCCTAAGGAACATTTTCCTGGAATGTGAAGCCCTGCTGCCATTAGTTTTCCACATCCAGAAAGTTTTGTGTACATGTGTTTCTTATGTGTGCATCCATAAGGTTGGGTATGACTAAAATCAGCTTAACTTTTTATATTAGATTATTTCACTAAATGCTGCAGTCTAAGTGATCAAATCTTTGTACTATGGGAAATTATTTAAGTTTTATTTTTCTACTGACATTTCTAATTCTGAATATGGTTATGGTCTAAAGATTTGGGAGGCTGTAATAAGGCACTTGACTGCTAACCAGAAGGCTGGCGGTTCAAACCCCTCAGCCACTCCTTGGAAGGAAGATGGGGCAATCTACTTCCATAGTGATACTCCCTCAGAAACCCAAGGAGGGGTCGCTGTGAGTCGGTCTGACTCCATAGTACATAACAACAACAACAACAATAATTATTTTAATTAGAAACTCAACAACTCCTGAGACTGGTCTTAATATATGTAAATTCACTTTACCAATGGTAAAGTGGACTAGGCATAAAGGGTGGGTCACAGCACAAGTCAGTTCATTCTAGTTGAACAACGTGTTTTGAACCTTTGCTATGATATTACGACCTATGGTATCAAGTGTTGGTTCAGAAAGTACAAAATACTGTCTTTACTCATATATATGTACCTCACTGACCGCTGGGGCAAACAGATAAAGCCAGTACATTGAGACAATTGCCACGGTCCTCACAATTTTAAAACAATGTTTTTTCTTTTAAGAATCTAAGCATGTCACATATTCCTCAATATCACACCCTTATACAAAATTACTGCAGGAAGTACATACTAGATAGTACAATAATAGAAGAGATCTGTAGGTACCCAAATTTAATATCAAAACATTCCTCAGAGGGGGTAATGAATGAATTGATAATTCAAGAAAGAAAAATGTATGAAGGACATACTAACAAAAAGAACTACATGAGAAATATGTGAAATCTAAAATGAAACAAAAGAGATAACATAAAGCAACAAAGCATATGCTGACTTCAATGGTAAGAAGGGGCCGGTTCTTAAATGGTCTTATATGTATTGCCAATAACTGAGAATAAAATGGAGATGGGATGGCAAAGAAATTAAATTTAAGAAACAAAATGTTATGATCCACTTCTTTTTTTTTTATTAAATATTGTAGCAAAATATAGAATGTATATTTTAAACATATGAGATTAGAAACCAGAAAATTAGATAGGAGGAACTGAAATAGTTAAGATGAATGTTGGCGAAATCTCATATCAGGCAGTGGTCAGATAGAACGTGGAAAGCAGACCTGATATACAACGAAACTTTAAAGTTGACAGCCATTAAAATGGAATATGGACAGTTGTCAGCAGATGGAGTTAGGATAGTGCAGAGGAGTCTAAATAAAAAAACAACAACAAAAAGCCCAGGCTCCTAAAAACAAAAACTGTACACATGGAATTGTCATTAAATGGGAAAGTACATACATGTAAATTAATTTATTTGGGGAGGTATTACGATTACAGTATAAAACCTGTTGTGTAAGTTACTTGTTTAGATAGTAATACTTATACTCTGAAGCTTTAGGAAAAGGTCAGGGTAAGAAATACTGACTCAGAGATCATTTTTTTAGAGGTTAAAATCTTGACCATGAAGATCTCTGAGGGATTGATTATATGACAAGTGAGAAAACAGCTAGGAAAAAGTCAGAACTCTGATGAATACCAACATTTTGGACATGATAAAAAGAATATGAAGGGCGTTGGCTATGATGTTGAACAGATTTCAGCAGAGCTGCCAGACTAAGATAGACTAGGAAGAAATGCCTGCTAATTTGTTTCCGAAAATCAGTCAATATGAACTCTATTGAGCACAGTTCTACTCAGACACAGATAAAGTCTCCATGAGTCAGGGCCTGACTTGACAGCAGTTAACAACAACAAAGAAGAAATGATTTGACCCTTTGGCATGTGTTGGAAGTGAAACACTCTTGCAAGAATCAAGCTTCACCATGGACTCTTCTTTAGGAAATTTTCTTCCCTACCAAGCTGCCTAATGTTGTTTGTATACAAGCTATTCTCAATTATAAGACTATGTGAGCTATCCATGACATTTTTTTTTCTATAAAGAACAGGTACTTTCAAACTCATCACTTCCTGTAGTTGTTTCATTAGAGCCTAGAGACCTTGGAGCTAAGAAATGTAAATTTAAATATATAGAATCATCAACAGCTTCTTGACTCAAGGTAGCTCCAATGTCATAGGAAAGAGTTTTTTCTTTGGATTCCATATACTATTAAAGGGAGAGATTAAAAATGAGTTTGCATCATTAAGTAAGGATGTATTTTAAAAGAAAACATTAGTAGCACTGTCATTACATAAGGTAAAAGCTAATAAAATTGGAAGACTTCTTCTTAAAAGGCAGTCTTTTTTGAAGAACTCATGTTATACTTTTTTCTTTAATTTTCCAAATGGATCATTACAACACTATTTTAGATAGCACTGGCGAATAAATGGCACTGGCCTATTGCCTAAACTACTTAGTGAGATAGGATTTCTTATAGGGCTGGATGCAATTTTCATACCCTTGTATTCTGTTCTAGTAGTGATAGGGCAGGAGAGGAAAACAAAGAATTAAATAGGTGAGCTCAAAATCTTTCAGTAATTTGGTATTAAACTGGTGTCTAGGCAACCATGATGCTAGTTTTTTCCTGGATTAGGGAAATCTTTTTTTTTTTTTTTTTTTGGTAACATGTCAGGTCTGTCACTGATTCCAGAAAAAGTTTCAGAGTATGGCCACCTGAGTGCTCCCAAGCCTTTCCTTGTTCTGTGACACTTTCTAAAATAATCTTGGAATTATTCTTGCTTCTGGAATCTCTAGGATATTCAAAGTACATTCTATGGTTTCCTGTGCAGATATATAGAGTTAGCTATTTGCCATGGAGAGAAGTGTGCTAGAGGGCCCAGGGCCCAGGAAACACATCAGGGTTCCTCATGTGTGCACACTGTGCTACTGCTGGTGCAGGTGTACTGGTGTACTGGTTTGGTGCAGGACTTATTTTAGGACTGCACTTTTACATTTATCTTTCTAATTTAAGGAGTAACTGAGTAATGGATATGGTTAATGTGCTCAGCCGAAAACCAGAGGTTCTAAGTTTGAAACTACTCAAAGGTATCTCTTAAGAAAGTCCTAATGATTTACCTGTGAAAAATCAGCCATTGAAAACCTTATAGGGTATAGTTCTACACTGAAACACATAGGGTCGCTGTGAGTTAAGAGTTGACTTGATGACAAATGGCTTGTTGGTTCTGATATCATAATTAATTTAAATAATAAAAGGAAGTTCAATTAACAACTAAGTTATTCTACTTCTAAGACAAACCACAACACAACACAAATGTGACAACTGCGGTAGAATCGGAGCCGACTCATAGCGACCCCTCTTTGAGTTTCTGAGGTGTATCACCATGGAGGTAGATTGCCCAACCTTCCCTCTGAGGAGTGGCTGGTGGTTTTGAACTGCCAGACTTCTGGTTAGCAGTCAAATGCTTTAGACACTATGCTACGAGAGCTCCTAGACAAGCCACAAAGCAAAAATTAATTTATGCCAACCAAGCACATAAAGTCAGTCTTTGGTTATGGTTTATTCAGTGATCTTCACAACGAAAAATTAGTCCTCTTTGTGAGATGTGACTAAGGTTTGTGTTCAATTATAATGAAAATTATTTCACTGTACTAACATAATTATGTGAGAAAAAATAGTATAAGAGAGTAGGAAAGGATGCAATTTTGCCTTAGGTAATTTGAAGACATACACAACTTAAAAACAGCTAAGATAGGAAATGAGATATAAATGAGTGAGTTAATTGCCAACATCCTAATTAAAAACCAATTTTGTTTGCAATTTTAATATATTTCTTTGACTTCAAATATGAAATAGAACTCCAAAAGAGAGACCAGCTGAGAGAAAGAGCACCCACATAGATTTCAGAAAATTTCTGTTTGAACAATTAAGGAAAAATGCAAAAGAGATTTCAGTGTTGATGAGAATTGTTTAAATGCTATTTAATTTGAAGGCAGCTCCTTACAGATATGTTCTTTAATTTCTCTTTGCTCATCTTTTATTACTAAGAAAATCTGCATGAAAATAGAATCCTTGCTCCTAGAAGCTTTTGTTTTATTCTAAGGCTTGATTAAAATAAAAGTTATAATAGGTACAACATTATCTGATTCACCACAGAAAGCAATGCTGTTTAAAATAGGACAGGAGAAGAAGAAATTGTTTCATACTTGAAGCAATGCACCTTATTTTACCTTGCCTGGAAACATAATCTGATAAATCCCTATTGTGTGCAATGTGCTGGTTTGTTTGTTCTGGATAATGCTGCATCTGCTTTCCCAGCAGTGGGATACTTGCAACTGATTGTTTCAATTAAATTATTGACACATAGGCCTTGCAGTGAGATAAAATCCACAGAACTGATGGTAAATAAATAAAAGTATAATTCATTTTAATTTAGAATAAAACAAACTGCCATTAAAGTAAGACTAGTCATATTTGTCTTGTACTTTATTGTCTTCTGATAAGTTACAACTTTGAAATACACATGTTCTGTGTGTATTTGTTAATTATCTCAATATATTACTAGCCTGATATATATATACATACGTACATTTTTTTTCCCCCTGAATTTGATTTGGTCATATGCTGTGTACAGAAATGGATCCATTGGGTCTCCAAGTAGGTAAACCTTTACAGAAGTAGATTGCCTCATCTTTCTTCCTCAGAGTGAGTGGTGGATTTGAACCACTAATCATCTGGTTAGCAGTCAAATGTCTTTGGCATTGTGTTACCAGAGCTTCTTATATATGCAACAGTAGGTACCTAAATGGTTATTATATGTAGCTTAGAAACCAAGGAGAGTTTGCTATGAGTCGCAATCGACTCAACAGCAGAGAGGTTTTTTTTTTTTTTTTTTCCATAAAACCCTATGGGACAGCTCTACTCTGTTCTGTAGAGTCTTATGAATCGGAATTGACTCAATGGCATTGAGTTAAGTGGGTATTTATCTGGAATCAGGAAAAAGGAATTTACCAATTTATAATATCTGATGAATGTCACTAAACTCAGCAAATTAAGAAAAAGAATAAGATAATAACTTCACCTCTTACATACTGATACACTTTAAAGGTTTTCTACATGTTTGCCTACTTTCTCTAGATAACCTTTTCATATGACAATAATTTATATTTTTCAGAGAGAAAAGAAAAAGATAAATTAGTCTTCTCTCTGGCATGATTGATCAAAATCTCATACTATAAAAATTACCACATTAATTATGGTAATTTTACACAAATTTTGAATTGATGTCAAATTTAGGGAAACTTCTATCAAGGTTCTTTAATATGTGAGCTGTAAGATTTCAAGGCATTTCAATTTTGGGGGGCAGTGACTAAATCTAAATATTCTTTGAATGGACTGTACTCTTTAATATTAATGTCCATATGTCATAGATTGGCGGAGAGTTGGTCCTGAGGATGGTAGGAGTATTCCCAGAAACCATTCCTGCACTAGGAAAGTGAGTGATAATATAATTTTATAAAGAACTATCTATAAGCCATATAAATATTTCTTGTCAAACCTAAGATAAATGCATCCCAAAGTCAATTTCCCATAGCAAGAACCTGAATTGCCCACAGCCATTCCTATCTATCTGAAAGAGAGTGTTATGTATAGCACAAGTCAGAGTGGAATAAGGTAGTGGTCTTACTGGATTATAGTTGAAATATATTGTTTTCAAATGATTACATGACTAGATTTTAGGCTCCCTGCCAAATGCCATATAAGCGGGGGACCTTGAGGCATTAGCTTTATTATCTTCAAGGTAAATCTGGTATGCCTCTGACTGAGAGATCTGAGGAGAATAAAGATTATAAAGGTAAAGACTAAAACTTGAGTTTAATGAGCTGCCTCAAATATAATCCTAACCATAAATATATATATATATAAATAACTTCCAATATTATTGAAAATTAAGATTGTCAGATTACTTGGTGTTATAAAACTTCTGACAACTTGAACATTGGAGAGTAGTCCTTGTTTAAACTTCAAATATATCTCTGTAAACTGAGCAGACAAATATTTCCATCCCATTCTTTTTCTTTGTCTGTATTCCTGCATGAATGCTCTAGATTAAGCCCATATTGATTAAATTTTGATATGTTCACTAGATAGACCAAAATCCTGGTAGCAGCACATGCTGAGAAATATAATTTTCTTCTACATTGGTTCACATTGCCAGAGAAAAGCTGAACAGTAAGGGGGCCTCTAACTTACACTTAATTCCACTTCAGTCAGTTTCAGTTGGTGGAATATACTAGTAATCCAAAATCGTAGTATGAGTTATAGACATTGACCTGCTTTCAGTTTTAGATAGGAATAGGAGGTCCAATTACTAAACAAGAAGGAAAAAAAAAGTAACTTGAAGACAAGTCATACTGTTGTTGGCAAATCAAGAAAGATCATGTCTTGTTCTAGAATTAGTTAAAAGAATGAAAGCAACATGAAGTCCATTTAAAAATAATGTTTATTTTTTTTAAAAAATAGAGGCTATTCCAAAGAATCAGAAGAAAAATGAAATGCTGAAAATAATTTAATGTATAGGGTAGAAGGAAATTTCAAGAAGGTAATTTCATGAAGGATAAAGAAACACAGATAGAGTGTAACATGGCCTGACTAGAATGAAAAAGAAAATTTCATATAGAATAAGGAATTGAGATGAAAAAGAAACAAACTAACTTTTTAAAATGCTTGATATAAAAAGAGAGATGATGTTGACAACAGAGCCTTGAGAGTAAATAAGAAAATAACAAAAAAGAGAGTAAATTTAGGAAGTAACAAAAAAGCAGCATACAATTTGCTATGAAAAAATTGCACATAGATGACAATATATGAGAAAAGTATCTGAAAGATTTAAAGTACAAAAATATTTGGATAATGAATAAATTGAAATATACAGTATAATATCAGAGTTAAAATGAAAATTCTTTTCTTATTATTATTCCTATTATTGTGATTTGGGTGAAAATTTACAGAGTAAATTCACTTTCCATACAGCAGTTCACACACACATTGTCTCATGACATTGACTACAATTTAGCCCAATGCAAACAGCTCCCCTCCCACTTCCTCCAGATAGTTCCCTCTTCCCTTTGTCCTTCCCTTCCATACACACTTTTCCCCTGAACTGTCTCCCTGTGCATAAACAGCCATTCTTTCTTTCTCCCATGATTGTTCTCTCCAAGGAGTGTATCTTCCTCAGCTAAATATTCATCTCATATGCCTGTCTTTTGTTTGGCTGGAAGCCACAGGTGTGGGTTCAATTCCAGACTTGAAGGGCAGCTAGGGGCCATAGTCTCAGGGGTTCTACCAGGCTCTATTGGACCAGAAAACTTGGTCCCCATATTTTTTTTTCAAAATGATTTTGAGTTTTGCTCCACATTGTTCTCCCTCTCTATCCAGGATCTCCTACATAGATCTCCCTCTGAGAGGTTGACAGGGTAGCCTGGCACCATATAGTTCCTCTGGTCTCATAGTCATATAGGCTGCAGATTGCATGTTGTGCCAGTCACTAGGACAAATCATTTCCATGAATCTTTGGTTTTCTTCATTCTTCTTTGCTCTCAACGAGGAGAGACCCATCACTGCATCTAGATGGCTGCTTGCAAGCTTTTAAGATCCCAGGCACTAGTCGCCAAAGCAGGAGGTGGAACAATGTTTTGTGCAGTATGTTACGCCAATTGCGCTTGATGTCCCCTGCAACTACTGCCCTGAGCCCACAGGTTCAACTACTCAGTCCCTCTGGGTAGCTGGCTGTGCCCAAGAAGTGACTACAAACTTGTCCCTTGTCAGCTGTACTATACACCTGGGAATTCTTACAGATCATACAAATACACTTACAGGACCATTGCCTGCCAACCCTATACATGGTCTTGGGTACACTCCCCACTGCACAATACCTAATAGTTCAGCCTGTCCACCCATCCATCCACCCATATACCCATGTTTGCCTTCACTGACAATGCAGTGCTGTATGTGCAAAATGGTTCATCTTTGTTGTCTGTACCTTCCACGTACCTCTCTACGTCTTCCTCTTCCTCAATGATACCATGTTGATCACTCACATTTGGTACACTGCACTTCTCTTCATCCAAATCAGTACTAGTCTCTACCTGTCTAACAGTGTTCCCTCCCCTCCCATCCCACCCCTGTTAACCAACAAAGAAAATTTCCTTCCATATCTAAACCTTTCCTTGACTTTTACAATAGTGAACTAATACAATAGTTGTCCTTCTGTGATTGACTTATTTCACTCAACATAATGGCCTCCAAGTTCATCCAAGTTATGTGGTGTTTTGCAGATTCTACGTTATTCTTTAGAGTTGTAGAGTATTCCATTGTGTGCATGTAGCATAGTTTGGTTATCCATTCCTCAGTTCATGGACACCTTGATTGTTTCCATCTTTTTGCTATTGTGAATAGTGCTGTGATGAACATGGGTGTGTATATGTCTGTTCTTGTCATGGTTCTCAATTCTTTAGGATATATGCCTAGTAATGGATGGCTGGGTCAAATGGTATTTCTAATTCCAACTTTTTAAGGAATTGCCATACTGCTTTCTACAGTGGTTGTACCATTCACCAATCCCAACAGCAGTGTATGAGAGTCCCAATTGCTCTGCATCCTCACCAACATTTGCTATTTTCTGTCTTGTGGAACTTTGCTACTAGTGCTGGGCCAAGATAGTATCTCATTGTTTTGATTTGCATCTCTCTAATGGCTAATGATTGTGAGTATTTCTTCACATGTTTGTTGTTTGCCTGTATATCCTCCTTGGTGAGGTGTCTATTCATGTCTTCTGCTCATTTTTTAATTAGAATATTTGTCTTTTTGTTATTGAGGTGTTGGATTTTTCTATAAATTTTAAAGATATGTCCCTTGTCAGATATATCATTGCCAAATATTTTTTCCCAATCTGTAGGTTCTCCTTTGATTCTTTTGGAGAAGTCTTTGGAACCACATATAAATTTAATTTTTAGAAGGACCCATTCATCAAGTTTCTTTTCTGCTGTTTGTGCATTTTGGGTTAAACTTGATAGTTTATTTATGCAATATATTAGGGCCCCTAAATTTGCCCCTTGTTTCTCCTTGATAAATTTTATAGTTTTAGGTTTCACATTTAAATCTTTGATCCATCTGGAGCTAGTTTTTGTGTATGGTAATGAGCTACAGATCTTGTTTCATGTTTCTGCAAATGGATCTCCAGTTTTGCCAACACCATTTATTAAACAAGCATTCTCTTCCCAATTTAATGGATTTTGGCCCTTTGTCAAAGATCAGTTGACCATAGGTTGATGGATCTATTTTCTGGGTTCTCAATTCCATTCCATTGGTCTATGTGTCTGTCATTGTACCAATACCATGCAGTTTTGACTACTGTGCCTGTATAGGAGGTTTTGAGATCCAACAGTGTGAGACCTCCTACTTTGTTTGTCTTCAATAGTCCTTTGCTTATCTGAGGTCTCTTTCCTTTCTATATAAAGTGAGTTATTGGCTTTTCCATATCCTTATAGAATGTTGATGGGATCTGGATTGGGATTGCATTGAATGTATAGATTGCTTTGGGTAGAAATGACATTGTCACAATGTTCTATCTTCCTATCCATGAGCATGGTATGTTCTTTCATTTATGTACAGCTTTTGTGGTTTCTTGAAGTAGATTTTTAATAGTTTTCTGTGTACAGGTCTTTTGTGTCCCTGGTAAGATTTATTCCCAAGTATTTTATTTTTTTTGGTAGCCATTGTAAATGGTATTGATTTCCTTATTTCTATTTCAGCAATCTCTTTCCTGGTGTAGAGGAATCCAACTGATTTTTGGATGTTGATCTTGTATCCTGCCATGATGCTAAATCTCTCAATTAGTTGCAGTAGATTTTTGACTGAGTCTCTTGGGTTTTCTATATATAGGATCATATCATCTGCAAATAGGGATAGTTTGCCTTCTTCCTTACCAATTTGGATGCCTTTCATTTCCCTTTCTTGCCTTATGGCCCTGGCTAGGACTTCCAGTACAATGTTGAATAGAAGTGGTGATAGTGGGCATCCTT
>NW_006921773.1:551558-552063 GCF_000298275.1 Orycteropus afer afer | reverse complement strand
AGAAGGGCAACGTACCAACTGTGAGTGACCAATATGGCAGCATTGAGGATAAGAAAGACATAGAGAGATACATGGGTGGTACAGACAACAAAGATGAACCCATTTGCACATACAGTACTGCATTTTCAGTGAAGGCAAACATAGGTATATGGATGGATAGATGGGTGGATAAGCTGAACTATTAGGTATATCTATGAAATGGGGAGTGTATCCAAGAACATATATAGGGTTGGTAGACAATGGTCTTATAAGTTTATGTGAAAGATCAGAATCCCCAGGTGTATAGTAGAGCTGAAAAGGGGCAAGGTTGTGGTCACAGCTTGGTTACAGCCAGCTACCCAGAGGGACCAAGTAGTTGAACATGTGGGCTTGCTATCATAGTCGCAGGCTATGTCAAGGTCAATTGGTATAACATACTACACAAAACATTGTTCTACCTTCTACTTTGGTGCATAGTGACTGGAATCTTAAAAGCTAGTAAGCTTTTATTTTTAGTAAGCTAGAT
>NW_006921773.1:540564-551458 GCF_000298275.1 Orycteropus afer afer | reverse complement strand
GGATCTATGTAGGAGATCCTTGATAGAGAGGGAGAACAATGTGGAACAAAACTCAAAATCATTTGGAGAAAAAAAAAGGGGGGGGGGACCAGTTTTGCTGGTCTGATAGAGACTGGTGGAACCACTGAGACTATGTATGGCCCCTAGCTGCCCTTCAGGTCTAGAATTGAACCCACACCTGTGGTTTCCAGCCAAATAAAAGACAGGCATATGAGTTGAACATTTAGCTGAGATAGATACACTCTTTGTAGACAACAATCATGGGAAAAAGAAGGGCTGCTTATGTACAGGAAGAAAGCTTAGGGGCAGGAGTGCATGGAATGATAGACACTAGGAAGAGGTAACTATGGGGAGGAAGTGGGAGGGGAGCTGTTGCATTGTGTTAAACTGTGGTCAATATCATGAGACAAAGTGTATGTGAACTGTTATATGGAAAGTGAATTTGGCCTGTAAATCTTTACCCAAATTACAATTAAAAGAAAAAAAAGAATTCATCTGTGAAAACAATCACTTGGATATAATGTACAATCAATTATGTACAATGTCTACAATAGATGTGATTCTTAATACTACTTGCAAGTGTAGTGATATTAAATTATCAATAAAATATCAATATTACTAAATAACATGTTTTGGTACTTAGCAAGTTTAATGATCGATCTCCTGAGACAGCAACAAGTAATTCTGTATAATTTAGATACATATATCATAAATTTATGTATATCATAAAATATATACATAAGCTATATCATATCATCAAATGTTGACTTAAAATTACACATTAAAACTTTTGGTGGATTTTTCTTTTAGATTGTGAGATGAATAAAATACAAATTAATATGATTCATGTAAGCAATCATTCTGTCAGTTTTCAGGGTAAATATTTATAAACACACATGGATATTATGTTATCACAGATCACAAGGTATTTTCAGGTGTTTTACTTGAGGAAAGCATGTGAAATCTGAAAAACAAGTTTTAAAGAATTGCTCTCAGTATTCAGTACAGATCCATTAGATTGAAGGTGTTCCAAAAAGCTTCTACCTGGCCCACCCTCTGCAGTGAGTGAGCAGGGCTGACCATATAAGAGGTTTAAGAGTTTCCTCAGATTAAAACAGGGCCTGGGAAGGGTCAGTTAATGAGTCTAGTTTGTTCTTTACATCTGTGGTATTTGAATTGTCTATAATGGCCAAACTATTTAATATTGAATCAGACTAGACAAGGAAGACACTCTGAGTCAGTGGAGCAATGAACCCCACTTCTGAGCTTCTGTTGTACATCTTCAGAGGCTTTCCTGAAGTTCTGCTTTTGGATTTAGGGATGAGTTACAAAGACAGTAATGTTCTGAGGGATTTCTTGTTAGCACTCAGATTCCTATCATCCCAGCAGTGTGTTTTAGAGTTAGACCTTTAAAGAACCTGTCTCCAAACTTGTGGAAGAATTCTCCCTCAGCTTAGCTGTTCCCTAGGTAAGATAAAGAAAATGTGGAGAAGGACTAGCTATTGAAGAGACAGGCTTCATGAACTTGACTTGTGATAAAAGACCCTTCTTGTCCTTTTTTCTTCCCTGAGCCTCCTAGCCTAATACATCACTTTAAAAGCAAATGAGCCTGCAAGGTCTTTCCTTTTCCACTTTCTTTCTTGTATTAGAGATTGTCTTTATAAGACAATACAGATATAGGGTGGTTGGGCTCCAAAGTCATGTATTTGAGTTTCAAGTCCTGATTTATTCCTTAACAACTGTGTTACTTTGGAAAATTACATATGGACCCAAAGTTTCTATTTCCTCATCTGATAAATGGAAATGACAGTATAGGCTTTATGATAGCTAATAATTAAAGTACACAGTGGTCAGGTTTTTAATATTGTAATAACCACCCTTTAAAGAAGCTCTGGTGGTGCTCTGGTTGACATTTAGCTGCTAACCCAAAGGTTGGCAGTTAGTACTCCCAGCTGTTCTGGGAGGATAAAATGAGGCAAATTGATTCTGTAAAGATCTCCAGCCTTGGAAACCTTATGGTGGTTGCTATGAGTCAGAATCAATTCTACTACAGTGGGTTTAATTTTTTTTGGATTTTAATACCCACCCTTTATGGCATAATTGTAGTTCCTTTAAACTAGCTCATTGTCCCACCTAGCCCATATGCTTTTAGTTGAGCAAACAAAGAAGAGATTCCCAGTATTGGCAATGGTGATGGATTGTGTTATCAAGAGAAAACAAAACAAAACAAAGCCTTCTAGGGTCCCCTAGGCATTCAGAAGAGAATGGATAGACACAGGCTACTTCAACAACATGCTGAACTTTCTGGAAGATTGTAACAATACTATATAGGCAAGAAACCCCCAAGTTGAATGAAGATGGACGGTTTAGTCATTAAATAAATTAAAAAATCTTCCATTGTAAATAACATATATCTCAATCAATGAGGGAAATTAATAACAGGAATTTATATAGTTGAAGAAGACTGAACAATCAAGTTAGAAAGTAGGTAGGAACAAAAGAAGCTTCTGAAGGGAAAGAAAAAGTAAAACCACTATGTTTTAACAGAAACAGTCCTGACAGAAGGCTATCACATCTCCTATCAGACATCATTGCTACCTTGGTTGACAAGAAGGAATTCCATCCTGAGCAGAGCTTCTTAAGTGCTTTGTGACTAAAAGAGGAACAGCCTCTATTGTGACAGGTGAAGCTCTGCACTCCCCCCACCCAAACTACACAAAATTGTAGATTATCTGAATTAAAATCTGTGAACTAGATATGGAGATTCCTCAAAATGACAAACATCTACTACTAGAGTCACTTGTTGTTTTAATGTGCTGTTGAGTCGGATATGACTCATAGCAACCTCCCCTTGGGTTTTAGGAAGGTTAGGCAATCTATTTCCATAGAGATACCGCCTCGGAAATCCAAGGAGAGGTTGCTATGACTGGGTCCGACTGGACGACACATAACAATAATCTCTATGGAAGTAGATTGCCCAATCTTTTTTTCCGAGGAGTGGCTGGGGGGTTTGAACAGCCAACTTATTGCTTAACAGTCAAGTGCCTTAGGCACTATGCCACCAGATCCCTCTTACTTGCTTAGAAACAATAGCCAGTTGGGGGCTGAGATGTGAAGATGGACGTTCAGAACAGAATGAGAACAGAACCTGGAAATAGAGAATCATTAGTACTCACTGAGATTCCCTGGAGTATTGCCCAAATCAGTATCCTTGCACTAGCTCACCTTTTAGAATCATTTTTCCAGCAAATATCTCCTTCCTTCTAAATAAATAAATAGATAAAAATAGAGAAATTATCTATGGTTTTCACAAGTTACACAATTCTCATTGAGTTTGATTTACTCCTGAATGCAGCATGTTGAATTACTCCTAATTTTTACCTGGATCGGCTATATGCAGTCAAACAGTGTGTCCCTTTCAAGTTCCCAAATAACAAAGACCAAATCAAGTTCAACTATAGAACTTTGGTTTTCTTGTCAGTCTAACTTCTTCCTGATTCCAGGTTAAAGTCACACATCAATAAAACTTTCACTTTATTCCCACAAAAGAGTACTTGTTCTCTAGGAAGGCAGTAATCTCAACAAATTGCCCAATAATGTTACGAATGGAATAGCCATGAATGGAGTTCCCTTCTCTCTTGCCCTTTCCCATCTCCAACCCCTCTTATTTTTTCTGTAATAGAGTGTAGTAGACTCGAGGGTCATGGGCCATATGCCTGGGTTTAAATCTTCTCTTGACCTGTAATTTTCTTATATAAGTTTTGACAACTTTTCTCTAACTTAGTTACTTCACCTGTGAAATAAGGATCATGATGGCAGCACCAAAAGGATTGATGTGAAGTCTAACCTGAAGCCCTTAGCACTGTACCCAGCACAAAGTACACACTCAATCTTAACTATGTTTACTACAACATTGTGGTCAAAGCCTGTGCTACTTTAGTTTTCTATTGACTTCACTATGCTTTATAGTATGATTTATTTAATTACAATTAGTAGAGCCTATCAGAGCCACCGGGAGCTCTCGTTTCATAGTGCCTAAGACATTTGACTGCTAACCAGAAGGTTGGAGGCTCAAACCCACCAGGCACTTCTCAGAAGGAGGGTTGGGCAATCTACTTCTGTAGTGATACTGCCTTGGCAACCCAAGGAGGGGTCGCTATGAGTCGGGTCCAACTCAACAGCACATAACAACAACAACATCAGAGCCACTATTTCCCTATAGACATGGAATTTTGGTGTAGGATCCATCTAGGACTCCATTGAAGACTCTTAGTTAATATAAATTTATAAAATATTGCTAATCATTTCTGTTGCTTTACCACCACTGATCACTGTCTCCTGTTTTGGGTAGAATTCCTTTATTTTATGTATCTTTTAATTGCTCAAAGTTTCCCTTACTCTCCTTCTGTACTTGCTCCAACAGAAAACTATGTGTATATAAAATTAGTAAAAATGATGTAAACTAAATAGAAGTTATTAAAAACCTTTAAATCTCTACAGGAAAATGCATATTCAAACTTTTTAGATTATGGTTAATAGAAGAAAGGGAAGACTACATATACCAAAAACAATATTGGTGGTATTCCTGATCACTGTATCAGTAGTCTCTATGGCTGTTTGTGATTTGTTGGAGCTTCCAATCACCAGATTGGGGCAGTGTGGACAGACTATGTAAAAGGACTTGGGTATAGGTAGCTCAGTCACCAAGATATGCCACTGGAGAATTATGCTCTTTATCAACAGGTATTAAGATGTGATGGTTAATGTTATGTGTTAGCTTGGCCTTACTATGATTCTCAGTGGTTTGCCAGACAATATACTTCATCCCCCATTTTGTGATCTGACTTGAGCAGTCAATCAATTGGAAGAGGTGGTTCATTGGGGTTGTGGCTGCATCTATGATATAAACAAATGTTCTGACAAAGCTTGTTCTCTTTCCTGTAGTGCAATCTCAGTGTCTCACCCTGGGATGGAAGCCAGCAGGGGTCTACAGCCTGTTGCCTCACCTGCAGATTTTGGATTCACTGACACCTATAATTCTATGAGGCAGAAGAGGACTTGAGTGTATAACCTGAACTACAGGTCTTGGATTCGTTGGCTGCAGCAACCATATGAGCCAGTAAAGGTCACTGTCAGCCTGTCATCTGACCCATGGATTTGAGACTTGCCAGCCTGAAAAAATGTTTGAGTTATTTCCTCACAATTGCATGAACTATTTTCTTCACATAAATCTCTCCATATGTTTCAGTGATTTTGGTTCTCTGGAAAATCCAGATTAAGACACAAGCCAATTTGAGGAGAAGCATCCCCAGCATATACTTCCTGTCTTTGAGAAGTATATGCCTTAGGGTCTGATGGGAGCAGTGCTCCACTTAACTAAGCTTCTCCCATGAAACACTGAACAACATTCAGGGCTTCTGTGAAATTCGATTTCAACCTCTGTGAAATTTGATTTCAACCTCTGAGTAGGGAAATGCAAGGATATGCCAGTGATCAAGTAAACTTTTGCATAATCTCATCTTCCAATTTGTAATAAAGTTTAATTATTGCAAGTAAGTGAAATGTCTAAAGAGGATTATAAATAAGGCAAACTAGTATAAATGTGTTTACTCAAGTTCTTTTGAAATACTTCAAAATTTCAATTTGTTGATTAAATCCTTAGAACTTAGAAAGATTTACAGAAGACAGTGTAACACATTATTTTTGTCATTAAGTTAAACAAGATTCTGTCATATCTTGACTTTATTACTTCTGCCAGAAGGTACAAATTGAAGACAAAAAAAGAAAATTTTTATTTGAACCATGTGAAACACAGGATGGGTCTCTTTCCTTAAGATTTGTAAGCACTATTGTGATGCATTTCTAGGAGTTCTCTGTCAATATACCGTTATAATCTTTTTTGAATTATCTTCATTAAGATTTTACTTGCATGTGATAACAATGATATTGTTCAATAAATTCCACATTTTGTGGGATCACCTTTCTTTGGAATGGGTACAAATACTCTTCCAGACAGTTTGCCAAGTAGCTGTCTTCCAAATCTCTTCACATACCTGAGTGAGTTCCTCCAGCAGGACTTCTTTTGGTTGAAATATCTCAATGGGTATTCTGTCAATTCCTGGAGCCTTGTTTTTTTGTGAGTTCCTTCAGTGCAGCTTTGACTTCCTCCCTCAACACCATTGGTTCTTGATCATATTCCACCTCCTGAAATGGAGGAACATCAACCAATTCTTTTTGGTATAGTGACTGTGTATTCCATCCATCTTCTTTTGATGCTTCCTGCATCATTCAATACTGTGCCCATAGAATCTTTCAATATTGCAAATTGAGGCTTACATTTTTTTGTTCAGTTCTTTCAGCTTGAGAAATACTGAGTGTGCTCTTCCTTTTTTTGATTTTCTAACTCCAGGTCTTTGCACATTTCTTTATAATAATTGAATTTGTCTTCTCAAGCTGCTCTTTGATATCTTCTGTTCAGCTCTTTTATCGTGTCATTTCTTCTATTTGCTTTAACTACTCTCCATTCAAAGCCAAGTTCCAGAGTCTCTTCTGACATCCATTTTGGTCTTTTTTTTTTTCCTTTCTTGTCTTTTTAATGACCTTTTGCTTTCTTCATGGATGATGTTTTTGATGTCATCTCACAATTCCTCCGGTTTTCAGTCATTGGTGTTCAATGCATCCAACCTATTCTGTGGATGGTCTCTGAATTCAGGGAAGATATAATCAAGGTCATGTTTTGGCTTTTGTGGACTTATTTTAATTATCTTCAACTTCAACTTGAACTTGCAAATGAGCAGTTGATGGTCTGTTCCACAATCAGCTCCTAGCCTTGCTCTGGCTGAAGATATTGATCTTCTCCATCACCTCTTGCCACAGATGTAGTCAATCTGACTCCTGTGTACCCCATCTGGTAAAGTCCATGTGTGTAGTCACCCTTTATGTCGTTGAAAAAAAGTATTTGCAATGAATAAGTCATTGGTCTTGCAAAATTCTATCATGCAATCTCCAGCATTATTTCTATCACCAAGGCCATATTTTCTGATTACCTATGATTTCTGTGTTTCCAACTTTTGCATTCTAATCACCAGTGATAATCAACACATCTTGATTGTGTGCTCATTTTCCAACTGCAGAAGTTGGTAAAAATCTTCAATTTCCTCATAGTTGGCTTTGAGTGTTGGTGAGTAATTTGACTAATAGCAGTATTGACTAATCTTCCTCATAGGGATATGGATATTATCTTACCACTGAAAGCATTGTACTTCAGGATAGATCTTGAAACATTCTTTGTGATGATGAATGCCGCATCATTCCTCTTCAATATGTCATTGAAGTAGTAGATCATATGGTTGTCTGATTCAATTATCCAAAACCAGTCCATTTCAACTCACTAGTGCCTAAGATATCAATCTTTATGTGTTCAATTTCATTTTGACAACTGCTAATTTTCCTAGATTCATACTTCATACATTCCATGTTCCAGTTATTAATGGATGTTTACAGCTGTTTCTTCTCATCCTGAGTTGTTCCACATCAGGTAATGGAGGTCCCAAAAGCTTTACTCTACTCACATCACTAAGGTTAGCTCTACTCTGAGGAGACAGGTCTTCTCCAGTCATATTTTGAGTTCCTTTTGACCTGCAAGGCTCATCTTTTAACACTGTATCAGACAATATTCCAGATCTATTCGTAATATTTTCAAGTAATATATCAGGCAGTGTTTCTCTGCTATTCATAAGGTTTTCACTAGCCAGTTCTTTGAGAAGTGGTTGGCCTCTTCCTTCTTCCAAGATCCACTGAAACTTGTCCATAATGGATAACCCTGCTGGCGTGTGATATATTGGTGGCATAACCTCCAGCCTCAAAGCAGTACACAAGTCACAACTGTAAGACAAAGTGATAGATAAGTTCCTCTCCTTTAGCTGTTCCAGACCACTTCTCTCTCTTCCTGGTTCCCTCCTCCAGCCACTGGCTCTGAACCCACCACATGCTGCATTCTACCAGAAAGATGTTTACTTGTGTTTAATTGGCTATGCAAAAGTATTCTGTTGTGTGGATCATAATAAATCATAGATAATATTGAAAAGAATGGGAATTCCATAATACTTATTTGTACTCATGAGGAACCTGTACATAGACCATCAGACTGTTGTTCAAACAGAACAAGGTGGTATTATGTGGTTTAAAATCAGGAAAGGAGTGTGTCAGGGTTGTATCCCTCCACCATACTTATTCAATCTGTATGCTGAGCAAATAATCTGAGAAGTGGCACTATATGAAGAAGAACGTAGCACGAGGATTGTAAGAAGACTCATTAACAACCTGTGATATGCAGATGATACAACTTTTCTTGCTGAAAGTGAGGATGACTTGAAGCATTTACTGATAAAGATTGAAGACTGCAGTCTGCATTATGGATTACACCTCAATATAAAGAAAAGAAAAATCCTCACATTTGGACCAATAAGCAGCATCATGATAAACGGAGAAAAGATTGAAGTTGTCAAACAATTCATATTACTTGGCTCTATAATCAACACCAATGGAAGCAGCAGTCAAGATGTCAGATGACATATTACACTGGGCAAATCTGCAAAAGACCTCTTTCAAGTGCTGAAGAGCAAAGATGTCTCCTTGAAGACTGAGATGTGCCTAATCCAAGCCTCGATATTCTCAATTGCCTCAGATGCATGTGAGAGCTGAACAATGAATAAGGAAGACCAAATAATAGTTGATGCTTTTGAACTGTGGTGTTGGCAAAGAATGCTGAAAGTACCATGGACTGCTAAAAAAAAACATAACAAATCTATCCTGGAAGAAGTGAGCCAGAATACTCCTTGGAGGCAAGGAAGTCCAGAATTCTTCTCACCTACTTTCGTTATGTTGTCAGAAGGAAATTTTCTCTGCAGAAGGATATTATGCTTGGTAAAGCAGAGGGGCAACAAAAAAGAGCAAGGCCCTCAATAAGATGGATTGACACTGTGGTTGCAACGATGGGCTCAGGTATAGTAAGGATAGTGGGGCTAGCACAGGACCAAGCAGTGTTTTGTTCTGTTGCACATAGGGTACCTATGAGTCAGAGACAACTCAGCTTCACCTAACAACAACAACAACAACATTGAGATGCAAAGGTCCCTGGTGGCAAAAATATTTTGCATTCAACTGCTAATAAAAAATCAATGGTCTGACAAGATGAATCTTTTTGCACATACAGAATCATGTTGTCAGTGATGGTGTTGTCAATGATGGCAAACATTGATATATGGATGGATAGATGAGTGGACAGGCTAAATGATTAGGTATGTCTATGCAGGGGGCAGTGTGCCCATGACCATGTAGAGGGTTGGCAGACAATGTTTCTACAATTGTATTTGTAAGTTTTGTAAGAATGTTCAGGCATATAGTAGAGCTGAAAAGGGTCAAGGTTGTAGTCCCTTGGCCATAACCAGGTCCCCAGAAGAAGGGAGTAGTTGGATCTGTGGGCTCGCGATCATGGTCACAGGCGACATCAA
The DNA here is from genome assembly GCF_000298275.1 of Orycteropus afer afer. NCBI lineage: Eukaryota > Metazoa > Chordata > Mammalia > Tubulidentata > Orycteropodidae > Orycteropus > Orycteropus afer. The sequence goes on along the minus strand of NW_006921773.1, from coordinate 541,946 downwards.
GTTCAATTGGCATAACATACTATACAAAAACATTGTTCCACATCCTAGTCTTGCAAGTATGACTGGGATCTTAAAAGCTTGCCAGTGTCCATCTAGATACAACAATGGTTCTCTCCTCATCTAGAGCAATGAAGAATGAAGAAAACCAAAGACTCATGGAAACAATTAGATCAAGCAACTGGTACACCATGTGATCCCCAACCTATATGACTATGTGACCAAAAAGTAGATGGTGTCCTGTTATAACTGTCAACCACTCAGAGGGGGATCTATGTAGGAAATCCTGGATGAAGTAGGAGAACAATGTAGAACAAAACTCAAAATCATAAAAAATGACCAGCTGTGCTGGTCTGATAGAGCTTAGTAAAACCCCTGAGACTATGGCACCTATCTTCTCTGGAATTTAACCCACTCCTGTGGCTTCCAGCCAAAAAAAGACAAGCATATGAGCTGAGCATGGGCTTTAGGTAGTTACACTCTTTGGAGAGCTCAATCATGGGAGAATAGAAAGGCTGTGTATGCACAGGGAGACAGTTTGGGGGGCAGGAGTGCATGGAGGGAAGGACACAGAGAAGAGGCAAAAATGGTGAGGAAGTGTGAAGAGAGCTGTTGGACTGTGGAAAATTGCAGTCAATGTCATGAGACAAAATGTATGTGAACTGCTGTATGAAAAATGAATTTGTTCTGTAAACTTTCACCCAAATCATAACAATTTTTAAAAAAAAAATAACAAACTATACAAAACATCGTTTTCTTCATTCTTCATTGCTCTGTATGAGGAGGGACCCATTGTTGTATCTAGATGGACATTTAGTTAACATCAGACATTTCACCTGAAGTGATGTGAAAAACATAGACTCTTTGTGAAGTATAGGGTTAACAAAGAAAATTGAAATGCTGACTCACACACACACACATACACACACACATCAAATCCATGTTCCCTTCTTTTCTCATTATCTACTTCAACCAAAAATGTCAGAGAAGAAAATACTGGTGATCAACTTCCATAAGATTGCAATCATTATGAACTCAATGGGGTACAGTTCTGTTCTGACACTTGCTGGGTCACTATGAATTGAAATCAGTTTTTTTTTTGTTTTGTTTTTGTTTTTGGTTGGGATGCAGAGATTTAAAATCCAATGTCTTAGCACAAATACTCAGCAAATACTAAATCAACAGCAACAAAGGAAATGATAACAAGATTAAAAAACATAATGAGCTCAGCACAGAAAATAATATGGAACAAAGAAACCAGAGACACCATGAAAAAACACATAACAAAATGACAATAACGAAATTATACTTGTCAATAATCACACTGAATGTTAATGGATTAAATGCACCACTCAAGAGACGGAGAGTTGCAGATTGGATAAGAA
>NW_006921773.1:536126-536944 GCF_000298275.1 Orycteropus afer afer | reverse complement strand
TGCAGAAAAGGCATTTGATAAAATCCAACACCCATTCCTGATCAAAACTCTCAGCAAAATAAGAATAGAAGGCACATTCCTCAACATAATAAAGGCATCTATGCAAAACCAACAGCCAACATTATTCTCAATGGAGAAAGACTGACACCATTCCTCTTGAGAATAGGAACCAGACAAGCATGCCCACTATCACCACTTCTATTCAAAATTTTACTGGAAGTCCTAGCCAGGGCCATAAGACAAGAAAGGGAAATCAAAGGCATCCAAATTGGTAAGGAAGAAGTCAAACTATCTCTATTTGCAGATGATATGATCCTCTACCTAGAAAACACAAGAGATTCAGTCAAAAGTCTACTGGAACTAATTGAGAGATTTAGCATTGTGACAGGGCATAAGAGCAACATCTAAAAATCAGTTGTATTCATCTACACCAGCAAAGAGATTGCTGAAGAAGGAATAAGAAATTCAATACTGTTTACAATAGCTACCAAAAAATAAATAAAATACTTGTGAATAAATCTTACCAGGGACACAAAAGACCTCTACAAAGGAACTATAAAAACCTACTTCAAGAAACCATAAGAGAACTACATAAATGGAAGAACATCCCATGCTCATGGATATGAAGATTGAACATTGTGAAAATGTCAATTCTACCCAAAGCAATCTATACATTCCATGCAATCCCAATCCAGATCCCATCAAAATTCCTTAGGGATATCAAAAAACCAATCACTAACTTTATACGGAAAGGAAAGAGACCTCAGATAAGCAAAGCACTATTGAAGAAGAAGAACAAAGTAGGAGGTCTCACACTG
>NW_006921773.1:534444-536026 GCF_000298275.1 Orycteropus afer afer | reverse complement strand
GACAAAGGGCCAAAATCCATTAAATGGGGAAGAGAATGTTTGTTTAATAAATGGTGCTGGCAAAACTGGAGATCCATTTGCAGAAAAATGAAACAAGATTTGTACCTCACACCATTCACAAAAACGAACTCCAGATGGATCAAAGACTTAAATGTGAAACCCAAAACTATAAAGTTTCTCAAGGAAAAACTAGGGGCAAACTTAAGGGCCCTAATATATGGCATAAATATACTATCAAGCATAACTCAAAATGCACAAACAGCAGAAGGAAATCAGATGATTGGGACCTTCTAAAGATTAAATTTTTGTGTGCTTCCAATGACTTCTCCAAAAGAGTCAAAAGAAAGCCTACAGATTGAGAAAAAAATATGTGGTAATGGCATATTTGACATGAAACTTATCTCTAGAATGTATAGAAAACTCCAACACCTCAATAACAAAAAAACAAACAATCCAATTAAAAAACCGGCAGAAGATATGAATAGACACTTCAAAAAGGAGGATATTCAAGCACCCAACAAACATACGAAGAAATGCTCACGGTCATTAACTATTAGAGAAATGCAAATAAAAACAACAATGAAATATCATCTTGCTCTGGCAGTAGTAGCAAAGTTCAACAAGACAGAAAATAACAAATGCTGGCAAGGATGTGGAGAGATTGGGACTCTCATACACTGCTGGTGGAACTGTAAAATTGTACAACCACTGTGGAAAGCAGTATGGTGATTCCTTCAAAAGTTGGAACTAGAAATAACAATTTGACCCAGCTATTCCATTATTAGGTACATACCCTAAAGAAGTGAGAGCCATGACAAGAACAGACATATGCACACCCATGTTCATCATAGCACTATTTACAATAGCCAAATGATGGAAACACCCCAGGTGTCCATCAGCTGAAGAACTGATAAGCAAACTAGTGTACATACACACAATGGAATGCTATGTAACCCTAAAGAATAATCTAGAATCTGCAAAACACCGCATAATGTGGATGAATTTGGAGGACATTATGCTGAGTGAAAGAAGACAATCACAAAAGGACAAATATTGTATTTGTCCATTATAGTAAGAGTCAAGGGAATGCTTATGTGTGGAAGGTCATTTTCTTTGTTGGTTACCAGGGGTGGGAGGGGAGGGAAAAGAATACTGTTAAATAGATACAGATAAGTTTTGATTTGGGTGAAGAAAAGGGCTATGTACCAAATGTGAGTGATCAATATAGTGGCATTGAGGAAGGGAAAGACATAAAGAGGTACGTGGGAAGTACAGACAACAAAGATGAACCCTTTTGCACATATAGTACAGCTTGCTCAGTGAAGGCAAACACGGGTATATGGGTAGATAGATGTGTGGACAGGCTGAAATATTAGGTATCTATATGAATTGGAGAGTGCACCCAAGAACCTGTATAGCGTTGGCAGACAGTGGTCCAATAACTTTATGTGTATGATCTGAATTCCCAGGTATATAATGGGGTTGACAATGAGCAAGGTTGTAGTCACTGCTTGGTCACAGCCAGCTACCCAGAGGGACCGAGAAGTTGAACCTGTGGGCTTGGGACCATAGTTGCAGAGGA
>NW_006921773.1:507906-533811 GCF_000298275.1 Orycteropus afer afer | reverse complement strand
AGTGCATGGAGGGATGGACACAGGGAAGAGGTAACTATTGGGAGGGAGTGGGAGAGGAGATGTTGCATTGAGCTAAATTGTGGTCAATGTCATGAGACAAACTGTATGTGATCTGCTGTATGGAAAGTGTATTTGCTATAAATTTTCACCCAAATCAAAAAAACAAAAAAAAGTAGAAGAAATGCAAAATAAAAAAAAAAATCCAATATCCTTACAATGTGACAAAAACATTACTAGGCAAAACTGATTAAATAAGCAAACAAAAAGGAATGCTTAATACTTTCATGAATCAATGTCTGCCTTACATTTTTTTTGAGAGGTTCTCATACTATTCAGTTCAAGAAGCAGCCCCCTCCCACTTAGTTAAGATCAGAGCTTTCACCTGCAGTGATGTTAAAAACATAGACTCTTTGTGAAGCATAGGGTTAATAAAGAAAATTGAAATGCTGACTCACACACACACACACACACACACACCAAATCCATGTTCCCTTCTCTTCTCATTATCCACTTCACCAAGCTAGAACTATTTGGCAATTACACCAGGCCACTCCTCCTCCAACTCCTTTGAGAATGCTAACAGATAAATAGGAGTGGCTGCTACAACAGAACTCCTCTTGAAATGTGCAATAAAGAAAATGATACTGATATAATAGAAAGAAGGAGGAAAGCTGCCTTTGAAGCCTATCTGACCACTCTCTCTTTGAAGGTAGTTTAAAAACACATTGACTGCAAAATGTGGCATGTTTTTTTCTTTGTCATTTATAGATGATAAGAGGACTAATGGGACAGTTCAATGAAAGTAAAATATTCCAAGAGTAGTACAAATATATTAGAAGTGATAATAACTAGGCCTGGTTAAAAATAGCATTTGGTTAGTAACCTTTAGTGAAACTTTGACTTAAAATGGTCCACAAACAGATGTCCATCAATTTTTTTTGTAGTTTATTTGTTTATCTAATATTTAACATTATTTCAAATATCCACTCTTAAGAGATGACAAAGATTTAATTACAGTTTGGGTCCTCCCTCCCACTTTTCCCTAGTATTGTGTTAAATGTCCAGTGACCTTACACAATACCAGGATGTTGGGCGGTAGGGGAAGCTACTGGGGAGGAGAGCATCTGGTTGTTGATGACACTGTCTATTCTGGCATCTGTTGGTATAACCATTGTCCCAGCTGCTACTTTGTTTGGGTCCACACAAGTAAATCATGGATTTTCCATATTCCAATCTGCAGGATCCCTTCAGGTACAATGACTATAAATTCCATCCACTGTTATACACATAAAACTCATGAGCATGCAGTGTTAAGGGAAATGTGTGCAGCTCTCTAAAATCCCATCTTCCTTAAATATTGATGCACTATTTGTTTTCTGATTTTCTTCCTCATGGACAACCTGAGATAGAAGCCAGATTCCCTCTGCTTTTCCTTACCATAAACTTACCCTTATCATGTCCACAGGCCTTGACTCAAGAAAGCAGGGTTCAGAATCCAAATTCTCCTCACATCTCTGTTGTTTCCTCTCTGAATAGCCTATAAAATTATCTTCGATTTTGAGGATGGTCAAAGGATTTGGGTATTGCAGTTCTTGTTCTCTCCAACACAAATCCAGTCTGCCCCAAGTTCTTTCCATCCCAGCTGTTAGGCCGAAGCAAACTCAAGCCACCAACATTTCAGTTAGCAGCTTCCTCCGGGCGTCAAGCCATGATGAGACAGCCTGATAAGACAACGGAAGTAACAGAACCCGCCCAGACTGGAAAGTCCCATGCAGTGGCAAGCTTCCTCTTGTGAAGCCCCCTCATGCTAATTAAGTGCAGACCCATACTAACAGCTAATTGGACCCCACTATTTCCTTAGTGTCCCCGCTTAGGTCCTCCACAAGACTATAAACCCTCCCCTCCCCGGCCAGGTGGTGCGACTTCCCGGGCCCCTCTCAGGGACCCATGAACCTTGCCCGGGCCCCTCTCGGGGGCCCATAAACCTCCCCCGGAAACTCAGAATAAAAACTTCTCTTTAACCTCACTTCTGTGTGTCCTTTTCTCCTTACTGTGTCCTTACACCAGCCTGGTCCTAGGCCTCTAAAACTCAAAAGACAGGAAGAGACTCTTATTTTCTCAGTTCTCTAGTCATTTTCCTTTCCTAAGTTAATTCTTAATCCTTGTGTGAAAGTTACTAGGCTTAGATATAGATGCATAGAAAGATGGATGGAAAGATACACAGTTAAAGTGATAGCTATAATAATAATATGGGCTCCCTGGGTTGATTAAGTGCTCAACTACTGGCTCTACTACTAGCCCAAAGGCTAGTGATTCAAACCTACCCAGAGATGCCTTGAAAGAGGGGCTTGACAATCTTCTGAAAGGTCACAGCCTTGAAAACTCCATGGAGAAGATCTACTCTGGATCCAGGGATTGCCATGAGTTGGAATTGACTGAATAACAACTAACAGCAACAGTAAACGACATAGCTGCTGCTGTTGTTGTATACTATTGAGTCAATTCTGACTCACAGTGACCCTGTATGATAAAGCAGAACTACTACATGGGGAAACCCTAGGCTGTATCTTCATCAGAACTGACCACCAGGTATTTTCTCCTGGGGAGAGGCTGGTGTTCTAAAACTATAGATCATTTGCAGATGAGCACTTAACTAATGCACTATAGGTCTCCTTAATATAGCTATAACATGGATAATATAAAGATGTGTAGAAATATAAATACAGATGTTATGTGTGTGTCATTTAAAGCCCTATTAATATGTAAATTAGTGTCACCACTTTGTTTTTATAAAGAAACTGAGGTTTGGTGAAATTTCAGGTAGGAAACCTCCCCAGACCTTCCACTATGCATCTTTTCAGTTGCATCCTTTTTGCTGTAATAAAACTGAAGTTGTAAGTATAGCACATTCATGAGTTTTATGAGTTATTCTAACAAATTATCAAAACCAAGGGAGTAGTGGAAGCCAGTACATCAGAATTGGAGTATGATTGAAGTTGAACAATTAGGCTTCAAAATCTGCTTCTGTCTTATTCCAAATCCTATGTTCCTTATGTTTAATTGTACAGTTCCAACTAAGCATTTTGATATAACCTCTGTGTGTACGTATGAGTGTTTGTGTATACAGACACACATTAGAGTGTATCCAATGTGTACAGATATGAATTAGATTAATCTGCTAGATTAATCTACAGGTAGCCCATGATTTACAATGAGGGCTTGTTTCTGCCACTCTGTCTAAATTGAACACTACTTTTTTTTTTTTTTTTTAGTTTTCTTTATTAGTGCCTTTTATTATCAGTATCTTTATACATTTGATCTTTATTTGTTTTTGAAGGTTGCTATGAGAATGATAACATCAGCAAATTATGCACTGTAAAGTTGTAGGTAGTACATCTTACTAATGATAAAATATACCAAAAAAAAAAGGGCAATTGTAATTGTGGTTCATCATAAGTCAAAAATGTTGTAAGTCAGGGACTACATGTATATTAATGTACATATTAGAATAGTCTCTATACTAGATTAATTAATTTAATCATGCAGTGATTTAGGATATCAAATGTACCATGTAAATATGCTTAATCTGGAAACTAATTTTTTTAAAAAATTTAAAAATCCAAGTAATTCTGAAAGAAATATCAACGACATTTCAGATAGCGCACCCCCCCCCCATGGCATCTTCCTGGTTGCCTTGGAAGTGTGAAATATATGTGCACACTTAGACGTTTTACATAGATTTCTAGGATGACACCTGAAAAATACTGGTTAATTTTGTAATGGTGTTCTCATTTCATTGACTTGGATTTCTTGTTTCAATTGACAAAAAGATGTGCTTCCTCTTTCAAAAAACAAAACACAAAATATTACCAACTGTTTTTGCATACTTCCTCCAGGGTATAGGAGTGGACACAGCCACAGAATCTGAATTGTAGTATTTTATAACTGGTGATTTAAAATGGAAATACAACATTTTTTTTGCCTACTAATTATAAAATATTTAGAACCTCCTTTCAAAATAAGCTTGTGTTTTTTAAACCTGTTTTGGTTACATAGATTTTCATCTTGCTTTCCTCTTGTAAATCACATAATTATTTTAAGTTATCTAATTAATTTGCACTTTGAGAAAATGACAGACTAAAATATATTTTGGTGAGTTTCCCAATAAATCTTGATTCAATTACAGCAAGTTGAATTTTAAACTAAAATTAAATATCCCTGCTGGGAATTCCTCTTTAGGTTTTGCCTTGTTAATTCTCAAAGTGAGCTTACATTTAAGTGGCCACCTCATTATGTTCTACAGTCGTTGCCTCAAATGAGTAAGTAATAAAGTATCTTAATTTAGCAATATAACATTGTTGTTGTTGTTGTTGTTGTTATGTGCCGTTGAGTCGGCCCCGACTCATAGCAACCCTTCCTTGGGTTTCTGAGGCAGTATCACTACGGAAGTAGGATTGCCCAACCTTCCTTCCAAGGAGTGGCTGGTGGGTTTGAACCTCCAGCCTTCTGGCTAGCAGTCAAATGTTATAGCCACTATGCTACCAGAGCTCCCAATATATAACATTAACAAGAAAAAAAATTAACAAAACATAGAAATTTGATTATTTTGTGTTGAAAATAAAGATCCTTTAGACTCTGTGTTTATTGTCCAATAATTTAATTCTATATATAGACAAAATCTGACCTAGAACGCACAATTACTAAGGAAAAGTCTGACCCAAATGCCAGAAAGTTAAAGGTATTATGTTTTATCATTTGCTCATCACATAGTCAATGGCCCCATGCAGAGTGGCTCCATCACACACAGAAAAGAAACCACACAGAAATTAGGACTTCACAAATGGATTGTTTAAGTCTTTCTGGAGATACAGTTTATCAGTTCTCTTTAGATTTCTAGATCAGGAAGCTAGCATCAAACACAGAGCTTAAGATCCAAAGACTCAAATGACACGAAAGAGGAAGGTAAGGAGTCACTTACAGAATTTAATATCTAAATTTTTGGAACAAATAAAGGGTGTGGAGAAGACTGTCATGGTGAATAGATGGGAAAATAAACATCAGTAAGATTTACATCAAAAAAAATACATAAGCATAATTCAGAAAGCACAAGAAGAACATAATTTATAAAACAAGTAAGTATATTTTAGACTCTAAGTTCACACAGAAAGTACATGTAAAAAAAATAATTGAAAGTATGTTGTTTACAAATCAATGTACATATTTAATTACTGGAAGATCAGACACAATATTTTAATTATTTAAATAAATGTTAAATAATATTAAATTAATCATTTTAAAACAAAAAACTAAATCACTAACATACTACATTTATATAATATTATACCAACAAAAGTGATATATTTAAAAAAAAAAACTGAAATGTTTTAATTGAGCACATTTTTTCATTTTATATATAAATAAGTCAATAGGAGGTATTTTCTATTTTTATTAATAATTGCAGAAATGTAAGCTCAATTAAGTTTAATTTATAAGTTGACTACCATTGCAATTATAATAAAAAGAAAGAAGAGCAAGCCTGTATTTTCAAAGGCAGAAGAAAAAAAAAAAAAAAAGAAAAAGAAAATGATTAACAATAAATAAGCAAATAAAACAATTCCGTATCTGATGTTCGGTTAGTACACATAGGCACAATATGTCTCCTGCCTCCTCAGATGCTGCACCCATTTTGTTCTAATTATTACATATTTTAAATATTCCCAGTTATTACAATATGTTAAATGGATCATTTTTTAAAAAAATATACAAATGAAAAAAATTTTTAAAAATAAAACAAGAGCTCATTATTTCCAGTCAAACATGGGGAAAAAAAAAAAAAACATATAATTGAAAAAAATTCCAAGAACCAATAACTCTCCCAGAAAAAAAATATGTGGAATTTACATTAATTTTACCCAAAGAACTTTGGCTTTGTCCTTAGTTCCTGATAGATAAACTCTGAAACCTTGGGATCTCCCCATTAATCATAAATGTCTTTGAGGAGGGTTCTAGGCCATATGTAACATATAGATGATGCTAATGAGATTATTATTGAGTGAAAGCTGGTCAGGTCAGAAACATCCACAGCATGATATCAACTGACATCAGGAGAGAGAGGCTGTAGGTTGAATTATGTGATAAGATTCCCAATAAAGTCTCCTGACACAGAAGCTGCATGGACTTTCTGGTTGGTAAAAGATTTCAAAGAATATGAGAGGGCTGTTGTTGTTGTTGTTATGTGCTGTCAAGCCGGACCCAACTCAAAGCAAGCCTTCCTTGGGTTTATGAGGCAGTATCACTACAGAAGTAGATTGCCCAATCTTCTTTCTGAGGAGTGGCTGGTGGGTTTGAACGGCCAGCCTTCTGGTTAGCAGTCAAATGCCTTAGGCACTATGCTATCACAGCTCCTTATGAAAGGGTGGTGTGTTCTTTTATGGGGGACATGGAAATTTCAGGTAGGAAACCTTCCCAGACCCTCCACTATGCATCTTTTCAGTTGGATCCTTTTTGCTGTTATAAAACTGTAGTTGTAAGTATAGCACATTCGTGAGTTTTATGAGTTATTCTAACAAATTATCAAAACCAAGGGAGTAGTGGGAGCCAGTACATCAGAATGAAGGGCCTGGGGACCCCTGAATTTATGCTTTCTCTCCTGAGGGGGAAGAGAGAACAAGTACCTCAGATATGAGGGAACTTGGTGTGTTCAGAAGACCAAGTTTATAGCTGACATTCTGAAGAGGTAGTGAGAAAATCCTGAATTTTTACCGAGTAGGTCAGAAGTAAGGGAGTCATGGGATGTCTAAGCTTGTGGTTGTCATTTTAGGGCTGGGAAGACTTAGAGTCTGGAGGACTGTGTCCTTAACTTGTGAGGTCTGACCTAACGCTGGTGGTTAGGGTCAGAGAAAGAAGTGCTGTGCAGCTGGTGTCAGAAAAGAAGTGAAAAGTGGAATTTGATATTTTTCCTACTCAAAGTATAAAAAGACAAAGAAAAAGAAATAGAAGAAAGAAAATATTACAAAATTAGAGGAGAGTGCTGTTGTTGTTGTTGTTATGTGCCGTCGAGTCGGCCCCGACTCATAGCGACCCCTCCTTGGGTTTCCGAGGCAGTATCACTACGGAAGTAGGATTGCCCAACCTTCCTTCCGAGGAGTGGCTGGTGGGTTTGAACCGCCAGCCGTCTGGTTAGCAGGCAAGTGTCTTAGCCATTATGCTACCAGAGCTCCCAGAGGAGAGTGCTAGATGGTCAATATTTGAGTTATAGTTGTTCCAAAAGGACAAAATAAAGAAGGCTGAGAAAAGATATTACATATATCTGTATATAAGCCCGCTAGCCACTCCTAGGAAGGAAGACTGGGCAATCTACTTCCATAGAGATGCCTCCTTGGAAAACCAAGGAGGGGTTGCTATGAGCGGGTACCAACTTGACGACAGTGAGGTTGTGTGTGTATGTGTGTGTGTGCGTGCGTGTGTGAGAGAGAGAGAGATTTATAATTATGACATTTGTAAACACTAGGAATAAAGAGAAGTAACTAAAAGTTTATAAAGAGAAAAAAATAATCAAAGCACAGAATGACATTATCAAGAAATCCATGGAGCAATGCCTTTGAATTTTGTGGGAAAACAAGTTCCTATCTAGATTTCCATACAAACTAAAGTAATAATTACACATAAAGGTTGAATCAAGTCACTTTTAGATATGTAAGATCTCAAAATACTTAATACCCTTTAATACTTAAGGATAATCCCAGCATCCCAAGGTACTCTGTGGAAGAATGGAACATATTAATATGAAAATAAATTACAATGCATAAGCATGACATTCACAAAAGAGAAATTTTCCACAGAAAAGAAAGGAAGGAAATTCTCAGATACTAGTGAAAGGAAGATCTAGAGAACTGGAAATTATTTTGAAGTGGGAGTAAGAAATTGTCTAAGAAGGATGTCTTGAGGGTAAGATTGGGGAATCAATCTGAAAGACCACATGGTGTGCTTGGCCCTATTGAAAGATTTCTAGCTTTGTTTGTTTTATTTTTTAGTTATTTTGAAAGATTACATGCTGAAATAATAATAAATGCATAAACAATAAGAAAAAAATATTGAGACAATTATTTACTCCTTGGTAGGGATGATGGTTGCTGTACAAGAAAAGTAATGTAGACAAAGAATATTTTGTGACTCATTTATTAGAATATTTATATAGTTGTAATACTGTTGTTATTGTTGTTGTTGTTGTTTGCCATCGAGTCGGCCCCGACTCATAGCGACCCCTCCTTGGGTTTCCGAGGCAGTATCACTACGGAAGTAGGATTGCCCAACCTTCCTTCCGAGGAGTGGCTGGTGGGTTTGAACCGCCAGCCTTCTGGCTAGCAGTCAAGTGCCTTAGCTACTATGCTACCAGAGCTCCTTGTAATACTGTTAGCATTAAATATTGATTTAATAAAAACGGCACTATAAATAAATACACTGAGGAAAGGGTACAGAGCTTGGTAATGGTTATAGAAAGTGTGCAAAGGAGAGTAGATTGGTAAAAGGGAGATAATAGGCTGTCAATATTACAGAGTAAGTTATCTCTAAAATACAAAAAATAAGAAGTAGTTGAAAGGTTTTATAGAGAAATTTGGAAGTAAATATCAGCAGGAACTGCATCTATGAGTATTGAGAGAGATTCCCTCTAGTGAGAGGAATTTGGAGTTATGGTGGGAAAGGGAACTTATTAAATGTGTTTTATTACTGTTTGATTTTTTATACTACATACATTTATACCTTCAAATGAAAAATTTTTAAATAATAATAAATGAATACTTACAAGAGGAAGAAAATAAAAGGCAAATTAAAAAAAAAAAAAAAAAAACTTACACATAAGTTTTACTTCGGGAAATAGAATTGCAATTGTTGCTGTTGTTGGTAGGTGCCTTCAAGTTGACTCTGACTCATAGTGACCCTACAGACAACACAACAAAATACTGCCTGGTAGTGTGCCATTCTCACAATGCTTGCTATACTTGAGCCCATCGTCAAAACCACCATATCAATCCATCTCATTTAAGGCTGTCCCTTTTTTCGTCGACCCTCTACTTTACCAAGCATGACATCCTTCTCCAGGGAATGGTCCCTTCTGACAACATGACCAAAGTAGGTGAGATGAAGTCTGGCCATTCTCACTTCTAAGGAACATTTTGGCTGTACTTCCTCCAGGACAGATCTGTTAGTTCTTTTAGCTGTACATGGTATTTTCAGTATTCTTTGCCAACACCACAACTCAAAAGCATCAACTCTTCCTCAGTCTTCCTTATTCATTGTCCAACTCTCACATGCATATGAGGTGATTGAAAATATCATGGCTTGAGTCAGGTGTACCTTAGTCCTCAAGGAAACATCCTTACTCCTCGGCATTTGAAAGAGTTCCTTTGTAGCCTTCTTGCCAAGTGCTATACATCGTCTAATGTCCTGACTGCTGCTTCCATTAGCATCAATTGTAGAACCAAGCAATGTGAATTCTTTGACAACCTCAATCTTTTCTCCATTTATCGTAATGTTGCATCATGATAAATGGAGGACATTATGTAAGTGAAATAAGTCAGTCTCAGAAGGAGAAATATTGTATGAGCCCATTACTGTAAAAGGTCAAGGAAGGGTTTGTATGGGGAAGGGAACTCACCTTGTAGATTACTGCAGATGGGAGAGAAGGGGGGAAATTTTTGGACTAGTTGGGGGCCTCAAGCTGAGTTGGGTGAGGGGAGTGAATTGTATGGAAAAGGTCTGTGACCAGCATGATAACATTGGGGAAAGGGAGGACACCAAATTGTGCACATAAGATATAGATGACAGAGGCTAATACCAATATATCCATAATACTGCATTACCACTAACACCAAACACCAGGCTACAGATAAATACATAGACAACTGAGAAGATCAGATGGAGGTTGAACAGGAATATACTCTAGCTAAGGATACACTCAGCTAAGGATATACTCAGCTAAGGATAATCTTTCACAGATACTGTTGTTGTTGTTGTTATGTGCCGTCGAGTTGGACCCGACTCATAGCGATGCCTCCTTGGGTTTCCGAGGCAGTATCACTACAGACCAGTGATAACAAAATAACCACAATCATTACAGAAGAAACAGAAGACAGACTTGGAGCAATCTCTCAGAGACAGCCAGACACCTTGGGAGAGAGAACCAGCAGATCTGCTGACTCAGGGCCATAGTATTAAGGGACACCAGGCTCAATTGGCACAACATAATAAATAAAAATCTTGTTCAACAACCTACTTTGGTGAATAGTGACTGGGGTCTTAAAAAGTTTTGAGTGGCTATCTATGATGCAACTAAAAGCCTACTCTCATTAGAAATGAAGAAGAGTGAAGACCAAGTACTTTTGGAAACAATCAGCCCTAGGATATGATGCACCTCGAGAGCAGAAGAACCAGATGGTGCCCAGCTACAAATGCCAACCATTTGGGAAGGGATCAAAACTGGAAATCCTGGATAGAGTGGGAGGAAAAATGTGGAATAAAATTCAAAAACACAGTAATGACTAGAGTTATTAGTTGGATGAAGTCTGGTGGGACCCCCAAAACTATGGCTCTGGGATACACTTTGGCCCTAGGATAAAACTCATTCACAAGGGCTGGCTCTCAGCCCAACAGCCTGACATGCAGAACACCCAACCCAGGACTCTGCACCCACCTACTCTGTGGAGATACATCCCTTGGAGCAATTGGCCATGGGGCACCAGAGGGACAATATTCATGAGGACAGGAGTGCATAACTAAGAAGGGCACAAGGATGGGGGTTGTCACTGGGAAGGGAGAGGAGGAGAGTGGGTTAAGATTGGGGATGATAATTGGGGAGTGATACCAAATGTACATGAACTGTTGAATGTAAAACAAATTCTGCTCTGTAAATTTGAACCCAAAGTACAATTAAGAAAAAAAAAAGTAATTGCTTCAGTTATTATCACCTCATAACAAATCATTCCCAAACTAATTTATAGCAACACTAACCATGTTATTTTTATCATGATTTTAGAATCACATGAGGAATTGAGAATTGTTTCTTTGTAGTCTCTTTTGAAGACTCTTCTGAGGTTACTGTAAAATATCCTTTGGGGCTGCAATAATTAGAAAGCTCCATGGGCTGAATGGAACAAGATGGCCCCATCTCATGGCTAACTACTGATACTAGTGGTATAGTGGCTAATGCATTTGGCTGCTAACCCAAAAGTTCACTGGTTCAAACCCCCCAGCTGCTCTGTGGAAGAAAGATGGGGCAGTCTGCTTCTGTAGAGGTTTACAGCTTAGAATTTCCCAAGGCCTCTGGCCTCTCCAGGAGCCCTGGTGATGCAGTGTCAAAGCAATCTACTCATAATCCAAAAGTCAGTAGCTCAAATCCACCAGTTCCCTTGAACTAGAGGAGAAAGATGTAGCAGTTGGCTTCCATAAACATTACAGCTTTGGCAAAACTATGGAGCAGTTCTACTCTACTCTATAGGTTCATTATGAGTCAGAATCCACTTGATAGCAATGAATCCTGACCTCTCAAGCATGGAGGTATCAACGTATTTCAGCTTCTTATACGACAACCTGGTTTACCCCAGAGCCAGGACCTCCAAGTAACCAGGTAGAAGCTGCCTGGTATTTTCTGACGTACCCTCAGGATGTCATACCCCATCCCTACTGCTGCATTCTACTCATTGTGAGTGACTCACCAAGGCCATTCCAGAAACATTTGTAACACCATTGCACAATAGTCAGATACATCTTCAGAGGTTTTGCACCTGACTTGAGAAATTTTGATTCTCAGCTTGTAAGATCAGTTATTTTTTGGTATGCTGAACAAATAAGAGCCCTAAATGTATATTTTTGGGTGAAATTTTTACCCAGGGAATTTTACCTGCAGGAAAGCCTCTCTTCCTCAATATATTAAGGGATTCTAGCCTAAATATAGGAGCTCTGGTAGCATAGTGCATAAACCACTTGACTGCTAACTAGAAGGCTGGTGGTTCAAACTCACCAGCCACTCCTCAGAAGGAGGTTTGGGCAATCCTACTTCTGTAGTTATATTGCCTCGGAAACCCAAGGAGGGGTCAGTATGAGTCAGGGCCGACACGACAGCACATAACAACAACAACAGACTAAATATACCCTTTCCTAAGGAATAAGATTGTCCTGCCTATGCTGACATCAGTCACTGCATCATTACCTCCATGGAGGACCTTCAGATGTATTAGTAAATTTATTAGCAATAGCAGCAAGCTGACAGCTTTTTGGACAAAACATAGGTAAAGAAATTCTTCATGAATTACCTATTCAATTTGTTGCAATAAAGTGGACTGTATCTTTCTGAGAAATGTACACACAAATCTTGATGAAATTTATTTGTAAAAAATAGTTAACAGGCAGAACTTGTATTTATCAAGATAACACTCAAGAAAATATTTTAAAAATATGTGTTTTAAAATATTTTGGGGATTTTAAAGGCTGGTGAATTTAAATAATTATCACATGATGCACTAAAAAATTTTATTAAGACATATTATGGAAGGGAATTTAAAATTGTACATATAAATAATAACAGGGAAAATCAAAGAAGGTATTCACCATAGGTACTAAATAAACATTCCTAAACAGGTGATAACACAGAGCATTTTAAAAACGGATTTCCTGTAACATTTCAGGAACAGATAGCAGCATGACATTTTGCAGAGACTGATTATAAAAGGTTGAAAGTCTTAATTTGCAATACCTACATAACCCTCAGATTAATACTTTCAACCTTTTTTGAGACATTGAAAACCTTAATTTGAGATACCTATGTAACTCTCAAATTAAGGCTTTCAACCTTTTAGAAAAGATTGAAAATCTTAACTTGAGGTGTCTACATAACCCTCAAGTTAAGACTTTCAACCTTTTATAATTTCTGGAAAGTGTCATGCTAATATCTGTTCCTGAAGGGTTATGTTGTTGTTGTTGTTATGTGCCCTCAAGTAGGACCTGACTCTTAGCGACCCTTCCTTGGGTTCCGGGGCAGTATCACTATGAAAGTAGACTGCCCCATCTTCCTTCCGAGCAGTGGCTGGTGAGTTTGAACTGCCAGCCTTCTGGCTAGCAGTCAAGTGCCTTAGCCCTATGCTACCAGAACTCCCTGAAAGGTTATAGGGAATAATTTATTCATTTATTTATTTTTTAAATTCTCTGTGTTACCATCTGTTTAGATATTTGAGGTATCTAGGGAGCTCTGCTAGCATAGTGGCTAAGACACTTGCCTGCTAACCAGATGGCTGGTGGTTCAAACCCACCAGCCACTCCTTGGAAGGAAGGTTGGGCAATCCTACTTCTGTAGTGATACTGCCTCGGAAACCCAAGGAGGGGTCGCTATGAGTCGGGTTTGACTCGACGGCATATAACAACAACAGCAACACATAACCCTAAGAAGTTCTGATGATGTAAAGGTTAAAGCACTTGGCTACTAATCAAAAGTTTGGTAGTTAGATCTCATCAGCCTTTCAGCAGGAGAAAGATGTGGCATACTGCTTCCATAAAGATTTACAGTCTTGGAAACTCTATGGGACAGTTCTACTCTGTCTCAAAGGGCTGAATGAGTCAGAACAGACTAGAAGGCAGTAAGTTTTTTTTTTTTTTTTTTTTTGGTGGGAGGCAGTACATAACTCAGGTACTTAAAGCTGAAAAAAAGATAACAAAAGAAAATTACAAGCCATGCAGAATCTGAAATTCCACTGCTTATGTTTGATTCCCAGGTCCAAGATGTACTTGCTGTGTGACCATGAGCGAGTCACTTAATCTCTCTGTTCTTTAGACCTCTCATCTATAAATACCTACCTCATATATTAATTGATTAAGATGTGGAAAACTCTTATGATATTTTGTTGTTTATATAAAAATGCATCATTTAAAGCTTTCCTCTTCAATACATCTTTTATGCCATCTATTAAATAGATGTCTACAACAGATTCCATCTCTAGATGGATCTTGATTCATTTATCAAATTACTTAATACTGGACATTTGTGTTATCTTCAATTGTTTTCTCTATAAAGCCATGGAGGGGAAATAGCCTTCTTTTTGCATGTTTATGATTTCTATTCCAATATACATTCCAAGAAATAAATTGATTAGTCAAAGGGAACATCAGCTTCTCAGGTTTTAATACAAAAACTCAATTGCTGATTTGTATATTTTACATAATTATATATCTGATTCATATCTCAAAGTTTATTTTTAATTTTCATGGTTTTTTTATAAATATCTACTAGTGTCATAGGATAAAAAGACACATCATTGTACTATTTTCATATTTAATAATGAAACTGGGTATTATTTTGCTCATGTATATTTCAGCTTTTGTAATTTATTTGTTGTTGTTGTTGTTATGTGCTGTCGAGTCAGACCCTACTCATAGCGACCCCTCCTTGGGTTTCCGAGGCAGTATCACTATGGAAGTAGATTGCCCTATCTTCCTTCCGAGGAGTGGCTAGTGGGTGAATATAATGAACTCCTCAACTCAGTGTCATGAACTCCTCAACTCAGTGTCATGTGTATTAAAAATTATTCCTTCACTAATTTTTTAATATCTAATGTTGTTTAAGATTCATTTTTAATATATTTTTTCAGTGTTATATTATAATTGTATCTATAGTTTTGATCTTATGATTTTGTTTAGAAAGAACTCTCTCCCAGTAGAAGATTGTATAAAATATGACCTATGTCCTCCAATGAACATTTAATTTTTGATTGCTTTTATTATGTATACTTAGTTCATTTGCTCATACTCTGGTGTATATTGTAAGGTAAAGTCTATCTTTTTGGATAAATAATAACAATAATACAATTTTCCTTATTGATTTCAGATTTTACCTTAATTAAATGCTAATTTATTTATACATTTTTCTTTATTTCTGGATTATTACTCTGCTCCATTCATTCAGTGGTTTATTCTGTGCCTAGAACAAGGTGGTATTTACTATCTAGTTGTTTAAAAGCCTTACTATCGCTATTCTTTTTTTTTTTTTAACTGTATGATCTCAGTTATATGAAATAAACAAATACATACAGAAATAAAAGATTGTTAGTGGTTAGCAGAGTTGGAACGGGAGTAATGGGGAAGTTCTCATCTTGAGATTGAGTTTATATTAATGGTAGTTGAATGATTTGGAAGAGGATTACCCAGGATGGTTATACAACATGAAGAAGGTACTCAATATTCCTGCATTGTTCGTGTAGAAATTTTTGAATTGATGCAGACTTTGCTGTGTATATTTTCAATAAAATTTAAAAAAAAAGTAAAAAAGAAAGATTGTGTCTGGTCTTCTCACAGTAGAGTCAGAAGATTCTGGTCTACACTTCTCATTCAGCAAAACGTTGTCTCTGAGACAAAGTCGTGAGGTTACCTCCCAGTGAGTGTACACACGTGCCACAATTACCTTTCTTCCTACAGTTGATCTCTCATTAATCTATCATCCCTCTATCCATTAGAACATATTTTACATTTTGATTTGTTTTACTACAATATGCAGACATCAGACCATATTGCCCGACATTGGGATTTATCCTGTTTGGGATTAGTTGGACTTCCTAAATGGATATGCGCTCCTCTTTCATCATATCAGGGAAGTTCTACTCCAGAAAATCTTGGACAATTTTCTCAGTGGTTTTATTTTTCTTTTCCTGTTCTGGAATTCCAGTGACACATAAGTTATTCCTTTTGATGGTATCCCACATGAACCTTAGGCTTTCTTCATTTTGTTTTGATTTTTTTTCTGACTGATCCCTTTCCAAAGCGGTATTCAGGTATTTGTCTCCCATCTCATTGATTCTGTCTTCCATTGCGTCAATTCTACCCCTTTGCCCTTCCAATGTGTTATCTATTTCTAACAATTTAGTATTAATCATCTGGACTTTTATCTGTACATTTAGAATCATTAATTATATTTCATTTATTTTGTCATTTTGTTCTTGTCTTTTCTTCCAAAATTCTTCTAAGGTTTTCTTTGGTGTATCTTTCAATCCTTTGAAGATACCTAAATATAATTCTTTTTATTTCTTATCAGAGAGTTCCAGTGCTGCTTCTTCCTCAGTGATGTGTTTTGGGTCTGTAACGTGTTCCCTTATTTCTAGCACTTTATCCTGCTTCATAGTGTGGACTGTGATGGTCTATTGTCTCCGAAGCATCATGGTATTGTATTAAGATCTCTGTTAATTGTTTTTGAAGATCAGCTAAGGGTGATTCAGGCTATTCTTGGTGGTTTTTTATTATTGGCCTGTTGGTGGAGAAGAAGGTGATGGCTCTTGCTCAGTAAGTGAAGTTGCAGGAGGTGTGGGTGTACTTGTATCTCATGGGGATTGTTGCTGTCTCCCACACAGTTACACAAAAATTACAGTTCAATAGCCATAGAAAAAACTAAGACCTCATGGACAAAAAATACACTCTGAAATCACACAGGAACAGTAACAAAAAAAAAAAAAAAAAAGTGAAGGAAAGAAAAAGAAAACAGGTAAATATGCAAGATCTAGGGATAGGTCACTAAGAGAAAAAAGGTACAGAAGGAGAATAATGAAGAAAGAAAACAAACAAACAAAAAGAAAACCCAACAAGGAACAGGGTTAACAACGAAAGAAAAAAAGAAAGAAAAAAAAAAAAGAAGGTGTAAACTAGGACATTTTCAGTCTCTCAGTTGCAGGTCCGGAGAGTTCTAGTGGTTACTGGAAAGCAGAACCTCTTCTTTAGCCCTTGGAATCTGGTACAGTGCTGTCTCTTTAGGTTGTCTCTAGCTGCTGGTTACATGTTGATTTGTTTTGTCCTGTTTTATGGTTTAATATTTTGAAAAGGTGAAGCTGGTGTTATTATTGATTCAGGTGTGTTGGGTTGCTCTTCTGCTTTCTTTGTGATGGTGGAATCACTGTGTGTAGTGTGGATATGTGTTTCTGTTTTTCGTAAAGAGGGTTTAGAGTTCGAAGCAGGAGGTTTTATGGTAATTGTTTGAATATAGTTTCTTCTATTGAATGAGTATAGTTATTGGCAGAGAAGGTAGGAGCAGAAGAAGGAAAGTTTGTTGTTGCTAGGGTCAGTTTCTAGGGCTTTGAGCAGGCTATTATTGATGACGTATTTATTTGCAAGACTGCGACTCAACCTCAGGAAAGATTCCTATTTTTAGAGGGTCACAAATTTCCGCCAATTTCAGGCACACTCAAAGACCCCACCTCCGCAGCCCCACAATGCCAAAACATGGCTCCAAGGCAAAATTCACGAGACCACACTCACCTGTTGTTTTTTTGCTCTCCACACCCTGTCTGCCCGCAGTGCTGATGCAATCCTGCCAGACTGCTAATGGCAGCTCTGGAGTTTGTCTGTGATACTGCCCACCTGCAGCACCAAAGATGGGGCAATTTCAGCTGTGTAGGAGTAAGGGGAGTACCTGCTAGTGACCTGCTGTCCCAATATCTGTGGCAAAGAAAAGCACGGTGTCTCCCAGTCTGACCTAAGCCCTCTCTGTGATCCGCTGGGAGGGGAGGGAGCTAGCCTTTCTGGCACAACAGTGAGATCTCCACCTGAATCTCAGCAGTGGTGCCCGTGCACACCTACATCCAGACGACCCAAATTACCGACAAAATCAACTGCTGGAGTCAAGTCTCTGCCGCTGCCTGCTGGAATATTGTAGTGGTTGCTGGTATGCTGCTGTAAGGAGACTTCCTTCTTGGCTCAAGGATCTCAGGCAGCCACCCTCGCCCAGCAGACAGTGATTGCCCCAAGAAAGTTTCCAGTGGTCTCTCTCAGGTGCCCATTCGTCCTCTGCCAGTAGCTCTTTCCTAAATAATCTCCCTGTGCCTTTCCTCTAATTCTGCTCTTCTGTGTTTGGTACACTCTGATTCAGTGAGCTGTTCAGAGCACTAAAGTTCCTAATTCAAACAATTGTACCTAGTTTTCAAAGTCCTTAGATGCCAGAGGGAAAAAAAAGTGTGCTGCTCACTGGCGAGACTCCGTTTTGAACCCTCGATTGCTATTTTTTTTTGCAATGTTCTTGGCTAATCATTTTTATTTTTTGTAATGATTTTTAGAATTATTTTTTTCAGGTTGTATTTTTATAAAATTTTTACCAGATTTTTAAATTTGTGTAGGAATAATTAAAAGCACTGTAATATTGTTTTTATTTGATGAACATGGTATCTTTCTTCATCTATTCTAGTTTTCTTTTATGTCACTCTAAAAGGCTTACTTTTCTTCACAGAGATGTTCACTCATTTCTGATTTTACTTCTTGCTAGACAATTTGTGCTATTGCCCATATTTTGAATGTAGTCATTATCCTTATTTTTCTCTTGCTTCTTGGTAAATAGAAGCTGATGATTGAAATCCAAATACTCCTTAATATATTTTCTTTGTGACTAATCAGTTTCTTAGGAGCTCTGGTAGCATAGTGCCTAAGGCACTTGACTGCTAAACCAGAAGGCTGGCAGTTCAAACCCACCAGCCACTCCTTGGAAGGAAGGTTGGGCAATCCTACTTCCGTAGTGACACTGCCTTGAAAACCCAAGGAGGGGTTGCTATGAGTCAGGGCTGACTTGACGGCAAATAACAACAACAACAACAATCAGTTTCTTGGATTCTCTAAGTCCAAAAGAATTTTCCAGCGAGTCTCATAATATTCCAGTTAGGCAGTGTATCAGTCAGGGTTCAATGAGATAGATAGATAAATTATAAATAGATTAACATAGAGATATTGAAAGGGATTTCACAGAGCTTTGACATTATACAAATTTGGGAGTTTTTTGAGCAGTTTCTGCAATGTTGCTGTCCTCAGGTCTGATACTGAAGCTTGAAATGTGCAGGGCAGGCAGGAGAAGGGGAGATGGATGTAAAAAGTTGGAGAGAGTAAAATATATATGAAACCAACAAACGTGTTGAGAACTGTGAAGACAGACAGAAACCTTATAATTTCTTTGGCTTCTGACCTTGATGGTGTGGGTGTCCTGTAGAAGCCAAGACACTTTGTTGCAGAGATAAATGCACAAAACTGGCCCAGGAGTCATGGAAGCTGATGGGGAATTCTAAGGAAGGTAAAGAAGTTGCAGTTCCATTGAGACAAGGTGATTCAGTGGAAAAACAGCAATATGTGAGGTACAAAATGGCTACTCCTTGACTTCTGTCCTCCAAATGTCACAAAAACCCTCTCGTCTGGATAACCCAAATTGGAAAACTGTAGGCAAAGTATTTCTGGGAAATGTAGTTTGGCTGCTAAAATTGACACACAGAAATGACAGTACAGACAGACATTAGCAGCAAATCCCATGAACATAGCATTTGCCTTTATTTGTACTTCCTTTCTTTTTTATTCTTACTTCCTTGTCTAGAAAGTATTAAAAAAGAATACTTACAGTTTCCATCCTTCCTTAAGTTGTATGACTATATTCATTCTGATGCTAGCAACTAGTGTTTTCACATAGATATGCTTTATTCTACAGTATTACCATGTACTCTTCTACTGAAAAAGGATGTAGAACCTCATTACATGTTCTTGCAGCATTCACTGTGGTAATTTTACTTACTACATCTACCCAATAATTTATATTGTTGAAAGTAATTATTTCATTTCATAGACCAAGAGGCAGTTGTTCTAATAGGACAATGGGATACTGTATGGTGTAAAATCAAGAAAGATGTACATCAGAGCTGTATCTTTTCACCATAATTATTTGACCTGTGTGCTGAGAAACTGGACTTTGTGAAGAAGAACACAGCATCAGAATTGGAGAAACACTCATTAACAACCTGTTATATGCAGATGACCCAACTTTGCTTGCTGAAAGTGAAGAAGATTTGAAGCACTTACTGATGAAGATCAAAAACTACAGCCTTCAGTACAGAGTATGATTCAACATGAAGAAACAGAACTCTTCAAAATTGGATCAGATCAATAAACGATATAATGGAAAACAGAGAAAAGAATGAAATTCTCAAAGATTTTATTTTACTTGGATTCACAATCAATGCCCATGGTACTTGGATTCACAATCAATGCCCATGCCAGTAGTCAAGAAGTCATATAACATGCTGCATTGGGCATATCTGCTACAAAAGATCTCTTCAAGGTATTAAAAAGCAAAGATATCCCATTGAAGATTAATGTGCAACTGAACAAAGCCATAGCATTTTCTATCACCTGAAAATGTATATAAAAGCTGGACAATGAATAAGTAAGAGCAAAGAAGAACAGATGTATTTAAACTATAGTGTTGGTCAATATTGAATATACCATGGACTGTTAGAAGAAGAAATAAATCTATCTCGGAAGAAGTAAAAGCAGAATTCTCCTTATAAGTGAGACGATGGTAAGACTTTGTCTCAAGGTTTTTGAACATGTTATCAGGAGGTACAAGCTCCTAGAGAAAGATAGCATGCTTGGTAAAATAGAGAGTCAGCAAAAAGTAGGATGACCTACAACAAGCTTTGACACAGTGGCTGCAACAACAGGCTTAAACATACCAACATAGGTGAGAATTGTGTAGGACAAGGTACTGCCTTTTTATTTATTTATTTATTTATTTGGACAATACTCCTTCTGCTAGAGTATGCTGAGTGCCTTCTTTGAAGGGTTTGGCAGGTAGTTTATCATCGCAGTCAGGAAACACTTCAATCAAATCCCTGATCTGGAACCCCAATTTTAATATTTACTAGCCAGGAAATACTTGTTAATGCTGTTCATCCTTCTGCAATCCACTTTTCTCATTTGTAAAATAATTCACACTTCTTTGTGAGAAAGAAATTAATTTTACATGCAATGTGCTTAGAACAATGTCTGTTACACCAGAAAGCCCCAGCCAAACTCACTGCCATCAAGTTGATTCTGAAGCACTAACTAAATCATATTATTAGATAGGCTGAAAAGTTAAGAAACCTTTAATTGATTTTCCATTCCTTTTAAATTTTCCTCTAAGAAATGGAATGTGATAGTTTTGAAAAGTGACTTTTCTAGATCATTCCTTCTATAGTTCATAATAACATTTAGAGGTCAATCAAAAATTAGACCTTATTGCCAATCTAAAGCTCACTGGCTCTTAAATGATACCAGGCATGGGAAAGTGGGTAACAAAATAGCCTTTAAGCAGTTATTCAGAAATTAGTCCCCTTAGAAGATCTTGGAGAAATTATAAAATGGCTATTAAATTACATAATGGCCCATGCAGTTTCCACATTACATAGAAAAGAATTCCAATGAATTTTAATTATAGATAGTTTCCAAAAGACTATACTTTATGTAAATTAGGGGAAAAAAACTTTTTTTTTCCATTTTCTGATTATACTTATGATTTTCTTAATGTTTATATTTTTAATAGCACATAGAATTCTTCCCTAATTTAAAATCAATAATTGTTTATTGTAGAAAATTTGGAAAATTCAAGAAAGTTAAAGGAGGAAATTAAAATCTTTATATTATGTAGCTACAACTCTACATCCAAAGATATATATTTTTAAAGTGTCTTTTCTTTCTTATGTAGATGTTTGTATACACTTATGAAAACACAGATATACTTGTTGATAAATACATATATACTTATATGTGCACACCTGCTGATTCATTTGACACATATTTTTATGTTAGGCTCTTCCCTAAGCACTAAGGATACAGATTAAAAAATAAAAAAATAAAATGCACACATAAGGCCCTGTTGTCAAGGAGGTTTTATTTTGGTACACAGAAAAAATAAACCTTTATAATTTTAACAAACTAGCATCATAGTTTTAGGACTTGTTTAAGTTCTCATATGTGGATAACTAATCCACTTTTATAGTGATACTTTTAAATGCCATCCAATTTTAGGTTCTTCTTCTCACAAATGTAAAGCCATGTATAACTTTTTGGAGTAACCTGTGCATATGAACACAATTAGCATTTTATAGTTACAACTATCTAACTAAAATGTGTTTCTGTCCAACGGATCTAAGAATGTTATTCCTTTACCCATGAAGCAAAAGAAAAAATGGACACTATGTTTTTGGAGCACAATTGAATCATTTAAACTTTAAGTATATTGAAATACTTTCAGTTATTACACAATTAAATGCATTTATAGATTATTTAATTACTAAAATATTTGCAAATGTATGCATAGTTCTGTAATTTTATACATCTTTAATGGGGTTTTGCAGAGAAGAGGAAGTTACAGAAATTGGCACAAAGTCAAGATGTTTGATTGTAATAGCTATAATCCCACATATATATATTGTGAACCTTTGTTCCCTAAATTATCATTTCTCTAAATCTGATGTTAATAGAGAAAGGGCATTATAAATATGAATTCTTCATAGCATCTTTATAGAAAAACCAAATTTAGATATAACACATTTAGATATTTGTGTCAAGAAATTAATAGCTGTCAGCTGGAAGGCAAGGAGTTAGTTTTTTCAAAGAACTATCCAGTTTGTCCATCAAAAATCTACTGAATGCAACAGTTTTACTCTGTTTTTTTATATGAACATTTAAAGACAAATCATCTGCTCTTCCTCTCACTTCTTCTGCCTCCAAATTCTTAGGAAATAGATTTTCAAGTTCAAGTGGTTCTTACTTAATATTCTATTCCTGAGTCTACCTCTTCATCTCTCTTGTCACCAATGACACTATTTGCCCACTTGGAAAGATTCTTAAGTGGTCACCTGCTCTACCCTTTTCAACTCAATTTCTATTAAAACTTGCTGAAAGAAAATTTTTAGGATGTATTGAAAACAAAACAAAAATCTTAGGATTTGCTTTTAGGTAGCATTTAAAAATGACTTTCTAGAATCTAATGTTACCAATTGAATTGTGGCAAAGACTCTATTGAATTCAGAAATCTAAGAGTGATAGTTTGAATAAATTTCTTTCTTCATGAATGTGGAAGAAGAAGTAATTAATATTGATTTTCATTGTCTTCAAAAAGAAAACTCAGAAGTGTTTTCAAGGAACAAGAAACTCAGCCTTCTGAATGAATGAGAATCAAAGCCACTTGTCACCATGGGCACCTTCCACTAAGTGGCTTTGGGTATAAAAGAGACTTGTGGAACACAGAGAGAGAAAGGTCTAGAGTGGGAATGGTTTAGAGTACTAAATTTCTCCCAGGCTCCAGAAGGTCATGAAAGTCCCCCAATAGCCTTGCCTGTTCAGCCTTATGATGTTGATGTTGTTACATGCCATCGAGTCGGACTCGACTCATAGTGACCCCTCCTTGGGTTTCTGACGTGGTATCACTATGAAAGTAGATTGCCCAACCTTCCTCCTGAGGAGTGGCTTGTGGGTTTAAACTGCCAGCCTTCTGGTTAGCCGTCAAGTGTCTTAGGTACTATGCTACTAGAACTCTCCAGCTTTATGATGAGTAAGTTGGAATGTGGAGTTGCCTTGCCCCTGATCAGGAGGGCAAACAGCAAATGCCTTCAAAAATCATATCCCAAAGGACCAGGTCTCTTCCTAGTTGTACTAAGGCTATAGATACAAGAAAATAGTAAACAGAGACTTTCAATTTTATTATGAGCACAACATAGTACTCAAGTGTTTAATAATATCAGAATTTTAAATATTTTAGAAAGATCAATTTGTAGGATCAAAAGATATAGCCATGATCTTTGAAGTTTGAGTACTTTAAAAACATATTTTATGTGTTTAACAATTACAACCAAGGCATTATGAGACAAAAAAAGGATCTGTAGCTTTGAGGAATATATATATATATTCTCCTGAGCTTAATACATTTTGATCAAGCAGTCTGAAGGAACTTTTGTTTTGTAAGACAAAGTACTAGAATCCCAAAAGTTAAAAAAAAGATCTAAATAGTCTGACATGTTCCAGTAAGATAGCAGAGTAAGCAAACAGCATAGTCCTTCCTTACCAGAGAAAAGGGGAACCAATTAAACCAGATAAAGAAGATAATCCTGGTGCCCTGAGATTTGAAAGGAAGGGTAAAGAAGTGGACTAAACTCCAACTCGCAGAAGGACCTGCATGAAAACACTGAAAAAGGAGACATACAGACTGCAGACTATTGGTGATCCTGATGGCATGGACAGCTTGGATATTGCCAAGTGGTGTTAGAACCTAAGAATTAACTTAAAAATTGGCCCGCTAGCCAGGGGCATTATGGAGGATTGCACTGGTAGCTGGTGAATAAAAGAGGAAGCAGCTTGGCTAGAAGGAGACAGGCTGAGTTATGGACTTTTCCTGTGTGAATGGCACAGCCATATTGAGTAATTACAAGCAGTTCAACCATTTGGAATATTTAAAGCAATAGCATTCTCTCAGATTCCAGGGATCTAAGAATAGGCTCCACTTGCCAGGAACTTCAAGGACATTCCAGACATGAACAACTGGAAAGTAAGTGTGAAGTCACAGCTCTGCCAATACGACACCACACCTGCGCCGCCTACAGCTCCACTCACTAGAGTGAGAGCCATCACTTCCTTCTCCACCAACTGGCCAAAGATAAACGACCACCAAGAAAAGCCTGATTCACCCTTAAATGCTCTTCACAAATAGTTAGAACAGATCTACATTCAACAACGTCACAATGTCTTGGAAACAACAGACCATCACAGATAAAGCAAGAGAAACAAAGGAGTAGGATACAGACACAGACCATATCTCTGAAGAAGCAGCACCAGAACTCCCTTATAAGGGGTGCAAAAGAATTATATTTAGGTATTTTCAAAGGATTGAGGGACAGATCAAGGAAAACACTGGCAAAAATTAAGGAAAACACAGACAAAACCCTAGAACATTTTCAGAACAATGGAAGACAGAATTAAAAAGATTGAAGACAAATACCTGAATACTTGTTTGGAAAGGGATCAATCAAAAAAAAAAAGATCAAAACAAAATGAAGAAAGCCTAAGGTTCATGTGGGATACCATCAAAAGGAATAACCTATGTGTCATTGGAATTCCAGAACAAGAAGAGAAAAAGTAAACAACTGAGAAAATTGTGCAGGATTTGTTGGAAGAGAACTTCCCTGATATGAAGGAAGATGAGAATATATACATTCAGGAAGTCCAATGAACCCAAAAAAGGATAGACCCCAAAAAAGAAAATCACCAAGACATACCATTATCAAACTCATCAAAACCAAAACCAAAGACAAAGAAAGAATCCTGAAAATAGCCCAGGAAAAATGAAAAGTTACCTACAAAGGGCAAACAATAATATTAAGCTCTGATTTATATATATATATACACACACACACAACCCTGAAAGAGAAAAATTTCCGACCAAGAATTATATACCCAGCAAAACTGTCCCTTGTATATGATAGCGAAATTAGGAGATTTCCATATAAGCAAAAATTAAGGGGGTTTGTTAAAACCACACCAACCTTACAAGAGATGCTAAAGGGAGTCCTTTTAACAGAGATACAATAATAGCAAACAACAACAGACCATTAATATGCAAGATGACATAAAACAGAAACCAACACAGCTATGGAAGTATCCAAAGTAAAATAAGCTTACAAGACTGTAAATGGAGAACCAGAGACATAAATTGCCAAATGAGTACAGCCACAAATGAAAAAGAGGGAAAAATATTACAGTTACAGAACTTCTAAATGTTGAGGAAATCAAGACAGTTGCAAGATAGGATGGACTGGTTTAAACTAGGGGAGAAAATTATAAATCATATGGTAAACACAAAGAAAAATGATAAATCTTCACATCACAATAAAAAAGAGGACAAATACAAATATTTGTTGTTGTTGTTGATGTTAAGTGCCGTCGAGTCGTTTCCAACTCATAGTGACCCCATGCACAGCAGAACGAAACACTGCCCAATCCCATGCCAGCCCCACAATCCCTGCTGATTTGAGCCCATCATTGCAGCCACCATGTCAATTCATCTTGTTGAAGGACTCCCCATCTTTCGTCCTCCCTCCACTA